>NC_141004.1:19311874-19672453 GCF_052327205.1 Somniosus microcephalus | reverse complement strand
TCTCTGTCCTCTCTCTCTCTCTCTGTCCTCTCTCTCTCTCTCTGTCCTCTCTCTCTCTCTGTCCTCTCTCTCTCTCTGTCCTCTCTCTCTCTCTTTCCTCTCTCTCTCTTTCTCTCTCTCTCTCTGTCCTCTCTCTCTCTCTGTCCTCTCTCTCTCTCTCTCTGTCCTCTCTCTCTCTCTCTGTCCTCTCTCTCTCTCTCTCTCTGTCCTCTCTCTCTCTCTCTCTCTCTCTCTCTCTCTCTCTCTCTCTCTCTCTCTCTCTCTCTCTCTCTGTCCTCTCTCTCTCTGTCCTCTCTGTCCTCTCTCTCTCTCTCTCGTCCTCTCTCTCTCTCTCTGTCCTCTCTCTCTCTCTCTCTCTCTCCTCTCTCTCTCTCTCTCTCTGTCCTCTCTCTCTCTCTCTCTCTCTCTCTCTGTCTCTCTCTGTCCTCTCTGTCTCTCTCTCTCTCTCTCTCTCTCTCTCTCTCTCTCTCTCTCTCTCTCTCTCTCTCTCTCTCTCAATTCAATTCAAATGCTTTATTGGCATGAAAGTTTACAGGGAACCATATTGCCAAAGCTTACATAACAAAAAGTACAGTTTTCCAACATTCTGTAGGTGTCAAACAATTTTGACCTTCGTCCTCTCTCTCTCTCTCAGTCCTCTCTCTCTATCTTTCTTTTCCATACTTGTAACTAAATGTGGTGCAATTGGCCTGAAGTGAGCTGCTGTTTTGATTGTGTGCTGTACGGGTAACATTATGTAGGCCCAGGAAACCGTCCTTATTCTGTGTCTGCATGTGGTGCTAATGTAATCTAACGATTTAAATCATGCCAACAGAATATAGTTGGACCAATTGATGTATCAAAAGTGGGAAACGAGACCGTGGAGAGAGAAACTTGGCTGCAAGGCGAAGGGGTGTGGGGCCTCTGAAATGTTAATTGTGTATTGCACAACTTGTTGGCTTTTCTGCCCAACCATTAGGGTTGGTTTTGTACCATTAAATATGACTATTTTAACAGTTTTGGACCATTGTCCAGACTGTACAGAGCCGCTGAAATCTGATCAGGAGTGGAAGAGCCAAAGGTCCAGCTGTTTGCAGTGATCCAAGAAAGGAGTCATCCTAAACTTCTCGTACTGTAGACAGCAAATCTGGCATAAACCCCCCAGCTGGTCTTGCATTCTTTCAGCCGATGAGGTGGCAACATGGATTTTCATTTCAGGGCGATGTGTTTGTGTTTGCTTGGGTTTTTGCTGTTTGGCGAAGCTCCAAAACGCATTGTTTATATTCCAAGGCAAATGTTATCTTGTAATCTGTTGAACAGCTGCAATTATAATGAGTCGCAAAAAAATTGCAGCTATTTCCAGTCAGAACTGTATCTCGTGTGGAAAGGCTCCCGGTTTATTCAGCAGCAATGACATGCATTCATGTTGCCCCCTTAGCATTGAAAACGACCCGAGGCCCTTCACAGAGGCGCAATCGGACAAAAATGGACGCCGAGCCAGAGGACGCATTCGGGGGGGTGGGGGGTGACCAATAGATTGGACAAAGAGGTGAATTTAAGGAGAGTCTTCAAGGAGGAGAGGGAGGTTGAGAGAGTCTAATCGGGCAATTTCTTGAGGTATTTTTGGATTTGCTTTATTGAAAAGTTGCAGGATTTGATATGTTCTGTGCCAACTTTTATTTCTACACCCCTGTCTCCACTGAATTTTTGCTGCTTTCTGCTGGAAGTGCTGACCCTTGCTTGGAGAGTGGTTCCACAGTTACCGGCAGCACTCCAACCAACTAAGTGGTCACCCTTGGCTTGTAGGCAGCTGGACAGCGATTGCCAGGAAACTTGTTCATCGTGGTGGTGGGGGTGGGGAGGGGTAGGGGCTTTGCAGCGAAGCTCTGAGTCCGTGGGACTGTATTTTCAAGCTCAGTAATGTAGCGGAACTACCCACTTTCCGAACCACAACAATTCTATCTTTTACCATTAGGGTTCCAACTCTACCAGGGCTTGAACTTTTTTCTTGTGCGTAATCTGAGTTTATCAGAATTTTAGTTGGCTCTTACCATGCTTTCACCTCAGTCCTTGTCCTTACACTGCATAAATATTTATTAGTGTCTGCCGGAGGGTGATATCCACAGAAAGCGGGCTGGAGCAAATATTTATTTAGCATGGAACTTCGGGTTGCCAGAAAGTTATAATCCCACTAGTACTCTGATTTGCTGCTAAAATGTTTCTAATCCTGAAGATTCTTCAGTGTTTAAATAGGTCTCTTCCTCTCAAAATATTTCCAACACTTTACAAAAACAATGGGGGTAATTCTTTTGACCTCGCCCAAAGCCAATGGAGGGTAAAATCAGGCAGGTTGTAAAACGGCTGGCCGATCCCAGCCCATCAGTCAAAGGAGGTTTAGGTATTTTTTTATTCGTTTATGGGATCTGGGCGTCGCTGGCATGGCCAGCATTTTTTGCCCATCCCTAATTGTCCTTGAGAAGGTGGTGGTGAGCCGCCGCCTTGAACCGCTGCAGTCCATGTGGTGAAGGTGCTCCCACAGTGCTGTTCGGGAGGGAGTTCCAGGATTTTGACGGATCGGCCGATATACTTCCAAATCAAGACGGTGTGTGACTTGGAGGGGAACTTGGAGGTTGCGGGTTTGGGAGGTGCTGCCGAAGAAGCCTTGGCGAGTTGCTGCAGTGCATCTTGTAGATGGTACACACTGCAGCCACGGTACGCCGGCGATGGAGGGAGTGAATGTTTAAGGTGGTGGATGGGGTGCCAATCAAGCGGGCTGCTTTGTCCTGGATGGTGTCGAGCATTTTGAGTGTTGTTGGAGCTGCACTCATCCAGGCAAGTGGAGAGTATTCCATCACACTCCTTACTTGTGCCTTGTCGATGGTGGAAAGGCTAAAATGACTCCCGTTGACCAGGGTCTGGCTCCACAGGTGACGGAAGGTTTTGAATCCAAGCCACACAGCAGGAGTTGTTGAGCACGTGCTCGCGCCTGATGCTCCAGTGCAGTGCTGCGGGCGCTGGCTTCCTCCAGAAGTGCCATCTTTTGGGTGAGACACTGATGTTTGCCTGAACAGGCAGACAATTGGTTTGAAGATTTGAAGAAGGGTAGGGGATGTCATTACTGCATTCCTCCCTCGGGCAGCACCACGCAGCACAGATTAACCGGTCATTCATTGTTTGTGGGATCTTGCTGTGTGCCTATTGACTGTTGCATTCACACTTGCCCAAGCATCAGCTTTTCAGCCTGTGTCGGTGTTTTCACAAGGAATAATATAAGCTGTCTTGTTTCTACTGCTATTGGAGGTTGCCAGTATCAAACAATCTGATTATTTGCAAGGTGGGATTGGCGGTGTCGGAACCAGCTTGGATCTAGTCCTGCCCTCCAACCTCGGATGTTACTTTCTCCCCAAAGTTACATCTAACAAATCAATTCCTAAAAGGCAGCTTTGAAAACCCTTTTCATTTTCCTCAAAAGGAACTTTCTGGTGAATGCCTGGCTGTTTATTTTCTTTAATACTGGTTCCAACTCAGCTGAGCTGGATGTTCTCTGATTTGGATACATTAACAGTCTTTATTTGAGAATTACTGTCCCCTGTACTCGTAGAATTGTCATTGTTTGTTTACAAATAATAGGAGCCGAGCTTGGAGTGATTAATCTGTTTTCTAAAACCAAATACACTGAGACTCGCACTCCAATTTACAGTAGGCTTTGAACTGCCAATAAATGCACCACCTAATCAAGTGTCTAAAATCAAAATGCTTGGGTGGGACATGCAATCCTTTAATTCTCATGCCTGCAGATCTCTCTTCCCCTTCAGTAATTTCTAAATCGTCACTTGTGCTTTTGTGTACTGAGATAGAAGTAATGAATGGCAGAAAAAGGAAAGACTGCAAGTTCTAGATTATGCTATGCCTGTTTCTCACGGCACTTTCGGTCTAACTCCTTGCCTTCACTTGTCCTGGATCTATATTCAGAGTTGTTTTGAGGACGGTGTCTGCTTTTTTTCCTTCCAAAGAAGGTGTTGATCAGCTTTTGATCGTATTCTAGGTTGGCATGGGTGTGCATCTATATATATAAAGCGGCTCTTCTGTCTGTCCCGATGTCTGTCTGTCCGTTCTCTATACGTTTGAAAGTTACAGAGCGTACCGACGCGTGCGTCGCCTCAAAAGAAAGCTTGCGATTCCGGACCGGTCATAGGCGTATTTACGTTTCGGCCGGACAAAAGTCCCGCCCGCGGTATCCCAAAAATGTTCAGCGTTCCGCTCATTAGCATCTCATTAGCGACCGCGTGACGTCGAGGTCCACCAATCAGACGGCGGGTTCCTTCCTACAGTTGAGTGTCGAGTGACTCGACGATTGACCAATCCTACGCTTCGGTGACCTGACCGGTCGACCAATCGGTGCATGTGTGGGCGGGCCTTATCCTTCTGAACCGAGGTGAGTGGCCGCCATCTTGATTTTTCACAATTTTTTCCCCCACACTTTGTGTTAGGGAACTAAGGTAAATATTTTAATGATGTGTTAGGGAATTAAATAACAATTTAATAGGGGGGGGGGGGAGAGCCTCGGGAAATCGCGGGGGGCGGGGAGAGCCTCGGGAAATCGCGGGGGGGGGGGGTGGAGAGCCTCGGGAAATCGCGGGGGGGGGGAGAGCCTCGGGAAATCGCGGGGGGGGGGGGAGAGCCTCGGGAAATCGCGGGGGGCGGGGAGAGCCTCGGGAAATCGCGGGGGGGGGGGGGGTGGAGAGCCTCGGGAAATCGCGGGGGGGGGGAGAGCCTCGGGAAATCGCGGGGGGGGGGGGGGGAGAGCCTCGGGAAATCGCGGGGGGGGGGGTGGGAGAGCCTCGGGAAATCGCGGGGGGGGGGGGGAGAGCCTCGGGAAATCGTGGGGGGGGGGAGAGCCTCGGGAAATCGCGGGGGGGGGGGGAGAGCCTCGGGAAATCGCGGGGGGGGGAGAGCCTCGGGAAATCGCGCGGGGGGGGGGAGAGCCTCGGGAAATCGCGGGGGGGGGGAGAGCCTCGGGAAATCGCGGGGGGGGTGGGGGAGAGCCTCGGGAAATCGCGGGGGGGGGGGGGGAGAGCCTCGGAAATCACAAGGGGGGGGGAGCCTCGGGAAATCGCCGGGGGGGGGGCCAGCCTCGGGAAATCGCGGGGCGCCCGCACTGACCGCGCATGCGCCGCCCACAGCGGCCGTCCATCAGCTGCGCCATACGCGGGGGACCTCGGCTCCGGACCTCAGGCGCTAGGCAGGGGGAGGGGCCGGAGAGAGGGACAGAGGGGAGTGGGGGTGGGCGAGGGGAGGGAGGGAGGGAGACAGGGGAGGGAGAGGAGGGGAGGGAGGGATAGGACAGGGAGAGGACATGACGGGGAGAGGAGGGACACACAGGGGCAGGGAGACCAAGCGCCCCAAAATTGCCCTCGCAACGCGGGGCTTCCCAGCTAGTTCCCTATGTAACAACAGTAACTGCATTTTGTGTAAAGTTTCTCTTTGATACGATGAGGAATTGTATAAATCCAAGCCTTTCTCCTTATAGTATTATTGGCGATCATTAATAAAATAACACTGATGTACAGTCATCTGTCCTGATGATAAAAGTTTTGAGTGAATTAAGGCTGTATTTTGTTTGACACAACAACAACTACTTGTATTTATATAGCACCTTTAACGTAGTAAAGCATCCCAAGGCGCTTCACAAGAGGATTATAAGACAAAAAATTTGACACGAGCCACATAAGGAGAAATTAGGGCAGGTGACCAAAAGCTTGGTCAAAGAGGTAGGTTTTAAGGAGCGTCTTAAAGGAGGAAAGAGAGGTAGCGAGACGGAGAGGTTTAGGCAGGGAATTCCAGAACTTGGGGTCTTCGCAGCTGAAGGCACGGCCACCAATAGTTGAACGATTATAATCGGGGCTGCTCAAGAGGGCAGAATTAGAGGAGCGCAGATATATCGGGCGGGGGGGGGGGCGGGGGGAGTTGTGGGGCTGAAGGAGATTAGAGATAGGAAGGGGCGAGGCCATGGAGGGATTTGAATTGAACAAAGATGAGAATTTGAAATCGAGGCGCTGCTTAACCGGGAGCCAATGTAGGCCAGCGAGCACAGGGGTGTTGGGTGAACGGGACTTGGTGCGAGTTAGGACACGGGCAGCTGAGTTTTTGGATGACCGCGAGTTTACGTAGGGTGGAATGTGGGAGGCCAGCCAGGAGTGCGTTGGAAATAGTCAAGTCTCGAGGTAACAAAGGCATGGATGAGGGTTTCTGCAGCAGATGAGCTGAGGCGGGGGCGGAGCAGTAAGCGTAATGAACGGTGTTCCTTCGCTGCTGACCGCAAAACCCGGGCCATTGTTGCATCACTTGAGCTGTAGAGGGTCAAGGACAAAGTAAACTTCAAAAGAAATGTAGTTTTCTTTGCTGCACAATTTTGTGGGGAGAATAATTTTCACAGATCGTTACAAGGCTTAGAGCGACATTGACAGTCGTTACTATAGATTTCGCACGCCAGATGCCAAGGTCTAACCGGTGTTCCCACGAAACACAAAATGCACGCGGTCACCCTTCGCAAAGAGCGAGTGACATTTTTGTGTTGTATTTTATTTGAAATCCATAAATCCTGAGAAATTACTTTGAAAGGTGGCAGTCTCTTAATCCTTTAATTGAGACGATTTCAAAAAGTGCCCGGATTACTTGACCCTCTCCTTGTTTTATTTTTCACTCTTTTTAACTGAAATAAAAGAAACTTTGGTCCTTTTTTTCTCTCTTCGCCCGCCCACACCCCCTTCACTCCCCCCTCACTCTTTCTTTTCTCCAACCACCAACTGTGGACTTAAACCCCTCTGCAAGCCCAGTCCTCTTGACAACTCTCTGGTATTGTTTGCAAATGTGGCAGCAGTACTGTGCACATACTATGAAAGTGACATCAGACACTGAGGTTGTGATTGTGCTGTACGCGCCTCTAAGGAGGGGGAGAAGCATACTGCATGGCCATCACAGACCATTCAGTGGCATAAACCCCCTCCCGAGGTATACCATGGAAAAGTTGCATTGGCACTTGGTGAAACAGGAGGTCTGAACTTGTGCCCCAGCACAATACAAACCCTGGCTGAACTCTGCTGACCCTTCTGGACCCCCACTGAGGGCACGGCGATAACGTTTTTGAAAAAAAGTTCAATTGAGTGCCCTTGCATGAATCGGAACTGTGTCTTATCCTGTCTCAACGGTCGATTAGTAGTGCGGTGAGTGGAGAATGAGGAAGATAATTACATATTCTCTGATAAAAATCACTACCCTTTTCTTGTAGTTTATTCTCAGGAGATCACTAAGGATTTGATAAACTTGCGGCATCCTCTAATTTTTTTTTTAAACTGAAATTTTCACATTTTGGAATAGATCTCTGAACTAGTGTTCTGGTCGTTACAAAGGTGAACCTATGAAAGTGTCCGACAGGAAAAGGTTAGCTGGCCCATCGAGCCTGCCCCATACAGTCTCAATGCCTTGTGCCACGTCCTGGAGCTATGTCATCTCCTGGGAGAAGCAAAAAAAAACAGATACACACCCAGGCCAATTTGGGTGGAAAATCTGAAAGATTTCTCCGAACCCTTTAGGCAATCAAAACTGGTCCACGAGATCACGTTAACCCTGACTTGTATTACAGGTTATTAGACAATGGTGTCCTGTCCTATCTCCCTGTCCCACGGTTTGGTACACTCATTGTCCAGTCCTGTCTTTTACTCCAGAGTCTGGTTCACTCATCCTTGTTCTGGGCAAAATGACCACTCCTTTTTCATGGATTGGACGATTTTGGCTGCCAGTCAATTTTGGTCACTTTTTGAAATGGAGAACAATGGTGTGTCATGCTACCCATAAACCCCTGCGTGCCAGAAACCCTTCTATCCTTGTCAGCCCATGGGAACGGTAGCATAGTGGTAATGTCACTGGGCTAGTTATCCAGAGGCCTGGACTAATGATCCAGAGACGTGGGTTCAAATCCCACCACGGCAGCTGGGGAATTTAAATACAGTTAATTAAATAAATCTGGAATAAAAAGCTAGTATGATTAATGGTAAACATGAAACTATTGGATTGTCGTTAAAACCCATCTGGTTCGCTAATGTCATTTTAGGAAGGAAATCTGCTGCCCTTACCTGGTCTGGCCTATATGTAACCCACAGCAATGTGGTTGACTCTTAACTGCCCTCTGAAATGGCCGAGCAAGCCACTCAGTTGTAACAATCTGCTACAAAACACAAAAATAAGACGGACCACCCGGCATCGACCTCGGCACCGGCTAGACACTAACGGCACACCCAGCCCAGTCGACCCTGCAAAGTCCTCCTCACCAACATCTGGGGACTTGTGTCAAAATTGGGAGAGCTGTCCCACAGGCTAGTCAAGCAACAGCCTGACATAGTCATACTCACAGAATCATACCTTTCAGCCAATGTCCCGAACTCCTCCATCACCATCCCTGGGTATGTTCTGTCCTATCGGCAGGACAGACCCACCAGGGGTGGAGGCACAGTGGTATACAGTTGGGATGGAGTGGCCCTGGGAGTCCTCAACATTGACACCGGACCCCATGAAGTCTCATGGCTTCAGGTCAAGCATGGGCAAGGAAACCTCCTGCTGATTACCACCTACTACCCTCCCTCAGCTGATGAATCAGTACTCCTCCATGTTGAACACCACTTGGAAGAAACACTGAGAATAGCAAGGGCACAGAATGTACTCCGGGTGGGGGACTTCAATGTCCATCACCAAGAGTGGCTCGGTAGCACCACTACTGACCGAGCCGGCCGAAGGACATAGCTGCCAGTCTGGGCTTGCGACAGGTGGTGAGAGAACAAACACGAGGGGAAAAACCTACTTGACCTCGTCCTCCCCAATCTACCTGTCGCAGATGCATCTGTCCATGACAGTATTTGTAACAGTGACCACCGCACAGTCATTGTGGAGACAAAGTCCCATCTTCACACTGAGGACACCCTCCATTGTGTTGTGTGGCACTACCACCATGCTAAATGGGATAGATTCAGAACAGATCTAGCAGCTCAAAACTGGGCATCCATGAGGCGCTGTGGGCCATCAGCAGCAGCAGAATTGTATTCCACCACAATCTGTAACCTCATGGCCCGGTCTATCACTCACTCTACCATTACCCTCAAGCCAGCGGACCCACCCTGGTTCAATAAGGAGTGTAGAAGAGCATGTCAGGAGCAGCACCAGACGTACCTAAAAATGAGGTGCCAAGTTGGGGAAGCTGCAATACAGGACTACATGCATGCTAAAAGCAGAAGCAGCATGCTATAGACAGGGCTAAGCGATCCCACAATCAACGGATCAGATCAAAGCTCTGCAGTCCTGCCACATCCAGTCGTGAATGGTGGTGGACCATTAAACAACTAACGGGAGGAGATGGCTCCATGAATATCCCCATCCTCAATGATGGTGGAGCTCAGCACGTGAGTGCAAAAGACAAGGCTGAAGAGTTTGCAACTATCTTCAGCCAGAAGTGCCAAGTGGACGATCCATATCGGCTGACTCCCGAGGTCCCCACCACCACAGAAGCCAGTCTTCAACCGATTCACTTCACATGATATCAAGAAACGGCTGAGCACACTGGATACAGCAAAGGCTATGGGCCCCGACAACATCCCAGCTGTCGTGCTGAAGACTTGTGCTCCAGAACTAGCTGTGCCTCTAGCCAAGCTGTTCCAGTACAGCTACAACACTGGCATCTATCCGACAATGTGGAAAACTGTCCAGGTATGTCCTGTCCACAAAAAGCAGGACAAATCTAATCCAGCCAATTAACGCCACATCAGTCTACTCTCAATCATCAGCAAAGTGATAGAAGGTGTCATCAAGCGGCACTTACTCACCAATAATCTGCTCACTGATGCCCAGTTTGGGTTCCGCCAAGACCACTCGGGTCTCGACCTCATTACAGCCTTGGTCCAAACATGGACAAAGGAGCTGAATTCCAGAGGTGAGGTGAGAGTGACTGCCCTTGACATCAAGGCAACATTTGACCGAGTGTGGCATCAAGGAGCCCTAGTAAAACTGAAGTCAATGGGAATCGGGAGGAAAACTCTCCACTGGCTGGAGTCATACCTAGCATAAAGGAAGGTGGTTGGGGGTCAATCATCACAGCCCCAGGACATTGCTGCAGGAGTTCCTTAGGGCAGTGTCCTAGGGCCAGCCATCTTCAGCTGCTTCATCAATGACCTTCCCTCCAACATAAGGTTAGAAATGGGGATGTTCGCTGATGACTGCACAGTGTTCAGAGCCATCACAACTCCTCAGATAATGAAGCAGCCCATGCCTGCATGCAACAAGACCTGGACGATGTTCAGGCTTGGGCTGATAAGTGGCAGGTAACATTATCGCCACAGAAGTGCCAGGCAATGACTATCTCCAACAAGCGAGAGTCTAACCACCGCCTCTTGACATTGCCAAATCCCCCACCATCAACATCCTGGGAGTCGTCATTGACCATAAACTTAACTGGACCAGCCACATAAATACTGTTGGTCAGAGGCTAGGTATTCTGCGGCGAGTGTCTCATCTCCTGACTCCCAAAAGCCTTTCCACCATCTACAAGGCACAAGTAAGGAGTGTGATGGAATACTCTCCTCTTGCCTGGATGAGTGCAGCTCCAACAACACTCAAGAAGCTCGACACCATTCCAGGACAAAGCCCGTTTGATTGGCACCCCATCCACCACCGTGGCTGCAGTGTGTACCATCTGCACTGCAGCAACTCGCTAAGGCTTCTTCGGCAGCACCTCCCAAACCCGTGACCTCTTCCACCTAGAAGGACAAGGGCAGCAGGCGCATGGGAATGCCACCACCTCCAAGTTCCTCTCCAAGTCACACACCATCCTGACTTGGAAATATAGCGCCGATCCTTCATCGTCACTGGGTCAAAATCCTGGAACTCATTCCCTAACAGCAGTGTTGGGAGTATCTTCACCGCATGGACTGCAGTGGTTCAAGAAGGTGGCTCACCACCACCTTCTCGAGGGCAATTAGGGATGGGCAATAAATGCTGGCCTTTCCAGCGATGCCCACATCCCATAATCGAATAATAACAAAAGCCGGAACCTGTCGAGCTATTTTAGTAGATGCCACGTGAGCTGAGCGAACAGGTTGAGAAAACTCCCCGCCCACTCAAAGCAGATGGTTTACAACTATACCCTCCCAGGTGGGTGTAAAAGATCCCATGGCACCCATTTGAAGATCAGGGGAGTTCTCTCCCCCACGTCCTGGCCAATATTTATCGCTGAACCAACGCGAAAATAAAACCGACGATCCGCTCATTATCTCATTGCATTTTGTGGGACCTTGCTGTGCACAAATTGGCTGCCGCATTTCCTACATTTCAACAGTGCCTACAATTTGCTGGCCTAAGGGGAAAGAGCAGAGGAGTGGGACTAATTGGATAGCTCCTTTCAAAGAACAGGCACGACGGGCTGAATGGCCTTGTGCGCTGTATCATTTCTATGATTCTCTATCATTCGATGACTTCAAAAGTACTTGATTGGCTGTAAAGCGCTTTGGGACGTTCTAAGGTTGTGAAAGGCGCTGTAGAAATGCAAGTTCTTTTTTCATTTCATTCTTGTGTACTTTTGTTTGTTTTCTGTTATACAACTGATTGTAATTTTGGGTATAGCTACTGTTTAAGTCATGGCCAGTTCACGTCTCATTGCTTTCCCACTGTAACTATTTTTCATAAAGTCATATGTGAGGCCACAGAGTTTCAGTTTTCAAGAGGAAAACAAACTTACTTGTTGAATGTCATCCCAAAACATTAATAAAAATTCCTGAAATCCAATGTAATGAAAAGGAATTTAAATTATTCAATTGCCTTGAAGCAGTGGCTCTTGCCTTGGGCTTTTTCCACGGCTGTTAACAGCCGATCCCGTTCTCTCGCGTTGTCAGCTTTTCTGAATGTTGTAGTTTTGGCATGTGTGACCACTCTTAATACCAACCTCTTTGACCAAATTTATGCTTGCCCATCTTAATATCCCCTGTGGAGAGAGAAACAGTTAAAGTTTCAGGTCGAAGACCTTTCGTCAGAACTTCGACCTGAAACGTTAACTCTGTTTCTCTCTCCACGGATGCTGCCTGGCCTGCTGAGTTTCTCCAGCGTTTTCTGTTGTTTCAGATTTCCAGCATCCGCAGTATTCTGCTATTATATTAATATCCCCTGTGTTCACTTGGCGACCATTTTCTTTTCCACATACGGCTCTGCGAAGCACCTTGGGTCGGCTTTCTATGTTAAAGGCACTGTGTAACTGCCAGAAAATGAAGACCAGCAAGAATTATTTCGTCGTTTGTAGTAGCGTCGACTGAACAAACCAGCAATGGCGTTACAATAAGTGGTGCCAATTTTGATTTGAACCCTTTAACGATTTGATAGAGGAGGAAGGATCTCCACTGCCTTTTGTTGGGTTCATGTGCTTCGACCCGTCCCCTAATACACAAGTTAAAAAAAAAAAAAATTCATTCATGGTATGTGGGCGCCGCTAGCAAGGCCAAAATTTATTGACCTCAGTGTAACATCCCCACCGACACCTGGGAATCCCTGGCCCAAGACCGCACAAAGTGGAGGAGAAGCGTCCGGGAAGGCGCTGAACACCTCCAGTCTCTTCGCCGGGAGCAAGTGCAAGGAGCACATGTCAACCCAAGCACCCCACCCTCCCGCCCCTTCAACCACCGTCTGCCCCACCTGTGACCGAGACTGTAGGCCCCGCATTGGACTCATCAGTCACCTGCGAACTCATATTTTTAATGTGGAAGCAAGTCATCCTTGGTTCCGAGGGACTGACGCAGAAGAAGAAGTGGGCGTCGCTGGCAAGGCCAGCATTTATTGCCCATTCCTGATTGCCCTTGAGAACGTGGTGGTGAGCCGTCGCCTTGAACCGCTGCAGTCTGTGTGGTGAAGGTGCTCCCACAGTGCTGTTTGGGAGGGAGTTCCAGGATTTTGACCCAGCGACGATGAAGGAACGGCCGATCTACTTCTAAGTCAGGGCCGATATATTTCCAAGTCAGGATGGAGTGTGACTTGGAGGGGAACTTGGAGTTGGCGGTGTTCCCGTACGCCTGCTGCCCTTGTCCCTCGCGGGTTTGGGAGGAGCAACACTTTTGTTTCCCACGCCGGCTATTCATTTGCTTTGAAAAGCCAGTGCTGCGTGTGGCAAGTTGGTGAAGAGAATGCAAATTGCAGAAAACGCGGAAGCACTTAGCCGGCTTTATTTTGCTCTTTTTTTAAACACTGAAAACACACCGCAAGTCAGTCAACTTCTTGGAAAAAAGACACGGTGGGGTAGCGTTATGGACATCGGCTGCACTCCAGAACTAAATGTGGGATGTTTTTCTGTGTTCAAGGTGCTATAAAAATGCATGTTGCTGTTGTCTTTGCACCAGAAAAGCTAACCAGTTTTGAGCTCCTGAATTTCAGTTTTCAAGTTAGCTGCATTTGCAGGTCTCAGAAGTAAAATAAGCTCAAAAACAATTTTTGAATTGTGAAACCGAGGTGAAAGGCCAAGGCCTCTAGTGCAGGACACCAAGGTTGAAAAGAGAAGAGAAGATGGGGGAAGTAAAGAAAGAAATAACTTGCATTTATATAGCGCCTTTCATGACCTCCGAACACCCTAAAGCGCTTTACAGCCAATGAAGTACTTTTGGAGTGTAGTCATTGTTGTAATGCAGGAAACGCAGCAGCCAATTTGTGCACAGCAAGCTCCCGCAAACAGAAATGTGATCATGACCAGATAATCTGTTTTAGCGATGTTGAGTGAGGGATAAATATTAGCCAAGATGCCGGGATAACTCCCCTGCTCTTCTTCGAAATAGTGCCGCAGGATTTATTTATGTCCACCCGAGAGGGTAAATGTGCCCTCGGTTTACCCTCTCCTATGAAGGATGGCACCTCCGACAGTGTAGTGCTTAGGGGAAATCTTTTTTTTGTTGTTTGTTTTTAAAACCTTACAGATTGGAGGAGGAAGATTGAGCAACATGGAGTTGCACAATTGTGAGGACCGAGGAAACATCGGGTGCAGTCGGAGAGACCGTGTGACTGATTGATTATTCTCGATTTCAACATCATGCACGGAGGAGGGAAGTGTGTGTTGGATGGTGTATTTGCAGCTTGGGTGGGACACGAGGAGCCCTGACCTTTTAGTAGCATTGATGAAGCCAAGAGCGACCAGATCGTAAATAGCAAGCGAAAGACGTTGAATGCTCGAGGCGCGAGAGGTTCATTAATTAGCGGTTAGGCCCCAGCTGGAGTATTGTGTCCAATTCTAGGCACCACATTTTAGGAAGAATGTCGAGGTCTTAGAGTGGGTGCAGAGGAGATTTACTCGAATGGTATCATGGATGCGGGACTTCAGTTACTTGGAGAGACTAGAGAGGTTGGGGTTATTCTCCTTGGAGCAGAGAAGGTTAAGGCGAGATTTAATGGAGATGTTCAAACTCATGAAGGCTTTTGATGGAGAGTAAATAAGCAGAAACTGTTTCCAGTGTCACAAGGGTCAGTAACCAGAGGGCACAGATTTAAGGTAATTGGCAAAAGAACCAGAGGCGAGATGAGAAATTTCTTTACACAGCGAGTTGTTACGATCTGGAATGCATTGCTTGAAAGGATGGTTGAAGCAGATTCAATAATAACTTTCAAATGGGAATTGATAAATACTCGAAGGGGGGGAAACTTGCTAGGGAGTGGGACTAATTGGAGAGCTCTTTCAAAGAACTGGCACAGGCACGATGTAGGAAAGGCCTCCTTCTCTGCTCTATCATTCTATGATTCTAGATTGGCTTTTGCATGTAGATAATGAGCGTTTTAGGGTGAAGGAAAATCTTTTAATATCTGTATGCTCTACCGCCACATATGCTAGCAGTGCTCATTCAGTTCTGAAGGGATATACCAATTTAAGCTATTGATACATTGATTGGGACTGAGGCTTCTGCATTGCAGATTTTATTTAGATGGAGAAGCAAAGGAGCCCATACACTACAGATGGAAGCCCATACACTGCGTGACGTTATGTGACCGGTTATGCTGGTGGTTTGGGGCTTGTTTACCCAATTGGGTAGTTTAATCCAAACAATCTGATGGTGTGTATTACAGATCCAAACATTTAGTCTCGCACTGTCTGTTTGACACGATGCAGAGTAGAGGTAGACTGTCACCCCATCCTGGTCTGAAACATTCTGGTTCAAGGAAGCCTCCTTAACCTCACATATGTTTACAAGATAAAGGATTTTGAGGAAGTGCATTTCAGCATTTACATTTTTGATGTACGTGTTAGTTTTTGATTTCGGCTGGCTGTTTATTCAGGCTGTTTCCACATTTGCAAATTGCATTTTATGACTGAAGGTATATATCTCGACACTGGTGGTTAGTTTGTTTTTTGTTCTATTTTTTGACTGCACTTTCCTTTTTGAAAGGAGTTCTTTCTTCAGCCGCAAAATGATAATCTAGGAAATCACCGAGCTCCGTCTGTTTATGGCATGACGACTGCTTCACGGATTGATGTGCAGGATTCTTGCATCCTCGGGCCAGATTGTAGCGAGGTTTTATTTTTCCACGGTGTGATCATAGCATGGTTACAGCACGAAAGAAGGCCATTTGGCCCGTCGAGCCCGTGCCGGCTCTCTGCAAGAGCACTTCAGCTAGTCCCACTCCCCCACCCTTTCCCCGTAGCCCTGTAATTTTTTTCTTTTAGGTACTTATCCAATTACCTTTCGAAAGCCATAATTGAATCTGCCTCCAGCGCCCTTTCAGGCAGTGCATTCCAGATCCTAACCACTCGCTGAGTAAAAACGCTTTTCCTCATGTCACTTTCTGCTAATCACCTTAAATCTGTGACCTCTGGTTCTCGACCCTTCTGCCAATGGGGACAGTTTCTCTCTCTCTACTCTGTCTAGACTCATGATTTTGAACACCTCTATCAAATCTCCTCTCAACCTTCTCTGCTCTAAGGAGAACAATCCCAGTTTCTCTAGTCTATCCGCGTAACTGAAGCCCCTCATCCCTGGAACCATTCTTGTAAATCCTTTCTGCACCCTCTCGAAGACCTTCAACATTCTATGTCTAGTTCAAATTCTGCCCCGGTTAGCAAACTCTATTCAACTCCTTTTAGGGTGAAGGTAATCACCTGACAGATCTCAGAGCAAGTAGTGCATATCTAGTGGGCAAGGAAATAGGGTGAATTCTCTCAACTCACCCCAGTCCAATGTCCATGGACACGCGGGCTGTAACATAGAAACATAGAAGATAGGAGCAGGAGTAGGTCATCCAAATTCAGTACCCTGTCCCCCCTCTCTCCCCATATCCCTTGATCCCCTTAGCCTTAAGAAATATATCTAACTCCTTCTTGAATATATTTAATGAATTGGCCTCAACTGTCTTCTGTGGTAGAGAATTCCACAGGTTCACCACTCTCTCTGGGTGAAGAAATTCCTCCTCCTCCTCTCAGTCCTAAATGGCTTACCCCTTATCTTTAGTCTGTGACCCAGTACCCTACTCTATAAAGGGAGCACGCTGGATTTGGATTGGCTCTGTGGCTGCTACAGTTCAGGGTCTGACTGAAAACCGGACAGATATGTTCTGTGGCTCAGCTTTGCTGCCAGAAACGGAGTTGGACTTGTTCTGGCTGCACTCGGTCTTTCCGAAGCGCAGCCTGCGTTACTGAGGAAACCTGAGCATTCTTGGTTGTCGCATCAATGTCCCAGTTTGTTTGCAGGCGTTCGGATTTACAATCCGCCCTGGCAGCATTGCACGCAGCTTGAATGCTCTTTCAAATGTCTCGCATGTCCGTTTAATAACTTTTCTGAAAGGAGCGGCGCTGAGCTTGCTACAGGTGGGCCCGCGTCACAGCAAGTGAGAATGCAAAAAAAAATAGGGCTAATCCCCATACAGCTGCTGCCCAGCAGGTCAGTGTTTTTGAATGAAGTTGGATGAGGAGAAGCCGGTGCTGGCATTCATTACATCTCCGTCGATGAACATGCCACTGTTCTGCCAGTCCAAATGCCTGTCTGCTCCTTCTGAGCGTACAGGTGGGAACTTTTAACCTGTAATAGCTAATCCTGCTCATCATGCTGATCAGTTTGAGATTGTCCCTTCTCTTCACTAAAACCCCCAAGAAGCCACCATTAGGTAGGATTTTTTTTCTCAAGGAGCTAATGAGCCCCGATTGACATTGAATACACCTGCTCCCTTTTCTTTAATATAGAATACAGCTACCAGGATGTATTGCTTCAGACTGGTGCATATTTGGCATCGATTCTGTCGAGTTTGAAACGGAAGGAATCCATGAATTGATCATCTACCCCCAGCGTGGGATGGGAAGGGGGGGGAGAGCCAAACGGATTGCATGCACTGCTAGTGAGCCATGCTATACAAAATACATTACTTTGTTCGTGTTCCTTTCAATCTTCAAGATTATAGGTTGGCTAATGGGGTTTGGTTTGAAGCCAAGTGGCCGTTTCACAATTTCTTTTGAGTCTGATTTGTACAACTCCCGTGTATTTTCAGCAAATTTGCACTGGCACTCGCTTCTACTTCCTGGCCCCAAACCAGGAAAGCATATTTTCGATTGATCCTCGCTCCTCCTGGCTTTGAGCTTCAACAACAGACTGCAGGATACATGTCATTGGCCCTGACAGAAAGGCTTGCGGTTTCTTTTTCAATAACCGTGGCTGGTTTTTTTTCTTTTCTTTCTCCTGATCAGTTTGACTTCGTGTTGAACACGCTTGCATTCAGATTAATGCTTGTTGGGCATGGTTTCATTTGTTGGTAGGTGTAAACATTTTTTAAAGGGACACCTCGCCGCAAGTGAAAATACAATAGAAAAACAAAATGGGTCCAATCCGCATACAACACTGGGCTGGCCCCCCAGGTGGTTGATTTGAATGAGTCATAGTTGGATGAGTAGAGGCTTGTGCAGGAGTTTGTAAAAGGACACCGTGCTTGTGAAACATTGATAAACCAAAAACGTGCATTAAACATACAATGCAGTGACACCCAAAGAGACTCCCAAAACAAGTGCTCTACTCGGAGCTCCGGCACAGCAAGAGAGCCCCAGGTGGGCAGAGGAAACGCTTCAAGGACACCCTCAAAGCCTCCTTGGAAAAGTGCAACATCCCCACCGACACCTGGGAATCCTTGGCCCAAGACCGCGCAAAGTGGAGGAGAAGCATCCAGGAAAGCGCCGAACACCTCGAGTCTCTTCGCCGGGAGCAAGCGGAAACCAAGCGCAAGGAGCGCATGTCAACCCAAGCACCCCACCCGCCCACCCCTTCAACCACTGTCTGCTCCACCTGTGACAGAGTCTGTAGGTCCTGCATTGGACTCGTCGGTCACCTGAGAACTCATTTTTAATGTGGAAGCAAGTCATCCTCTCTTTAGAGGGACTGCCTAAGAAGAAGAAGCAGTGACACAACACATAATTTATTCATATAACAATGCACAGTTCTTTCTCCTTCCTCCTCCCCCACTTCCCAAAAAGAAACCCTGGCCCTTTTCCATGAAGACTATGATTCCCTACCATTGGTAGGACTGGTGAGTGGAAATCTTGTATCCTGGTCAAGTCCTTTATTTCATGTTGATGAATCTCTTTTTTAAATGGTGAGAACTCATTGTAGGAGGGATGCTTCTTAAGTCTCCTCTTTTCCCTCTGCCCCCTGTCCCCAACCAGTGTGCCACGTATCGTTACACAATAGCAAAATACTGCGGATGCTGGAAATCTGAAATAACAGAAAATGCTGGAAATACTCGGCAGGCCAGGCAGCACCCGTGGAGAGAGAAACACAGTCAACATTTCAGATCTGAGACCCTTCATCAGAACTGGAAAAAGCTAGAGATGTAACATTAAGCAGATGCAGAGACTGGGGGGGTGGGGGGGGGAAGGAATTGAAAGCATATACTGTACTTTTGTAAGAGGCAGGAAAGATAAAATGTTGCAAATGGGAATGGCAAGAATCATACAGCATGAAAAATAGGGGCAGGGATTATTATCTGAAATTGTTGAACTCAATGTTGAGTCCGGCAGGCTGTAAAGTGCCTAATCGAAAGATGAGGTGCTATTCCTCGAGCTTACGTTGAGCTTCGTTGGAACAAGGAACCAGCCGGCCAACTAGAGTTGCAGGTCTTTTGTTAAGGCTGCTTTTGAGCTTGCTGGGAGGTGAGTTGACTTTTTTCAATGTTCCTTTCCTTCCTTGTGGGGAAAAGTGTGACCCTGTGCATGGTTGCACGCTCCTTGATGAGCAATTTGAAATGGGTGATTTCGATGGGCAAGCCTGCCTCATACCCATTTGATGGCACAGTGTGTTGACCTATAAAACCGCTGTGTATGTGTTTGAGTGCAAGCTGTTGACAAATTGATCAAAATGTGGGTGTAATGACTCACGGTTTTGAAATTCGAAGAACTGAATCACCCTCTCTTTGTAACCGGATCTGTCACCAAACACTGCACCCATTTAGGTGAATTGTATTAGCACGACTGTTTTGCAAGTCCTGAAGAAAAATATATTTTATGCTTGCTTTGCTAACACGCAAATGTGTGCGTGCTCCGTCTGTAACAACTTCGGTATGCAAAAAAAAAAAAAAGGACATCAGCTCTCGTGTTTTCTCAACGTAGGCTGTCTGACCTGCGGAGTGTCTGCCAGCGTTTCTTGTTTACGCTTCAGCTGTAGTTCTGTCTGGGACAAAACTGTGCACACCCGTTACGGGATCTGCTGAAAATGTTCACTGACCACCCTACCCCATGGAGCCATTCAATGCTCCCCCACCCTTTAGCTATGAGTCACTGAAACCTCGGTAGAATCATAGAATGTTGCAGCACAGAAACAGGCCAATTAGTCCCATTACATCTGTAATATTTCCCTCCACATGAGCCACCGACTATAATCCCACTCGATCCCTAATCGTTTTTCAAGCATCTATCTCATTTCTTTTTGGACTCCACTTCAACACTCATATATTCTAACCGCCCTCTGTGGCCATGTTTTTTTGTTTTCTAACCTGCCCTTGTGATTCTCTTTGTGATCATCTTAAATTTCTGCCCTCTCTTTACAGCCTCGCTGACCTTTTTGTAATGGGACCCTGCAGACCTCTTCGCCTCACTCTCCGATTCAGTAGAACAGCCACCAACCCTGCCGGTTTTATTTTAAACCAAACTTAGATGGGGTGCTCCGTAAAGTAATTTATTGTGATGTGGAAAAACGGGTTTATCGTGTGTAATGATCTGCAGGGGCTGGGCTTTGGGAAGGTGAGCTGTGAATTTTCTCACTCCTGGGCAAGAGCTAGTTTGGTATAGAAGAACCAGAATGTACTATGGGGGAGGCGGGAAGGGAGGGATGGAGACAGAGGGGGAGAAAACGAGAACAAATGGTTATGTGCTGTTGTGTTGTTGACCTGTACTACAGTACATAGAAACTAGGAGCAGGAGTAGGCCATTCGGCCCTTCGAGCCTGCTCTGCCATTCAACGAGATCATGGCTGATCATCCAAACCCTAGCACCCGGTCCCTACACCGACAGCCATCCCACCCAAGCCCTATCCCCGTAACCCCACATATTTAATCCCCCCCTAACACTAAGGGCCAATTTTTATCATGGCCAATCAACCTAACCCGCACATCTTTGGACTGTGGGAGGAAACCGGAGCACCTGGAGGAAACCCACGCAAACACGGGGAGAATGTGCAAACTCCACACAGTCACCCGAGGCCGGATTTGAACCCGGGTCCATGGCGCTGTGAGGCAACAGTGCTAACCACTATGCCACCGTGCTGCCCACCCTGTCTATTATGAAACACAATCTTTTCTCCCTAACAGTATCCAGAGTTCATATGGAAAAAAGTTGATGACCTTATTAGCTGATGCATGTGGTTCTGAACATGTGCAAAACACATACCCAGACCATGTGCCATGCTATAGGCAATCTCGCAATACACAACTAAATACAGCAGTCTGAATCCAATATGGCGCTCCAGAAACGACACGATGGGCCAAGTTTATGGTTGCCTGTTCTACCCATGGTCTGTGGCCACTGAAAGCTAGAGCAAAGTGGGTATGGTAGCATAGCGGTTATGTTACTGGACTTGTAATCCAGAGTCCTGGACTAATGACATGAGTTCAAATCCCACCACTGGGAAATTTAAATAAATCTGGAATTAAAAAGCTAGTAGGAAACTATTGGATTGCTCTAAAAACCCATCTGGTTCACTAATGTTCTTTCAGGGAAGGAAATCTGCCGTCCTTACCCAGTCTGGCCTATATCTGACTCCAGACCCACAGCAATGGTTTTTTAAAATTTGTTTATGGGATGTGGGCATCGCTGGCAAGGCCAGCATTTATTGCCCATCACTAAATGTGGTTGACTCTTAACTGCCCTCTGAAATGGCCTAGCAATTATAAGGGATTCCAATAATGTGTTGTTTAGAAAATGTGACGCCACCTCCTTTGTCCAGTCAGCCAGATGGCTGTTCTCCAGCCTCTCTTTAAGGAGTCCCATTGCTATGGTGACGGGGGAGGGGTAGAAAGTTGGAGCGAAGGGCAGCTTTCAGACAGAGCAGGGACACGATATCTAAAATGTTCTTAACTTTTCACTTTCTCTCTTGTCGTTGCGCTCTAAATGTGTCCAACTTGGGGGTAGTTCTGTAAAATATTCATTTAACACCTTATTCTCCAAGACTCCACTTCCTAGAGAGCAAACCCTTATCCCTTTTGAGAACTGCAATGTTTCTTATACTCTTCGTAGCATTACAATATGCTCAGGATATTACTGTCGGTTATACAGCGCACTGGGGGACTGGAATATCTTTGAGTTCATATGACATACCATCGTCAAGTGCACGCTATATAACCTTTCCAAACTGGCTTAGACCAGAGCAAGCGAAACCAGTACAGGATTCTCGTTGTGCAGGCAGTCGGCTGGACTATAATTGCAATGAGATTAACCTTCTGTGCTCCACAATGTAAAATGATAAATGATCATCTAAACAATGAAGCATTCAGAACATGTACCCTTTGAGTTTCTTCAATTCTTCACAATTTGAATGATTGAAAACTGGCTTCTGCTATAACAAACAGCACTGTCCTGGAATTTGGACTTCAGGTGCAGAGGTCAAACTGCTGGTCTTGAGCTTAAGAGTTGGATCTCAATGGCTGAAGGGTCGATAACCAGAGGGCCGAGATTCAAGGTGATTGGCAAAAGAACCAGAGACGACATGAGGAGAAACTTTTTTACCCAATGCGTGGTTAGGATTTGTAATGCACTGCCTGATAGGGCGGTGGATACTGATTTAATAGTGGCCTTCAAAAGGGAATTGGATAAATACTTGAAGGAGAAAATATTGCAGGGATATGGGGAAAGAGCAGGGGGAGTGGGACTAACGGGATTGCTCTTCGAAAGAGCCGGTGCAGACTCGATGGGCCGAATGGCCGCCTCCTGTGCTGTACTATTGTGATCTCAAGTTTGACTCTCTCTATGGCTGAATTTTGGATTGTAAGAAATGTAAAGCAATTCAGATGGGCAAATGCGTTTGAAGTATTAGAATGGTTACAGCATGGAAGAAGGCCATTCGGCCCGTCAAACCCGTGCCGGCTCTCTGCAAGAGCACTTCAGCTAGTCCCACTCCCCCGCCCTTTCCCCGTAGCCCTGCAAATTTTTTTCCTTCAGGTACTTATCCAACTCCCTTTTGAAAGCAGTGATTGAGTCTGCCTCCACCACCCTTTCAGGTTTTGCATTCCTGCTGAAGCAGCCTTCGGGTAGATCATGGGAAGGGGTTAGTGAGGGCCTGGATCAATTTCTCCGCTGATGTCTCCGTGCTTTCACATCTACCTGGTGGTGGTAGTGCGGGCTTTTCCTATCCTCATCCAAAGCTTGAAAACTTGAAATTTCAGCTTTCTAAAGTCCTCCGAAGGATTCCCAATGGTGCAAAAAACCTGCTACTTGATTAGTTAAAATCCACCAATCAGAGAACAGTCTTTTCCAGTCCTCCAGGCCTCGCAACTTTGAATAACTGAAGTGAAATTAACTTCGTGTATACGTGCACAAAGCAGAAAGGAACCAAAACGGGCTGGTTTGAACAAGCTCATGGGCAGCATTTTGGATTAGGCTACAAACTAGTCAGATTTATTGAATTAATAAATGAATAGCACTAAATACAACAGTAGGCACAATTTTAAAATGAGAGCTAGGAAATTCAGGAGTGGAATGAGGAAGTGCTTTTTCCACACAGGGTAGTGGAAATCTGTCATTCTCTTCCCCAAAAGACTGCGGATGCTGGATCAATTGAAATTTTCAAAACTGAGATTGGCAGATTTTTATTAGGTAAGGATATCAAAGCATATGGATCACTGGCAGGTAAATGGAATTGAAGTACAAATCAACCATGATCCAACTGAATGGAAGCTCAATTCGACTAAATATGCAGTTGGTCTGGAGGCTCAGTGAGGGAGTGAGAGCAGTTGAACATGTGCTGACTACCACCCAAAATCAAACCTCAAATTTACCTGTTGGAGCGCGCTTTCCTAATGAATCTGTTTTCAGGATCTTTCAGTTCCAACATTACAGCGGGTAACTTCAATAGCTGAGGAGACCAAATTCATGGAAGCTTCTGACGTGGCCATGTCACATATAATTGTTAAAGAATGATTTTTCATGAGCTGTATTTGTCATCTGAATGTTCCAGAGCTGACTTCCAGGCGGAACTTGAACCTAGGTGTGAAAGATTTAAGTTAAGAGAAGTTATGCTAAACTTGTATCGAACCTTGGTTAGACCACACTTGGAGTACTATGCACAGTTCTGGTCAAGGATATAGAGGCACTGGAGAGGGTGCAAAAAGATTTACAAGGATGATCTTGGAAATGTGAGGGTATACCTATCCGGAAAGGATGAACAGGCTGGGTCTCTTTTCTCTTGAAAAGAGAAGGCTGAGGGGTGACCTAATAGAGGGCTTTAAAATTATGAAAGGTTTTGATAGAGTAGATACAGAGAGAGTGTTTCCACTTGAGGAAGAGCAAAACTAAAGGCCATCAATATAAGATAGTCACCAAGAAATCCAGGAGAAACCTCTTTACCCAGAGAGTGGCAAGAATGTGGAACACACTACCACAGGGAGTGGTTGAGGCGAATAGTATAGATGCATTTAAGGGGAGACTAGTTAAGCATAAGAAAGAAAAAAAGAAAGACTTGCATTTATATAGTGCCTTTCACGACCACCGGATGTCTTAAAACACTTTACAGCCAATGAAGTGTAGTCACTGTTGTAATGTGGGAAACGCAACAGCCAATTTGCATACAGCAAGATCCCACAAACTGCAATGTGATAATGAGCAAATAATCTGTTTTTGTTATGTTGGTTGAGGGATAATTATTGGCCAGGACACCGGGGAGAACTCCCCATCTCTTCTTTGAAATAGTGCCATGGGATCTTTTACGTCCACCCGAGAGCAGACGGGGCCTCGGTTTAACGTCTCATCCGAAAGACGGCACCTCCAACAGTGCAGCACTCCCCCAGCACAGCACTGGGAGTGTCAGTGTAGATTTTTGTGCTCAAGTCTCTGGAGTGGGACTCGAACCCACAACCTTCTGACTCAGAGGCGAGAGTGCTGCCCACTGAGCCACAGCTGACACATAGAGGGAGAAGGGATAAAGGATTATACTGATAGTTAAATGTGGAAAGACGGGAGGAGGCTTGAGTGGAGCACACACGCTGGTTGGGAATGTTTCTGTGCTGCATATCCTATGTAATCTAACTTTGCTGCACCTCCTAATAAAATTCTAAATAATGTGCAATAAAGCCTCGATGTGACTTCACACAATATGTTTGTACCACGTAAATGTGGCCAATTGATGCAGACGTTAACTGCTTCTGATCCGGCAGACTGGATTGCTCCTATGATTTTCAGTCAGATAAACCCAAGACACAACTTGGAGCAATGATGATGCAGGAGTAATGCAGGCAAGATGCAGACTAAAAATGAACAGTTACTAAGAATGCCATGTTGTCCTTGGCTGTACAAAACTTGGGCAGCTACAAGAAGGAAATGTCCTTCTGAGAGGCTAATGAACCCTTTCTTCTGACAGGTGGAGCACAGTTCCCCTGTGTCTAAGATCGATCTTTCCCATTGGTAGTGTGGATCCAATTTCACAGTTAATGATTTACACTGGGTCGTAAAATTATAGTGCGTTATTAGTATTCATGGAAAAATTATATTGCGCCATAAAGTTATATAATCTATTCCAATGTAATGCTGGAACTACTTCATGCCTTCCAGTTCCATAGATCACTCTACTTAAGAGGAAGCTTTTGTCTCAAGATATTAGACATGGATTTCAGGGAGGACTCTGGGTTGTAACCCTTCCACTTCACACCCCTGCTTCTGGTCCACATTTCCGTGTCGAAAGTAGTTCTTCAATGACGCACGGTTATTCCATTCAACCCACTTTTGCTCAGCAACTTCTGTCCAGGCTCTCCCCCCCACCCCCCCCACCTCACAGTTTGAACTGGATGTACTTTGTATTATTCTCTTATCAAAATAGCTTTAAAAAAAAAAAAAGCTTTAAAAAGGGAGAAGCATTGTGGAAGCTGCACACCTGCTGCCTTTTTGTGTATATATAGTGGATGTGGTATATTTGGACTTTCAAAAGCTTTTGATAATCTACGCCTCTCGTGGCACTTTTAAGACCCTTGATATTAAAGGTAGAGTTGGCATGAATAAGGGACTAGGTAAAGGATAGACGGCACGGATTTGAAATAAATGGCTGTGTCTCCCATTGACTAGATTTAGCGAGTTGTGTGCCCCGTAGATCACTACAGGTAGACTATCCTTTATCCGAAAACCTCGGGACCAGCCGTGTTTCGGTTTTCGGAAAATTTCGGATTTCAGAAGGTATTTTATAAGACTGGGAAATTTGTCGGGGGTGGGGGTCGGCCGGGGGGTCGGCGGGGGTCAGGGTCGTGCGCACGACTTACGCTGAACGAAAAAACTTTCGGTTTTTAGAGGTTTTCGGAAGTTCGGATAAAGGATAGTCTACCTGTATTTGGAAGTCACAGAAACCCCACAGTGCAGATAGAGGCCATTTCGGCCCATCGAGCCTGCACCGACACACATCCCACCCGATCCCCGTAACCCCTACACCAACACATATCCCACCCTATCCCCGTAACCCCACGTATTTTAATCCCCCTAACACTAAGGGTCAATTTTATCATAGCCAATCAATCATCCTAACCCGCACATCTTTGGACTGTGGGAGGAAACCAGAGCACCCGGAGGAAACCCACGCAAACACGGGGAGAATGTGCAAACTCCACACAGACAGTCACCCGAGGCCGGATTCGAACCCGGGCCCTGACGCTGTGAGGCAACAGTGCTAACCACTATGCCACCGTGCTGCCTCTCGGATTCTCCACACACACAACTGATTTTGATGCAGGCAAAGAAGGAATAATATCAAAAGTTAACTCGGTGCCAAAAGTAATAACTCGCCTGCTTTTTTACAAGCCTAACTTGAATGCTGAGATATGCTTCCGAGCCCTGTTTGGAGCAGCCAGTTTTAGATGTTTCTCCCTCCTGTTGGTGAAACGTTTCGATTTCAGCGACGCGTAAGCTTTTTATTTTGACTGGCATTAAATTGACAGCAGGACCCATTCTTCTGAAACAATTTGGAATAAGTTTATTAAACACACACACTCACTCATGAACATCAAAACAATAGCCCACTGGTATTTATGGACTCTACTCGATTACAACACGTAAGGTAATGGGTTAGATTTACACAGACTTGTACTTCCCTGAGTCAAGCAATGCACGCGGCCTTTTTCCTTGCTTCTTGCTCTGGTCTGTAGAGGGAGGGCTTCTTGTTTTTCTGCGTTGTCATCCAGAGAGCGAGCGAGAGCCTTTGGGTTCCTTATTTTACATCTTTTTAAGTCCCTTGTGTCAAGTCTAAATTGCTATGACCCCAGGATTGGGTCTTAGTTTCATGACTGGCTTTCTTGATTGGCTTTCCTTTGAACATGTGTCTGTGTGCATTGGCTGGTGTCATTTCTTGCTTAAGTTAATTGTTTGTTGACACCTTTTAATGACTCTTGAGTTTCGATACAACAGAAAATGCTGGAAAAACTCAGCAGGTCAGGCAACATCCGTGTGAGAGAAATTTGAGTTGATGTTTCGGGTCGAACCCTTCTTCAAAACTGGAAGAAAAGAAAATAGATCGAAGGCAGGGCTGCGATCGGACAAAAGAAGTAAAAGAGACAATAAAAGGTATTCGAAGCCAGACGAGATGGTAATAGGCTGAGAGTAGGTGTGAAGTGTACTGGCAGGGCAGATAGCTGCCAGGTGGGAGAGAGAAACAAAAGGAAAGGGGGGGGGGGGGAAAGGAGTGGAAAAATTACAAGTAAAAAAGTAATAGGGGCCGGGGTTATGATCTGAAATTGTTGAACTCGATATTTAGTCCGGAAGGCTGCAGAGTGCCTAATCGGAAGATGAGGTGCTGTTCCTCGAGTTTACGTTGAGCTTCCGTGGAACAATACAGAGGCCAAGGACGGTGAGGTCTGAGTGGGAATGGAGCGGTGAATTAAAATGACAGGCGATGGGAAGCTCGGGGTCACCCTTACGGACTGAACGGAGGTGTTCCACAAAGCGGTCACCCAATCTGCGTTTGGTCTCCCCAATGTCGAGTGTCTCTGGGGGGGTTTACCCTGTTATGCAGGTTTTCTTTAAGTTTCGTGCCGTTGCCTTACCCAGGGAGATCCATACACATTAAATTCATCTTTATTGCATACACAATGATAAAGTGCCACAAGATACCTATTGCGAAGATTGAAGTGGTGGCATGGCTGGCGGGATGGCTGAAGGATAGAAAGCAAAGAATAGGAGTAAACAAATGTTTTTCAGATAGAGGCCTAGAAGATAGAAGAGAGCTAGTAACATGCCTTATTCCTCTTTGTTGGGACCTTTCTCATTCTCCATATGCATAAATAATTTGGACATGTGAATAAAGGAATACTATTGATTTACTGGTAATAAGGATAAGGGGTAAACCATTTAGGACAGAGATGAGGAGGAATTTCTTCACCCAGAGAGTGGTGAACCTGTGGAATTCTCTACCACAAAAGGCAGTTGAGGCCAATTCATCTATATATATATATAAAAGAGCTCTTCTGTCTGTCCCGATGTCTGTCTGTCTGTCCGTTCTCTATACGTTTGAAAGTTACAGAGCGTACCGACGCGCGCGTCGCCTCAAAAGAAAGCTTGCGATTCCGGACCGGTCATAGGCGTATTTACGTTTCGGCCGCACACAATCCCGCTCGCGGTATCCGAAAAACGTTCAGCCTTCCGCTCATTAGCATCTCATTAGCGACCGTGTGACGTCGAGGTCGACCAATCGGACGGCGGGTTCCTTCCTACAGCTGAGTGTCGAGTGACTCGACGATTGACCAATCCTACGCTTCGGTGACCTGATCCGGGTCGACCAATCGGTGCATGTGTGGCGGGCCTTATCCTTCTGACCGAGGTGAGTGGCCGCCATCTTGATTTTTCACAATTTTTTCCCCACACTTTGTGTGTTAGGGAAGTAAGGTAAATATTTTGAATTATGTGTAAGGAATTAATTAACAATTTATTTGAGTTTTATATTGTGTTTAGCAACCCCCCCCCCCCTCCTCACCCTCGCGCAGGGGGGACTCGGGGCCTGAAGCTCAAAAAATTTCTCTCTCTCTCTCTCTCTCTTTCTTCCCTCTCTCTCTCTCTCTCTCTATCCTTCTCCTCTTCCCTCTCTCTCCTTCTCCTCTTCCCTCTCTCTCCTTCTCCTCTTCCCTCTCTGTCTCTACTTCCCCCTCTCAGGTTTCACGGTGTCGCGGACGGAGCGCGGGCGGGCCGCCCGAAGTTTCCCGCTCGCTAACGGCCGCCAAGCCGCCCTTGCCTTGCGCGGGCGGCACGAGGCGGCCTCGCGCCGCCCGCGCGGGCCGCCTCGTGCCGCCCGCACTGACCGCCTCGTGCCGCCCGCACTGACCGCGCATGCGCCGCCCGCCCGCAGCGGCCGTCCATCAGTCGCGCGATACGCGGGGGACCTCGGCTCCGGTCCGCTGAATTCCGGTAAATAATAAAAACTGTCTCTCATTCCCGTTTACGTCTGCACCGACGCTTTTCTGTGTGGAGGGGGTAGGGGAGGGGGTGGGGGAGGGTAGGGGTGGGGGGAGGGAGACAAGGGAGGAGGGGAGGAGGGGAGGAGGGGAGGGAGAGGAGGGAGGGGAGGGGAGGGATAGGACAGGAGAGGACATGACCGGGAGAGGGGGGACACACAGAGGCAGGGAGACCAAGCGCCCAAAATTGCCCTCGCAACGCGGGGCTCCCCAGCTATTAAATATATTCAAGAGGGAGTTAGATATTTTTTTTACGGCTAAAGGGATCAAGGGATATGGGAGAAGGCAGGGACCGGGTACTGAATTTGGATGATCAGCCATGATCTCATTGAATGGCGGAGCAGGCTTGAGGGGCCGAATGGCCTACTCCTGCTCCTATCTTCTATGTTTCCAATATCAAATTAGGAAGTATGGCAAACTGAAAGAATGCAGAATACGTAGACTGGTTAGGGGAGCGGGCAGATAGGTAGCAATTTAATTTAAGGGCAATAACTATGAAGTAATACATTTGGTGGGGTTGGGGCGGGGGGAGAACATACAATGGAAATATAAATAAAGATAAAATTCTCCATGGAATAAAGTGATACAAATCCAGAGGTCTTTAAAAGCAGGATTTCAGATGGGGAAAAAACACAAAAAGGGTAAATGGAATTATATAGAAGGACATTGACTACAAAAGCAAGGAAATGATGATGAATCTGTACAAGAACTTGGTTAGGCTGCAGTTGGAGATGGGTGTGTAGTTTTGTACACTACAGTGTTGTTGCAAAGTATATTCCATGGCTGAGAGAATTTAGTTATAATAAGAGAGTTGGAAAAACCAGACCTGTATTTTCAGGATTAGAGAGGATTAAATGGGAACATATTAGATATGCTCAAAATAGTGAAAGGTTATTACCACTGTTTGTGAATCTGTTAAAAATCAGCATGTGGTTAGGATTAGTCCAAATAGCAAGAAGAGGGCAATGCAAAGATTTGGGGTTGTTAAATTATAGAATATATTACCACAGGTGACTAATAAAGCAAAGTCAATTGCAGCATTTTAAAGGGAATTAGATAAACACTTGAATTTAAAACGATATTAAAGGGTGCAAGGCAAGGCGATTGCCAGCTTGGCTTAGTTGATAGCACTCTCGTCTCTGAGTCAGAAGGTTGTGGGTTCAAGCTGCCCTCTGGACTTTAGCATAGCATCTAAGTTGACATTTCAGTACTGAGCGAATATCAGAGTTAGCACCTTTTAGGATGACCTGTTACACCGGGGCCCCACCTGCCTACTCGGGTGGATGTAATAGACCCTATGGCATTGTTCGAAAAAGAAAATGCTTCTCCCAATATCCTGGCTAACGCACCACCCTCAAGCAACATCACTGGTCATTTATCGTCGTGTTGTTTGTGGGACCTTGCTATGCACAAATTGACCATCATATTTCTCTACATTACAACAGTGACTACACTTCAAAAGTACCTCATTGGGTGTGAAGCACTTTGGGACAGCAACAAGTTGCATTCACATAGTGCCCTTAACATAGAAAAATATTTTAGGGTGCTTCACAGAGACATAATCAAACAAAAATGGACACCGAGCCAAAGGAGGAGATATTCGGAAAAGTGAACTTTCCTACTTGAGGAAGGATATACTTGCCTTAGAGGCGGGGGAACGAAGGTTCACTAGATTGATCCCCGGGAGGAGAGGGTTGTCCTATGAGGAGAGATTGAATAGATTGGGCCGATACTCTCGAGTTTAGAAGAATGAGAGGTGATCTCATTGAAACATACAAGATTCTGAGAGGGTAGATGCTGAGCGGTTGTTTCCCCTGGCTGGAGAGTCTAGAACTAGGGGGCATAGTCTCTGGATAAGAGGTCGGCCATTTAGGACTGAGATGAGAATTTTTTTCACTGAGGGTTGTGCATCTTTGGAATTCTCTACCCCAGAGGGCTGTGGAGGCTCAGTCGTTGAGTATATTCAAGACCGAGATCGATAGACTTATGGACTCCAGGGAAATCGAGGGATATGGGGATCGGGCAGGAAAGTAGAGTTGAGTTCGAAGATCTGTCATGATCTTATTGAATGGGTGAGCAGGCTCGAAGGCCCATATGGCCTACTCCTGCTCCTATTTCTTATGTTCTTAAGTTCTTAACAAAAGCTTGATCAACGAGATGGGCTTTAAGAAGGGCCTTAAAGGAGGAGTGGGAGGTGGAGAGGGCAAAGGGTTTTGGGAGGGCATTCCAGGATGTGGGGCTTAGACAGCTAAAGGAATGGCCACCAGTAGTAGGGTAGTGGTGGGATGCAGAGGAGCAATGTCAGTGGAATGGAAAGATCTGTGGGGTGGGGGGTGTTTCAAGGCTGGAGAAGGTTAGTGAAATAGGGAGAAGTTAGGCAATGAAGGGCATTCAATACTAGATGAGAATTTTAAGTTGTAGGTCAGCAAGGATAGTGTGAAGGATGAGCAGGACTTGGAGTGGGATAGGATACAGGCAGCAGAGTTTTGGATGAACTGAAGTTTACGGAGCTTGGGGTTGGGAAGTCAGCCAGCAGAGCGTTGGAATGTGGAGGTGGCAACGATATGGACGAGGGTCTCAGCAGCTAGTGGGCAGAGGCAGGGGTTGGGGTGGGTGATGTTATTCAGGTGGAGGTAGGCAGTCTTCGTAATGGAGGGGATATGGGGTTGGGAGCTCAGCTCGGGGTCGCATAGGAATTCTGAGTTTGCAAATAGTCTGGTTCAACCTGAGAGAGTGGCCGGGGAGGGGATTGGTAGATAGGATATGGCTTCGGCTTTCCCTGTGCTTAACTGGAGGAAATTGCAGCTTATGCAACACTGGATGCCGGACAAGCAGTCTGACAGCAGAGGCAGGAGAGGGGAGGTGCAGAGGTTGTGCTGGGTGTCCTCAACATACATGTGGAATCTTACCTGATAGTGTCTGATGCTGTCACCAAGGGACAGCGTGTAGATGAGAGAGATGAGGGGGGGGGCGGTGGCGGCAAAGATGGATTCTTGGGGAACTATAGAGGTAACAGTGCGGAGTTGGGAAGAGAAGCCATTGCTGGAGATGTTCTGACAACGATCGGATAGGTAAGAGTGGAGCCAAGGAAAGACAACCTCACTGAGCTGGACAATGGAGGAGAGGCTTCCCTATTTCTCTACATTACTTCATTTCCTATCCAGCACTTTGGGATACCTTGAGGTCATAGAATGATACAGCACAGAAGGAGGCCATTCAGCCCATCGTGCCTCTGTCGGCTCTTTTGAAAAAGCTCTCCTATTAGTCCCGCTCCCCTGCTTTTTCCCCATAACCCTTGATGATTTTGAACGCCTCTATTGATCTCCCCTTAAACTTTTCTGCTCTAAGGAGAACAACATGGAAGGCACTATCGAAATGCAAGCTCTTTCCTTTCCTGTTTGTGGGACCGCGCGTGTTTAAATTCTCTGCAGCATTTTTCTACATCGCAGCGGTTTGGAGCTAACACCAGTCGAAGCACAATGGACCGAGTGGCCTCTCCCTCTGCTGAAATTTCTGATTCCATTTGTTGGGGAGCAATCCTTAAAAGGGAGAAGATTTGTTCTGCTGGGACATTATAAATGCGCATCCTGAGCGAGCGGAGGAACTTGTCCCCTGAAAGTGGGTCCCATTGGAAAACCTTGAATGACGGGAAATATTAGAGCTGCTGTTTGCTGCTACAAATTTGACTCGTTCCAGCATCGATACTAGCAGGAGTTCCATTTTTTTTTACAAAATTCAGAATCCCGACTGAAATGGTGGCCTCACTTATTCCAAATAGGGAGGGGGCAGTTTATGACAACAATTTGCATTTACATAGCGCCTTTAATGTAGTAAAATGTCCCAAGGTGTTTCACAGAAGCAAAGTGTGACACCGGGCCACATAAGGCGATACTGGGGCAGCTAACCAAGAGCTTGGTCAAAGGGGTAGGTTTTAAGGAGTTTCTTAAAAGAGGAGAGAGAGAGGAAAATCAGGAATGTGGAAGAGCTGAGGGATCTCGCAGGGTTGTAGGGCTGGAGGAGATTGCAGAGATAGGGAGAGGGGCGAACAAGACCATGGAGGGATTTGCAAACCAGGGCGAGCATTTTAAAATTGAGGCGTTGCCGGACTGGGAGCCAATGTAGGCCACTTGTTTTAAGGTAGTAAGTTGGAAGCAAAATCATGAAGCTTTGTTTTTTTTTTTTCAGCTCTTGTTTGCTACGCTATAATGAGCTCACTAAGCAAACTGTTGCTGGTTTTACAAATCTATAATAAACTTCAACTTCCAATTGCTTTATCCTGTATTTTTTTTCAAATAACCTTATGATTAGTAGCAACACCTATAATATACTGTAATAACTAGCTGGGAAAGCCGTAATTTTGTTTTTTTTGCCACCCCAGAGTCTATTGTTAAATCTCACTGCGGCCCAGCTAAAAATATATCGCACTGAGTTTAAGCAACGAGCCCCTTGTTCGTTTAACTGAATAACTTCCAATCAACATTGAAGCAGCGGAGACTGCATCGTGCAAAGAGACTTAAGAGGCAGGTTTTTCACCTACACTTGAATCCAGGCTAGGTTGATGGGGTGAAAGGTCCCTCGATCCTACATGAAATGAGTGTGTGGGGCAGTCACAATCCGGTTATTGTTGGGCGTGGGGCCCCATGCTACAAAACTGCCCCGAATTGGGCAGTGAATTGGCAGCCGCCCTCCGTAATGCCACAGATGCATTTGTGGGGTGCGCTTCCGAGTTTGGGACTGTAGCTCATGGCTGGAAGAGAGTGGGCGAAACTTTAATCTGTATCCAACCGTACCGCACCCAACCTGGGAGCATTTTGATGCTGACACTGGGTGCCCGCAGTAAAGAATGCCCCATGCTTCAGAACTAACATCCTTTGATAAGCACAAAGTAATAATCACTTTTATAAAAAAAAAAAATAAAAAAAAATTCCACGAGCGAATGAATCAACTGCCATCTTGTGAAAAATTGTGTTCCTTTTCTCCCTTTCATGGTGACTTTCATGCCAAGACCTCCAAGGCATGGGCAGTTCTCAGTACCTCACCTGACAGGCCATTCTTCAGATGACACAACATGGTGAGTGCTAGTAAGCCATTTTACCTTGGGTGAAGGGAGGAGAGGCAGCACCATGGGGCAAGCCTCATGTCCATGCACACGTACTTTCTAGCAGGATTCATTGCAAAGTGATCCGGAGTGGAATCCCAGGCTGTCTTTGCCTTCCTGCACCTCCCAACATTTCGCAACAGCAGAGACGGCGATGAACAAAAGCCAAGTTAGCTGATCTTATCCAGCGCAGGAGTGAGAGCCTATCAATTGGCCTCTGAGTCTCCAAGGTGGACACAGGTGCCAATCGGAGTGCCCTCACTGCTGCCCTGACCCAGATCAGCTAACTTGCCACCAAAATTGGCCTTTGTTCGCCGCTGGTCCTTCTTTTATTGTTGCGAAACGCGCAGCTGTACCAGCATGAAGAAGCTTGTGTGTCGCTGTGTTGAACAAAGTCACTCTTTTTCGCTTGCAAGTGAGAAAGTAGATGACCTGTGGCCTTCACTGTTGTGCAGGAGTGGCCATGGAAAAGCTGATTTAACAGCAAATACAGCATAATAGGCCACTGTGGATTGTGTTTTGGCACCAATAGTACCAGCGTAGCTTTCGTCGTCCCTGGTATTGAGGTCATTGCACTCCGTTGCTTCTTTGACTGAACGCCTGTCATCTAGTACCGGTTACTCCAGGAAGCTGTTATCTCGCAGATAAGGTTTTCAATTTGATATGTTGAAATTTATTCTGTCGAATTTGGTAGTTGCAATTTAGTGTAATGAACTATGTAGCCCAGTATTTTTATGTATTCTGTTGCTTTCTCACCCCCCCCCCCCCCCCACTTTTTCTACAAATTTGTGTATGGTATAAGTACATTAATGATTAAGACTTTGGAATCAAAAACACAATTTCTAAATTTGTGGATGACACCAAATTGGGGGGAGATAGTCAATACTGAGGAGGACTGCAGCAAATTACAGGAGGACATTAATAAACTTGCAGAATGGGCATATAATTGGCAAATGAAGTTCAGCACAAGATAAATGTGAGGTACTGTATTACATTTTGGTAGGAAGAATAGGGAGGTCACTTATTACTTGGAGGGTGCGAGTCTAGGTGGGGTAGAGGAACACAAATACACAAATCACTAAAAGTTGCTACATGCAAGGCCTTTAAATAAAGCAAACCAAGCACTTGGGTTTATTTCTAGAGGGATAGAATTGAAAAGTAGGAAGTTATGCTAAACCTGTATTGAACCTTGGTTGGACCACACTTGGAGTACTGTGTACAGTTCTGGTCGCCATATTATAAAAAGGATATAGAGGCACTGGAGAGGGCTCAGAGAAGATTTACAAGAATGATACCAGAAATGCGAGGGTATACATATCAGGAAAGGATGAACAGGCTGGGTCTCTTTTCACTTGGAAAAAAGGCTGAGGGGTGACCTAATAGAGGTCTTTAAAATTGAGATATTTTGATAAAGTGGATACTGAGAGAATGTTTCCACTTGTGGGGAAGAGCATAACTAGAGGCCATCAGTATAAGATAATCACCAAGAAATCCAATAGGGAATTCAGAAGAAACTTCTTTACCCAAAGAGTGTCGAGAATGTGGAACTCGCTACCACGGGGAGTGGTTGAAGCGAATAGTATAGATGCATTTAAGGGGAGACTAGACAAGCATGAGGGAGAAGGGAATAGAGGGTTATGCTTATAGAGTTAGATGAGGAAAGACTGGAGGAGGCTCATGTGGAGCATAAATGCCGGCATGGACTGGTTGGGCCTATTTTTGGTTAATGAAGTAATCGAGGAAGGTACAATATAGTCAACATGTGAGCGATATGATCTTATTTCTCGTGTTGCAGGGAGTTTATTTTGTCAGCTGTGGTTCAGTGGGTAGTACCCTCACCTCTTTGATTCAGAAGGTTGTGGGTTCAAATCCCAGTCGAGACTTGAGCACAAAATCTAGGCTGACACCCCAATGCAGTGCTGAGGGAGTGCTGCACTGTCGGAAGTGCTGTCTTTCGGATGAGACGTTAAACCGAGGCCACGTTTGCCCTCTCAGGTGGACGTAAAAGATCCCTTGGCACTATTTCGAAGAAGAGCAGGGGAGTTATCCCCGGTGTCCTGGCCAATATTTATCCCTCAATCAACATTACTAAAAAAACATTATCTGGTCATTCTCACATTGCTGTTTGTGGGAGCTTGCTGTGCGCAAATTGGCTGCCGTGTTTTCTACATCACAACAGTGACTACATTTCAAAAAGTACCTCATTGGCTGTCCTGAGGTCATGAAAGGCACTATAAATGCAAGTCTTTTTTACGATTAAATGACTACTATTCTTTAGTTCCATGTTCCATATCCAGCTATGTCTTGCTAAATGTATAATTGGACTGGTCTCGGGGGAGGGGGGTGGGGGGTGGCGCGATGCTACAGTTGGCCTCGGCCAATTTGTGCTGGTGGGGATGGGGGTGTTGAATCAGCCGAGGCTCCCTCCTGATTACTATCCCGTGAACCCCGAGAGTGCGTGTACCTTTTTGCCATCTCTCCTCCCCCTTCACTTAATTTCTGGTCTGTATCCATTTCTCCACCTTCACCCCCTCGCCCTCCCCCCGTTCTCTTCTGAAGCACAGGGTGATGTTTCACCACGTTAAGGGAGCTACGTTAAAGACGCGCGAAGTCTGCGTTGTTGCATGGAGGTCACCCAAGAGCAGAGTTTGTTTCAATTTGTGATGCACTTCACGGCAGAATAGGCTACCAATATTAGGTGTCTAAACTTGCAAACGAGGAATTCGCAAGGTACCAGTAGTGGGCTGCTGGCGCCTGCGGAACTGTACCTGGCAAGAGCCAGCGACTTTTAGAGGGAAAGACTTGAACAGAGAGAAGGGGGAAATTGAGTTTGGGGCTGTTGGAAAAATCAGAGAATTGCTCAAATTTCGGATAGGAGAAAGCTGGTTGCATTGCAGGTTAAACGAGCCTGCATGTAGGTATGAGAGTAGAATTGACTAAAGTGGACTGGGAAAACAGATTAAAGTGTAAGACGGTACAAGAGCAGTGGTCTACATTCAAGGAGATATTTCACATCTTTCAAGATAAATATATTCCACTGAGGAAAAAGGGGAGTAAAAGAAAAGACAGCCATCCGTGGCTTAGTAAAGTAATAAAGGATAGTATTCGACTGAAAACAAGGGCATATAAATTAGCCAAATCTAGTGGGAGGATAGAAGATTGGGAAGCATTTAAAAGCCAGCAAACAATAACTAAAAGATTAATTAAGAAAGGGAAGATAGATTATGAAAGTAAACTAGCAAAAAATATAAAAACAGATAGCAAGAGTTTCTACAGCTAGATAAAAAGAAAAAGGGTGGCTAAAGTGAACGTTGGTCCCTTAGAGGATGGGACCGGGAAACTAGTGGTGGGGAACATGGAGATGGCAAAGACGCTGAACAAATATTTTGTATCAGTCTTTACAGTAGAGGACACTAAAAATATCCCAACACTGGACAAACGGGGCAATTGGGGGGGGGGAGGAGCTAAACACGATTAAAATCACTAAAGAGATGGTACTCAGTAAAATAATGGGACTTAAGGCGGATAAATCCCCCGGACCTGATGGCCTACATCCTAGGGTCTTGAGAGAAGTGGCGGTAGGGATTGTGGATGCATTGGTGATCATTTTCCAGAACTCCCTGGACTCAGGAAAGGTCCCGGCAGATTGGAAAACTGCTAATGTAACACCCTTACTTAAGAAGGGAAGTAGACAAAAAGCTGGAAACTATAGACCAGTTAGCCTAACATCTGTGGTTGGCAAAATGTTGGAGTCCATTATTAAGGAAACAGTAACAGAGCATTTGGATAAACATAATTTAATAGGACAGAGTCAGCATGGTTTTACGAAGGGGAAGTCATGTTTGACAAATTTGCTCGAATTCTTTGAGGATGTAACATACAGGGTGGATAAAGGGGAACCAGTGGATGTAGTGTATTTGGACTTCCAAAAGGCATTTGACAAGGTTCCACACACAAGATTACTGATCAAGATAAAAAATCATGGGATTGGGGGTAATATACTGGCATGGGTGGAAGATTGGCTATCTAACAGAAAACAAAGAGTTGGGATAAATGGTTCGTTCTCGGGCTGGCAATCAGTAACTAGTGGTGTCCCGCAGGGATCAGTGCTGGGACCCCAACTCTTTACAATCTACATTAATGATTTGGAGGAAGGGACCGAGTGCAACATATCCAAGTTTGCCGACGATCCAAAGATGGGAGGGAAAGCAGTGAGTGAGGAGGGCATAAAAAACCTGCAAACGGACATAGACAGGCTAAGTGAGTGGGCAGAGATTTGGCAGATGCAATATAATGTTGGAAAGTGTGAGGTTATGCACTTTGGCAGAAAAAATCAAAGAGCAAGTTATTATCTAAATGGAGAGAAACTGCAAAGTGCTACAGTACAAAGGGATCTGGGGGTCCTGGTACATGAAACACAAAAAGTTAGTATGCAGGTGATCAGGAAGGCCAATGGAATCTTGGCTTTTATTGCAAGGGGGATGGAGTATAAAAACAGGGAAGTCTTGCTGCAGTTATACAGGGTATTGGTGAGGCCACACCTGGAATACTGCGTGCAGTTTTGGTTTCCATATTTAAGAAAAGATATACTTGCTCTCGAGGCGGTTCAGAGAAGGTTCACTCGGTTGATTCCGGAGATGAGGGGGTTGACGTATGAGGAAAGGTTGAGTAGGTTGGGACTCTACTCATTGGAGTTCAGAAGAATGAGAGGCGATCTTATCGAAACATATAAGATTGTGAGGGGGCTTGATCGGGTTGATGCGGGGAGGATGTTTCCACTGATGGGTGAGACTAGAACTAGGGGGCATAATCTAAGAATAAGGGGCTGGGCTTTCAAAACTGAGATGAGGAGAAACTTCTTCACTCAGAGGGTAGTAAATCTATGGAATTTGCTACCCCAGAGAGCTGTGGAAGCTGCAACATTAAATAAATTTAAAATGGAGATAGACATTGTCCTAGCAGATAAGGGAATTAGGGGTTACGGGGAGAGGGCAGGGAAGTGGATGTGAGTCTAGATTCAGATCAGCCATGATCCGATTGAATGGCGGAGCAGGCCCGAGGGGCCGTATGGCCTACTCCTGCTCCTATTTCTTATGTTCTTATGTAAATTGGTTACATTTCCCCATTTGTGGGATTCCTTTTTTTTTTAATGCTGCTAAAAATTGCTTTTCTGCAGTAGACCTATATCTTCAGTGGCTGTATAACTACCATTATCAGCACACTAAATACAGGGAGTGGCTACCATTATTAAATCCACCACAGTTGAGATCTACAGGCCATTTGTGTAGCATCTTTAACATCGTGAAGCACCACAGCGATAACTTGCATTTAACGTAATGAAATATTCCAAGGCACTTCACAGTTCGTGTAAGGAAAACTGATGCTGAGCCAGGACGGGCGTGATCAGGAAGACTGGCGAAAAGCTTGCTGGAAGAGATGAGGTTATTGAAGGTTTGCAAAGAAGAAAAGGGAGGGAGAGCCAGAGGGTAGGTTCGAAACCACAAACGGTGGGGCAAAGGGAGGAAGGGATGCAAAGAAGATCTGAGTCAGAGGAGCCAAGTGTTTGGGAGGGAGTGTATAGCTGCAGGGGAATCACAGAGATCGGGTAGGGCAAGGCCATGGAGAGACTTGTGAGGATTTTGAATTGAATGCACTGTGGGGACGGGGAGGCGGTGCAGGTCAGCAAGGACGGGGATGGTGATGCGAGCGAGTGCGGGACGGGATATGTGCGGCACAAGTTGAATATGGCGTGTCACAAAAGGACCACTGCGAGAATACCTGCACCGCACGGACCACAGCGGTTCACCACCACCTTCCCGAGGGCGATTAGGGATGGGCAATAAATGCTGGCCTTGCCAGCAACGCCCACATCCTGTGAATGAATGAATTTTTAAAAAAAACAGAAAAAATAAATTGGATAAAAGGCAAGAATTGGAAGGAGCTAGAAGCTGTGCTAAATGTACGTTATTTTTGATGTTGCAGTGGTCACTGGAAGGGAGCCCTGGATAATTTCCTTCCTCTCCCAGACCCCCAGTGCAGAGAGTTAATTTATAGCAATGATGATGAAATGAAGGAAGTGTAGCACAGGGGGATACTTGTTGGTATAGTTGATTTTGTTGTGTTGTCTTTTTTAATTAAAAGTGCTGCGTGTAAAGTTGGCCTAGGAGCAACCAGGTCAGTTACCCAGCCTAGGTAGGTGAAGAGTTGGCGCCTGAGGGCGCAAGCGAGAAGTACATGATTAGTCAGGGGGTGGGGTTTGAGAGGAGCAAAGGTGGGTGAGAAACAGTTGCGATGGGCCTCTAACGCAAGGAGGGAGAATGGGAAGAGAAAGAATGCTCGTAGGTGGGTCATGACAGTAGATACCATTTATGGTGGGTGCATCATAGAAACATAGAAGATAGGAGCAGGAGTAGGCCATTCGGCCCCTCGAGCCTGTTCCGCCATTTAATGAGATCATGGCTGATCATCCAAATTCAGTACCCTCTCCCTGCTTTCTCCCCATACCCCTTGATCCCTTTAGCCTTAAGAAATATATCCAACTCCTTCTTGTATATATTTAATGAATTGGCCTCTACTGCCTTCTGTGGTAGAGAATTCCACAGGTTCACCACTCTCTGGGTGAAGAAATTCCTCCTCATCTCAGTCCTAAATGGCTTACCCCTTATCCTTAGCATCAATTTGAATGTGAGATTTATTCACTTCAGTGTGCATTTTACTAATTTATAAATATTAATGTAACATGGGGGAGGGGGGGAGTCGATTTTCACCTGAGGGGGTTTTGGGAGAGTAGGTGGTGGGGGATGGGTGGAGCATCAAACTTCCCTCCCCCACCCTCCAACCCTCTTGTGGGTATAGCCCGGGGAAGCAGAGGCCCAGATTTGTCTTGTGTGGCCCCTGAAGGAGCACTACTGCTCCTCTCTGCCCACCTCACAGATGTTTAAAACCTACCTTTTGGGGACCTCCTCCTCCTTCAAAATGTCATCGGGGTTCTGAGATCATAGGACCCTGCTTTGCATATATTAATGAGACTCCCGCCTCGCGTCGTCCACTCGGGGTTGGGTGTATCGTTGGAGGGTCTCAACACATGACCTTCCGCCTTGACCCACCCTGCCTCCCGCCATTGGTCCATCCACCAGGCGCACCGCCTTCCCACGACCAATTGGAAAACGAACCGGCTCTATGTTACCAAATTGGATTCTTCTTGACTGTGAGTGGAACAGCCTTCCCTCCCCCCCCCCCCCCCCACCCCCCCCGATCTCCAATATTTTTATAACTAATAAATGAAAGTGTTCAAAGTAAATGGATGGGGGTGGGGAGGGGGGCGCGGGAAAGCACCATTTTGTTTAATGTTCCTGTGATTTTTCTCCCGGATTTTGCTCGCGGCTGTGTCCTGGAGATTAATTTTCAATTTTTGGAGACTGCAGGACAATCCTGGCGAGTTGGCAACCCCGCTCCCACTTGAGCTGAGCTGGCACCCAGTAATAGTGGCATAATGTTAAATCACTTTTTGAGTGGTTGGTTTGACCTGAGAGAAGTTGACCAGGTCACGTTGAATAGATGCCGAGAGTGGATACTGTCCGTCTGTCTTTTAACTTTACACGTGGAAAATTTACGTTGATCTCTGATTTAGTTGGCTTCTGTATGTTGGGATCTGACTGAAAGGATACGTTGCCTTTTAATAAATATTGGGGGCGGAATTGGGTGCTTTTGCGCCTCCCGTTAACGCCCCCCCCTCCCCGGGGCACAAATGGCGTTGTGATCGGCCGTGGCGCTGACATTGTATCCCTCCATATTCAGCGGGTGTTTTGTGGCGGCGCTGTGGCGTTGCGCCCCGATCTCCTTCGCCCGTAGATTGTGAGGTCATCGCCGCGTGCATTGCCCTGAACCCGAAATTGACTTCCGCCACCCCCGCCCCCGCAGCAGCGCTGGGCGAAAACACCGAGAGCTGCAGGAGGCGGGCGGCCGGCTGCTTCGGGAGGGGGGGGGATGATTAAAGGCGAGGTGACCGAGGTAAGTAAGTAAAAAAAAAACCTTAGCTTTCTTGTTCCAGTTTTTTTTCGCGTGTTCCTGCCCGCGATCAATCAGCCCGACACTCTGCTTGAGCGCCGGGCTGATCGCGTGGGATCGCGGCTGCCTTGGTGGGCCAGGTGGGTACTTTTTAAATTGCAGAGCCTGCAGCGAGGGCCCTTCCCTTTAAGGGAGGGAAGGAACCTTTGAACGCGGCACGGCCCAGTGTGCAGCACTGCTGAAGTCTCCGCCCCGCCTACTGACGATTGCGCTACAAGGAGGAAATGGAGTGCTTGATTTAGCGCTCCATTTCCCCCTCAGGGCGCTAAAACTCAATTTTGCAGTCGCCGGCGCTACAGTTAGCGCCCGGGCGATGTTCGCGCCCCAAAATAGTCGATACCGAATTTTTTCGTCATTGTGTTGTAAAGATATTTTTACAGATTAATAAGCCAGCATTGCCATAAAAATTAAAAAAAATTGGTGACATTATTACGTGTAATAAACAGGTAATGAGTTGACACTTTGGTGAGGTTGTCAGAACAAGGCTTCCAGGGGGTCTGTTCCCAGGCTGGTGGCCTGTTGTTTTTTCTCTTTACTGGACTGGAGGTCCTATTTTGTGTCTCCAGCATTTCCTGTTTTCATTTCAGATATCTCGCATCATTTTCGTTGCTGTTTTTTTCTCTCTAAATGTCCTTGTGTGGGTTTCTCCGTGCTTTCACCCTTTTCGCTATCTGTGTATTTTTTCCAACAAAAAAATATATAACCGCCGCGTGTACTGAAATCTGAAATACAAATGCTAAATGCTGGAAAATAGGTCAGTTGGCATCTGTAGAATGAAAGGACGCATCAACATTCCAGGCGCATCATTTGTTGAAGGGTACAGACCCCGGAATATGTGAACATGCCCTTTCTCACTGCAAAAACCTGTGGCGTCTTTCCAGTGTTATTGCACATGTATTTGTTCCTGTGCCTTTTCATTGCCTCCCTGAAATGAACTTCATATCATCCAACAGGTCCCTGCTTCTCTCCGGAGTCATTTACAGCATTCTATCCATTAGCTTCCTCTTGGTTGTTGTAGTTTCTATTGTCCTGTATCAGAGGGTTGTGAATCTTTGAGCATCTACCCTTTGGGGTTGGTAGAGAATGCCAGTCTTTGAGTATAGTCAAGGCTGAGATCGATAGATTTTTGGACTCTAGGGGAATCGAGGGATATGGAGATCGGGCGGGAAAGTGGAGTTGAGGTCAAAGATCAGCCATGATCTTATTGAATGCGGAGCAGCCTCGAGGGGCCGTATATGGCCTACTCCTGCTCCTAATACTTATGTTCTTCCTCCCCACCCTTTCCTTTTTCCCCACCCCCCCCTTCCACTTTACAAAGGTGCTTGCTTATCTTTTCACTTTTGATAAAGCGTCTACACACCTGAAAGGTCTACCCGTCTCTCCTCCTCGCTGATGCCGATGGATTTTCTGTTTTTGCTTTTGACATCATCCTGTACTCCTGTTTAACAGAATAGTAGGTAATGCGCGCCCGCCGATGTCATCGCATCAGTGATTGTCTGCTGACATTTTAAAACAGGAGGCGACCTACAGCCCATGCTGGTTAATCTCCAATCTGCGCCGAGTTCGCTGGTACGATCGCTATAGTTGGCTTCAGTGTCCTTGAGGTAGGGAGAGGAAAGTTCAGCAAGGTTCCTGCACCTGATTTGTCACCCCCCTGCTGAAAAATGTGCGTGCGGGTGAAACCGGCGTCGGTGGAGGCCGGCCACAGTTGAATAGTGCGGCAATACCTGCAGAAAGGATGGCCACTTAGAGACGAGGTACCGGAGGCGCAAGGAGGGGGAATCCTACTTGTCGGGGCTCCGAGCAGCAGAGGTTTGGCAGCAGGTCACCTGTCCGCCCACTCAGCTGGACGATGAAGGCGAGAGGAAGTTGTCGGAAGAATGCGTGAGATAAACTATTGACAGACGCAAGTGAAATTGATGATTTTTAAAGTTGAACTGACACCAGGTGCTACAAGCACCTCAAGTTTGCAGCATTTTTCTTTATCTTGTCTCAAATGAGTCGTCAATTCTGCAGCAAATTTCCTTGAGGTTAATTGGATTGCATCTTCCTGATCAGCCATGATCTCATTAAATGGCGGAGCGGGCTCGAGGGGCCGAATGGCCTACTTCTGCTCCTATCTTCTATGTTTCCTTGTACAGGCTTAACTAGTAAAATACCATGTTGCACAACACAGGTGTGTTTAGAGCAAGGAGGAATCTCTTGGGGTTTTTCATGGTGTGCTGCTGCTTAGAATTGGTTTGTATTTCCAAAGTTAGTCAGTTCCCCTCCTTCTGGGCGGTTGAAATTCAAGCCGTTTTTTTTTTGTTGACTGCTGGCAAACCATGTAATGACTTGTAATTCAGGGTTGACTTGGCTTAGGGTTGGCAACAATACAATAAATTTGTATCAGCCTGAATTCCGATGCAAATCTATTGCGCGTTGCGTTCCTCGTGACCGGTGTTTCCAAAGTCGGCGAATTTGAGCTCGGCCTAGCTTAAAGTTGCCTTCAGGCAAGTTTACGTGGCATTCGTGTAAATTGAAGCATTCTGCTATTGTTAAAACAAGGAGTTATCTTGTACCGCAAAAGACAGGTGCTGAAACTCTTCAAAACATTTGGAGTGCTATTAACTTAGCTTCCTTTTAAAGGAACACGCCAAGATAACGTAACCTCTAGCTATGTTACTTGAGGGAATTACACTCTCTCATGAGTAACATATTTTTGATACTCAGTTTTTATTTTTATAACTTTTGTTCTAAATATTTTCAAAAGTGTGTATTTTTGATTTAAGCAAAGCAATGAAAGTCCTTCTCTGGTGTCTAAAGAGCACTCCATTACTGTACCATCTGAACTTAATCAATTTAGCCTCACCCCCCGCCACATGTGACTGGCCCTTCAATTGTCCCCATGGCTATTCCTATCACTCCATTTGTCAAGGACATGCCATGGTGCACCGCACTCAATCCCCCAGTGTTGTGTTCTACGTTCATAGAATCTCTGTGCCGGCTCTTTGAAAGAGCGATCCGATTTGTCCCACTCCCCTGCTCTTTATTCCTCATGGCCCCGCAGATTTTTCTTTTCAACTGTGTGTCCAACTCCTTTATGAAAGTTACTGTTGAATCTTCTTCCACCACCTGTTCAGGCAGGGCATTCCAGCTCATCATAACTCACTGCATAAAAAAAATCTTCTTTCCTCTCCTCCCCCCCCCCCCCCCCCCCCCCGCCAGGTTCTTTTGCCAATTAACTTAAATCTGTGTCCTTTGGTTATCGACCCTCTTGGCAGTAAAAACAGCTTCTCCCTATCTTACCCTACCAAAACCCTTCAGAATTTTGAACACCTCTATTAAATCTCCCCTTAACCTTCTCTGCTCTAAAGAAAACAATCCCAGCTTCTCCATATCACTGAAGCCTGCATCCCTGGTACCATTCCAGTGAATCTCCTCTGCATCCTCTCCCAGGTACTTGACATCCTTCCTAAAGTGTGGTGCCCAGGAATGGGACACAATAAACCAGCTGATGGCTCCTTGAACTCTTGGTGTTCCAAGTGAATTTGTCCGAATCTTGCTGTCCAATGGCCGGCCTCCTAACTATTGTCCGGCGATGAGAGGTAAAGTTTCTTTCGTCCGCCTCTGCTCCCAGCACCCGCTCAATTGCTCATGGCTTTCAGTGGCACGATAACTGGACCTGATCCAGGGAAGGAGGCTGGGAGCGGAGTCCAAATAAACAATGGAAAAGAAAGTCTACGCACTGGTGTATCTTTTTGCATCTTTAGTTTCTAACTGGAGTAAAAGGGGTATATTTCTCTCCGATAGCTGAGTCTATTTTGGGTCCTTATTGTGGGGTATTCCTTTGAGGGTTTATGGCCTCGACTTTCTTCAGGCACGGTGTCTGCTGGACGTGTGCGGGGTATGACTTCCTCCCACTGCTCTGAACTTGCTTGCACTTTTGTGAAACTTCCTGGGGTTTAAGGTACTTAAAGTATTAATTATTAATAGCGCTGTCTTTTGGGAGCTCACTTTTTTTGGGAGGGGAGAGGGGGGCGGTGGAGTTTGGAGAGAAAAACGGTTGTGCCTCCTGCTGCAGAATAGCCCCAGCTGCAGGAAAATACAATTACTTGCGTTAAATCCCCCGCGTTGCCGAGTGCAGTCGATCATTGGTGAGGCGCCGCTACGATAGAACTGCATTGCATAACGTTTTCCCCATCATGACCCGATGATTTGTGTAGGCCTGTGCGCATGTTCAAATATTCCGTCTCTTTCCCCCCCCCCCCCCCCCCCCAAACTCCCCCCCCCCCCCCCCCCCCCCCCAGTGGAACATTCTGGCAGCGGCGGGAATTGAGGAGCTGGTGGAAAGGCTCTTCGCCACGATTGCTTCTCCTTAAACGGGCAGTAAATAAAGAGGAAGATCTGGGCCTGCGTCTTGCATGAGGGGTGCAAGAGTTTTCACTGAGCTTGTGTTGAGCAGCCAATAAAATACCTTATCTGAGGAAGGATGTTCTTGTCACGGAGGGAGTGCAGCGAAGATTCTCCAGACTGATACCTGGGATGGCAGGAATGACGAATGAGGAGAGATTGGGTCGATTGGGCTTATACTCGCTGGAGTTTAGAAGAATGAGAGGGGATCTCATTGAAACTTACAAAATTCTAACAGGACTGGACAGACTAGATGCAGGAAGGATGTTCCCGATGGCGGGGAGTCCAGAACCAGGGGTCACAGTCTAAAGATAAGGGGTAGGCCATTTAGGACAGAGATGAGGAGGAATTTCTTCACCCAGAGAGTGGTGAACCTGTGGAATTCTCTACCACACAAAGCAGTTGAGGCCAATTCATTAAATATATTCAAGAAGGAGTTAGATATATTTCTTAAGGCTAAAGGGATCAAGGGATATGGGGAGAAAGCAGGGACAGGGTACTGAATTTGGATGATCAGCCATGATCTCATTAAATGGTGGAGCAGGCTCGAGGGGCCGAATGGCCTACTCCTGCTCCTATCTTCTATGTTTACAAGGAGGAGAGAGGGACTACGTCACTGACGCTCATCTAGCCCCACCATATAAATTCTCTAAACCTATTCAGATGTCATAGTGGTGTTTTACAGGCACAAGAAAAGCATAAAGGGTCGTGGAAATCTGGATCTCGCCCCCAAAATGCTGTTGAGGCTTGGGGGTCAGTTGAAACTTCGATCGATAGATTTTTGTTAGTCAAGGGTATTAAGGGTTACAGAACCGAGGCGGGTAAATGGAGTGACGATACAGATCAGCCATGATCTAATTGAATGGCGGAACAGGCTCGAGGGGCTGAATGGCCTCCTCCTGTTCCGTTATGTTAAACAACTTCCTCCCATTCGGGGTTTCTTTTTACTTGATTGCAGACGTCGATTGAGAGACCGGTGGATTGGTTGAGATCAATGTTCCCATCGCTCACCGGCTTTTAAATTGGAAAAACCGTGCCTGCGCGGAATTTTGAATGGGCCACACAGCCCGTTAAAGGGGCCACGTGACCCCCCAAAAAAATTAGTGAATGTTGGTTGAGATTAGCTAATTTAACACAGAAGAAGGATTGAACCCGGAGGGGGGTGGGGGGGCGGCGGGTGGGTGTGTTTTTTGCGGCATTGCATTCATAGAAAGATAGAAAACATAGAAGAAAGGAGCAGGAGTAGGCCATTCGGCCCCTCGAGCCTGCTCCGCCATTCAGTGAGATCATGGCTGATCATCCACATTCACTAACGGAATCGTTAGAAAGCATTCTCTCTTACCCTTTTCTTTGTTTCTTTACTGGCTCTCACGCTATTCTTCTTCAAACCCATTGGAGTATGGTGGCAAAATTGAACACCAGGCTCTAAGTGTGATTTTAGTAATAAAATGAAAGTGGCAGTGCAACTGAGCATCTTGTTTGGCTTTATTGGTTGCTACCTCAGTGTTTCTTTTCAAATACCATGCCTTGACCCTGCTCAAGCTGTGGGCATTATTGTATCTTGCATTCAGCGTTAATGCTTGTACCTATCGATGGGCAAATATGCAAAATTCCGCACCTGGACTCCAAGGGAATTGGCTGTTATGAAAGCCAAGACCTAATCTTCTATGGCATAGCCAGGGCTCGGTGGCAGCAGTTTCGCCTCCGCCAGAAGGTTGTGCAGTGCTGAGGGAGTGCGGCACTGATGGAGGTGCCATCATTCGGATGAGACATTAAACCGAGGTCTCATCTGCCCTCTCGGGTGGATGTAAAAGATCCCATGGCACTATTTCGGTGTCCTGGCCAATATTTATCCATCATCCCGCATCACTTAATCAGTTTTTTTTTTTTTTTTATCAGGTCATTATCACATTGCTGTTTGTGGGAGCTTGCTGTGCGCAGATTGGCTGCCGCGTTTCCCACATTACAACAGTGACTACACTTCAAAAAGTACTTCATGACATGAATCAACTGAGTGGCCTGCCGGTGGCGCTGTCCAGGGAGAGTATAAATACTCGGGCATGGGCCCAGCTTGCGCAGGACATTCTTAACAGGAACTATGGAGGACACTAGACCTCCATGTTGTAAACCAGTTGATTAAAGCTTTGTTTAACGCTTAGACCAAGTGCCTAGTAGTTTTCTTACGTCACTTCAGACTTTTTACAGTAGTTTCCTGCAATGGGGACATGCTGTTTAATTGGGTCTTCCCAACTACTGCCGATTCCCTGATCTCAGCGGTGGTGTTCTGTCCTCCGATGCATCGAACTGGTTCAACACAGTGTGCTATTGCCATGACATGTTATTTCTTGTCCCGCCCCCTGCTCTGAACTTTAAACGACCCTGGTTAGTACCAGATCTCCCTTTTTAAAAAAAAACACACTTTTACTTTAGGGGTCCCCATAATCCAGGTCACGATCTATAAGTGTGTTTGCCGTGCCGCAGTGACGTGTAAAAGTGGAGGCAGTTGTTGCTGGATTCCCGACGCCAGTGCTGTGCACGTGCACGTGCACAAGTGTCTCGGCAAGTTTGGGGGCTGGGAAATGGGGGAGGGGATGAAAGAACAAAAGGGAAGGTCTGTGAGAGGTGAAGAGACATTAAGAGATATTCAAGGCGAGACGAGATGGTGATAGGACAGGTAAAGAGACAAAGGATGGCTCTAGATGAAGTGTGAAATGCGCTGGCAGAATGAGAGACAGCTGCCATGTGGGAGAAAAAAAAAGGGAAAAGGCACAAACCGAAAGTGTGGATAAAAAATATATAAAAATATGATGGGGGCCGAGGTTATGATCTGAAATTGTTGAACTCTGTGTTGAGTCCGTGATGGGCCTTCAATAACCACAAAACTAGAAGTTATAGACTTAAACAAGTTGGCTTTTAATCACTAAGATCAGAGCTAACATCTCAACACGCCGACTGGTTCACAGGAATGAGTCATACAGATCCTTGGATCTTTATGTAAGAGAGGTCAGGGGCGGAGCCAAGAGCCAAGACCTGGAACCTCCCAGGTTAGTCGGGAAAGAGGAAGTGAAACTATACACAGTGGGGGAGGGTAATATACATGAGTGCAAAACGAATACAGGATCAAGACAAACAGATTTCATTACAGTCCGGAAGGCTGTAAAGTGCCTAATTGGAAGATGAGGTGCTGTTCCTCGAGCTTACGCTGAGCTTCCGTGGAACAATGCAAGAGGCCGAGGACGGTGAGGTCTGAGTGGGAATGGGGCGGTGAATTGATGACGCTGATCTGTAAATCCACCCACAGTACAAACGGGGTAAATGCAGGAGCCCCGACAACTCTTGGTACCTCCTCAAAACTTCTTTCATCTTGTCTTTGGTCATCTTCCCCACCGGCTCTCCTGCTTCCTGATTGGTGCCTCGGGACTTTGTGTTAGATGAAAGGTGCTGTACAAATGTTAGTTGCTGTTGATCAGTTCCAAGGTGCTTCAATGAGACACAAGAAAATTGCTTGATGCTGAGCCAAGGGATGTGAAGAGGGCAACCAAAAACTTGGTCGTAGAGGTCCGTTCTAAGAAGGGTCTCAAAGGAGGTGAGGGAGGCACAGTGGTGGAGGGCTTTAGGCAGGGAATTCCAAAGCCTGGCGCCTATGTGGCTGAAGGCACGGCCGTCAATGGTGATCGCAAAAGGAGGGATAAACAGCAGCAACAACTTGCATTTATATAGTGTCTGCAGTGGGTGTGCAGTGAAGCACTGGAGCAGCAGGCCTCATTCTAAGCTTGGGAGAGAACCCTAACTTTGCAACCCAGCCCCCGGAGGACAGCAGGCGATGCCTCCTCATTCACGTTATAGTGTTGCTGCCTTCTTGACATTTGGTTTTTGCAGTTCCACAAACCCCCCCCCCCCGAGAGATATCTGCGCTCCTCTAATTCTGCCCTCTTGAGCATCCCTGATTATAATTGGTGGCCGTGTCTTCTGTTGCCTGGGCCCTAAGCTCTGGAATTCCCTGCCTAAACCTCTCCGCCTCGCTACCTCTCTCTCCTTTTAAGACGCTCCTTAAAACCGACCTCTTTGACCAAGCTTTTGGTCACCTGCCCTAATTTCTCCTTATTTGGCTTGGTGTCATTTTTTGTCTTAAAATACTCCTGTGAAGCACCTTGGGACGTTTTGCTACGTTAAAGGCGCTATATAAATGCAAGTTGTTGTTCCGACGGTAACCATGGGACTAACTTAGGCCTCACCACTTCTGATGGTGTCATTATGAGCAAAACGAGGCGCAGGTCCTCGTGCTCCTTTTACGAGAGGGGTTGTCAAATATTTCTGACCAAGGGTCATCAGCCTGAAACGTTGGCCATGATTTTCTCATTGGATGCGGCTTGGGAGCGGGTCAGCTGGTTTCCGGGTTCCAGTCCTGCCCCCAGCTGCATCCGGCCCACAGACGTGATCTTACCTTGATTGGTCTTGTTAAACCCGCCCTGTGGGCTTGCCAGCCAATTAAGAGGAAGTTGGTCAGATGACGTCATTTGATGCCGAGTCATCTGCCGGTTGCCTTAAAGGGACCATGCACAATTTTTTTTGACAGCTGATTTCTCTGTGTTTGACAGCTTTGAGGTGCTGCAAACACTGACGATTGCTGTTCACAGGTGAGCTCTTGCACCCAGGCTCTCCAGTGACTTCCTCCTTAGGCTAGAACAGATGGCAGCTACAGGTGAGGTTACAGAAGCGATCTGTCACTGGTGAGAGAGGTTCTCCCAATGAGGTGGGACTAGACAGCCAATTCAAAACTTGTCACCGACAGAAAAGTGTGAATGAATTAAAAATGATTTTCCCAACATTTTCTTACCTCTGAAACTCACCAGTGCACCATTGGATCCTTCACACCACTTCTGCAGCTGTCATCAATGCAGAAACATTATAGCAGACTCACAGCACGCCACACTTACCTGGCGTGGTGTCCAGACGTCGGGAACCCCGAGGCAGAAGCGGCAATATTGAAAAAGAGCCGGTTAACAAGTATCAAGTACCTGTTAACAGCCAGGTAAGTGGCTATAATCCTCTTCCCGCCGCTAGATGTCGGGTCCATGCGCAAATCGGAGACCCGACACTTGGGAAGATTGATTGGAAGCGGGTTGACGGCGGGTTTCCGACCCGCTGTCAATCTTTGCGATTTTTGACCGCGGTCCCGCCTCCAAACTTGCCCCCTGAGCGCCGGCAAAATTCTGGCCGTTGACTCTGTTTCTCTCTCCATGGATGCTGCCTGACCCGCTGAGCGTTTCCAGCATTTTCTGTTTTTTATTTGCCAAACATTTTCTCGTTGAACATGCGGACCCACGCAGTAACTTGGCGGCAGCTTTAAATGTGCAGCTAGCGTGTCCGGCACTAGGAGCGCCTGCCCTCTTACCAGTTTTCTTTTTTTTGCGAGCATTTAAAAATGTCGCAGGTTCATCCTCCACGCAATTACTTGCTAGCAGCGCCTTCCAGTACCTGACCACCTTGGCACGAAATTTTGCGGAATGTCACTAATCCTGTTTGTTGCAACAAAGAGGGAAAAAAAAGGCTCCTCCTCCTCCTGAAGGCAGGGTCTTGCCAAGCTGGATATGGTGTAACCTGTTTTCTGATTTTTTTTTTGCCCTGTAGCCACCCACCTTTTCATTATTGTGAAGCCTGCCTCTTTGTTTGGCGGGGGGGCGGGAAACATTTTCCAGGTAGTTATCCACCGCCCACTCCCAACAATGAATCAGCCAGGCTCCCTTTCACACACACAGCCTCGGCAGGAGAGCAACGCGGGCCCTGTTACTCTGAACTGGACGAGAGGTTTGAAGTGGACGCGCCTGATTGATGAGGGTTTGTGTTTCAGGGCTGACAGAAAAACCACTTTCAGGCACCTGTTAGCTGATTGTACTAATTACTGAAAGTGAAGGCAGTGGTGGCGCGGGTCTGGGCCAAGGTGTTTACCGTTTGTTAGCTAAGAAGATGATCTATTTTTGCTGGAGGAGCAGGAGAGGGATGGGGGTTTTCTTAAATTGCCTCCTTGTTTTGTGCAGGTGCAGCTTTTCCAAGATTCAAGCTTGCAGGCGGCAATTTGTTGGTCTAGCTTGGGGTTCATTTAATATTAGATGGGATCTATCTGGCACAGTAGTGGTTAGTGTATGTGCATATCTGTGTCTCTGCGTGTCTGTGTGTGTCTCTGTGTCCGCGTCTCTCTGTCCGTGTCGCGCTCTCTGCGTGTCCGCGGCCGCGCGCTCTGCGTGTCCGCGGCCGCGCGCTCGCTCGCTCTCTCTCTCTGAGCGTGCAGGTGTCCCTCACCCCCTCTGTGGGCACGAGTGCCTGGCTGTCCGCCCCTCTCTCTCCATGTGTGTGTCTGTCTCTCTGTGTGTGTGTGTCTGTCTCTGTGTGTGTCTCCGTCTCTCTCTCCCTGAACTTGCATGTGCCTGACTACATCTACAAGTTGGAACTGAATTTTGAAGTATGCCAGTGACTCTCACTAGGATTTTCAGAAGTTAGGTCTCTGGATTAAAAAGACAACTGGAAACAATTAATCTGATTTTCTGAAGCTTAAATCCTATCTGAACCAATTTGTGTTAAGCCACAATGCTCTTTTCTTGACTCTGCCCTCAATGAGTACACTAAATCTCTCTTGAATGAACAATATTCTTTTCCAGCTAAAAATATGCACAAGAAATGACTTCATTTAATTGACCTGCCATTGATGTCAGAGAGCCATTTACAGTGAGTTGATGTGAAACCAGGTGCTGTGCTTTTTTTACACAGGATAAAAACTGATGTACATCACCCCTGTGCTCACCGACCTGCATTGGCTCCCGGTCTAGCAATGCCTCGATTTTAAAATGCATATCCTTGTTTTCAAATCCCTCCACCTCCCCCAGCCCTGCAATCTCTGCACCCCTCCAATTCTGGCCTTTTCCGCATCCCCGATTTTAATCGCTCCACCAATTGGTGGTCGTGCCTTCAGTTGCCTGGGCCCCATGCTCTGTTTTTTGCTCTCTAAACCTTTCCCCCTCTCTACCTCTCTCTTCCTTTAAGACACTCTTTAAAGCCTACCTCTTTGACCAACCTGTCCTAATATCTCCTTATGTGGCTCGGTGTCAAATTTTGTTGGCTAACGCTCCTGTGAAGCGCCGTGGGACATTTTACTATGTTAAAGGTACTATATAAATGCAAGTTGTTGTTGTACAAATCAATGTTCTAAGGTTTCACATCAAGAAAAATGCATCAATGTTCCTTCATGGGCGGGAACAAAATGTTCAGGCAAAACTATATGGAGCAGACATTTTTGGCAAGCCAGGTGGGACTAGCCAGAAAAACTGCTCCGTGCAGGAACAGAGGTGGAAGCTACCAGGGAGGAGACTCTGGAGTGGACAAGGGGTGGGGTCAGTCAGCGTGACTCCTTGGGACAGGAGCAGGAACGGGTCGGAACGGCCAGAGAGAGACTCTTGGGGGTTCAAGAGAGGCAGAGCCAGAGAGGCTCCTCGGGGTTCAGGAGAGGAGCAGGAACAGAGGTGTTGGGGTCAGCACGAGAGACCCATTAGGGTTCGCGATGGCAATGGTGTCAGGGGTGGCCGGCGGAGATTTGGAAGGAGTAATGGCAGCAGTTAGTCAGAGGGATGCAGAATGGGCTAAGGGAAGGTTGAGAGACTAAAGAGAGACCTTGTGAGAAGAGTGGCAGTGGGTGTAGCCAAAATGGCTCCTTGGTGGGGCAACAAGAGTGGGGGGAGGGTGGAGGCGGCAACCTGGGAGACTGCTGTACAGCCGAGACTCTCCATGGGACAGGAGCAGAGGGGAGCTGTACTAAAAAAAAAATCAGCCTGGCATGTCAGTATGGAACTGTCTTGTTCTCCTGTATCTAAGACTAGCTGAAGTGCCCGGCGGTGCCGAGGCTTTTTCGAGGGCATGTTGTTGTTGGAAGAGAGAGAGAGAGAGCGACTCGGGGGGGGGGGGGAAGAGAGAGAGCGACTGGGGGGGAAGAGAGGGCGAGTGGGGGGAAGAGAGGGTGGGGGGGAAGCGGGGGGGGAGGGAGGGGGGGGAAGGGAGAGGGGGGGGAAGGGGGAGGAAGGGAGGGGTGGGGGGGAAGGGCGGGAGGAAGGGAGGGCTTGAGGCTGAGAGACGGCCACGGCCACGTCCGGTTGCCGGGGTAACCCTGCCGCCCCGTCCCGCTCTCGAAACCGCAGCCGCCCCGCCCCGCACTCCCGCGAGCCCCGCTCTTCGAGCCCGCCCCGCACTCCCGAGAGCCCCGCTCTCCAAGCCCCAGCCGGCCCGCACTCCCGTTGCCGGGGTAACCCTTCCCGCTCACCAAGGCCGAGATCCGCACTCTCGAGAGCCCCGCCCCCCCCCGCCCGAGCCGAGCGCGGAACAGAGTCTCACCTGCTCCTGCTGCATGCGCACCCTGACCCTCGTGGCTGACGCCGTTGCCCCGGGTAACGTGACACCGGGGGGGAGGTGGGGGGTGAGGAGCTTAGCAGCAGCCCAGTTACCTAGCTCGGGCCTGGCTGGGCAAGAAAGGCCCAGGCTTTCAGGCCTAAGAAAAAAACGGGGAAAGGTAGGAAAAAGAATCTTCAGGTTAGATAAAATATTTACAAATGAGTGATTTTTTTTAAAACAATTTAATAAATTCAATTTTATTTTGCTGGAAATGTATATTTGAAAAGAAAGACGCAGAAAGCAGGAAAAAGAATGGAAGCAAGATGGCGGCTACTCACCTCGGTTCAGAACGATAAGGCCCGCCCACACACGCACCGATTGGTCGACCGTCAGGTGACCAAAGCGTAGGATTGGTCAATCGTCCCGTCACTTGACCGTAGGAGGGCCCGGCCGCACGCGGCAGCAAGCCGCCGTACGATTGGTCGACCTCGAGGTCACTCTGTCGCTAATGAGCGGATAATGAGATGCTAATGAGCGGAATGTTGAAGGTTTTTCGGATACCGCGGGCGCGATTTTAGCCCGGCCGAAACGTAAATATGCTTAAGACCGTTTTGGAAAGGTAAGCTTTCTTTCGACGTAACGCACGCGTAGGTACGCCCTGTAACTTTCGAGCGCATAGCTGCCCAGACGCACACTTGATGACAGACAGACAGAAGGACAGACAGACAGAAGGACAGAAGTATCGCTTTATATATATAATAATAGATAGATAAAGCAAGTCAGCTGTGAGTTTCATTCAGCCTGAGTTCACTGTTGAGAAGTTTGTTTCTCTCAAACCTTTGCTGCCACCCTAAACTTACTGGAGTGGATATTGGCAAGACCACCTACCAGTGGCCTTGCCTTGTGCCAGCTACAGTGAATGCCCATTGGCTTCTCTGGATCTCTCTCCATGCACCATGGGAGGCATGATACCCTCCCTATAAGGGGGTTGTTATTCTAATATCTGTTCTCTTTGTCCTCCACTTCACTGTTTATGGCCACTTGCTCAGCCACTTCACCCATGCCCTCTCCCTAGCTCCCTCCCTGCTGTCAAAAACCTCCTCAAAAAATCCTTCTTTTCAGTTGTGCCTTTTGGTTTCCTCACTCAGACCCTCTCCATTCCTCGCAAGTCCCCTTCTGCTCAACATCCGTTGGGTGTTTTCCTCCTTAATGTGAAGCATATAGATGATTTTTTGTACGCAAGCACTATAAGAATGCAATTGGTTGTTAAAGCGGGCAGAAGTAATAAATGTGGCACTTGATAGCACGTTGTCCACTTCCCCTTTCAAGTCTAAGGAAGTGAAATTTCCTTTTGTATTGTGGGGAAATATGCCTTGATTCAAGTTATCTAGGCGTCTGTCTTGGATCAGTGGTAGCACACTTGCCTCTGCGTCAGAAGGCTGAGAGTTCCAGCCCCACTCTAGAGACTTGAGCACATAATCTATTTGCGCACAGTACTGAGGGAGAGCTGCACTGTTGGAGGTGACTTCTTTCAGATGAGAATTTAAATCCGAGCCCTGTCTGCCCTCTTGGGTGGATGTATTGGATCCATGGTACTTTTTTTGAAAAAGAGCAGGGGAGTTCTCCCTGGTATCCTGGCCAACAACACTAACCTAGATTATCTGGCCATTTAACTAACTGCTGTTTGTGGGACCTTGCTATGCGCAATTTGGCTGCCACATTTCCCTATATTACAACAGTAACTACACTTCCAAAAGTACTTCATTGATGATGTTGTGAAAGGCGCCATATAAATGCAAGTCCTTCCAAACTTCCTTTCTTCCTTCCAGATTTGTGTACATCAATGAGCACATGTGTACCAGGGGTTCCTTGCTGACTCTAATACTCGTAAAAGTGGCAATACAGGAAACTCTTTATTATCCGGCACCAACGGGACCGGCGTGGTGCCGGTTTATCAAAAAGTCCGGATTACAGAGAGGTATAGTAAAAGGTACGAGAGCTCCGTACACAGCAACAAATCCAGGCTTCCCTGTTGCTTAGCAACAGGTGCAGGAACTCCGGCCACAAGATCCAGGAATGGCTACTAATATGAATTAAAACTTACCTGAACCTACTCCTGAATTTTGCCGATTAACAGAGATTTCTGGTTATTTAGGTGCCGGTAAATCGAGAGTTTCCTGTAATAACTGGGTCTTCTTAGGAAGATAAGATTAGATTACTGAAAATTTGAGCTTGAGACTGGTATAAGACTGGCACCATAAGTATAACAGCAGAGCTTTTACATTCCTCGGGATTTCACACAATCCGACTGACATGCATAGGATGATCTATTCTGATACTAAAAGTTTTCACTGTGGTTCCATATCCCAATCCATCATTTCTATCTCCAGTTGCAACATTCCCAAAATTCCTGGTTAAGACCATTTCATGAAGTGATAATGGGAGCTTGGCAAACAATGTAGGACGGTTTAGATTCAGAAGCTAACCAGAGTGATACTGATTCACCCGCTGTTTGCTTTCACAAAATGGACATGGGTTAGGAAGGTCACTTGACCCACTTTAGCTCATCAATTAGATAGAGCCTACAGTGCCGCCCCGCTCCCATCACACCATCCGACATGTTTCTGGGTTTTTGGCTGAAGGTCCATTCTGCAGGTTGATCACTCTGTAGAGCTTCCAGTCACGAGCCTCCAATCTGCTCAGTTGTGTCTCTTCCTCCTTGCCCTACTGTCAAAGTTTAATTTTAAGCGGTGTTGCAGATTTACTCTCCGTCCCTTCCTTGCTCTCGGTTCCATTTTTAATGGCCTTCCTTTTTATGCTTTGAGTTCATTTCTGTTACGCTCATCTGTCAAAACTTGGCTTGTTTTGAATAACAGTGTATTTGATTTGACTCAGTAATTGAAACAATAAGTAACTAACGAGCAGTTTACTTGAAACCTGACTCCTGGGGTGGGGAGGAAAGTTACGTAAGTAGGCTTCAGTGGGAAAGTTGTACATGGAGTGTAGTGCCTGCCAGGCTTGGGGACACAGCTAATTTTCTAGTTCACTTGGAAATAAAAGCCATTTTTTTTAACTCACTGGGAAAAGTTCTTCCAGCAAAAATACAGAATAGAATCACACATTTCTAAATGCAGTGTCACATCCCGGATTGTTATCAGCCTTGGCTCCGTGGCAGTCAGAAGGTTGTGGGCTCAAGTCCCACTCGAGACTTGAAGACATAATCCAGGCTGACACTTCAGTGCAGTACTGAGGGAGGGTGCAGTCTTTCGGATGAGACATTAAACAGGCCTATTTTGAAGAAGAGAAGGAAGTTCTCTGCGGTGTCCTGCCCAATATCATTAAAAAAAAAATGATTATCTGGTCATTATCTCATTGCTGTTTGTGGGACCTTGCTGAGTGCAAATTAGCGTTTCCTCCACTACAACAGTGACTTCAAAAAGTTCTTCATTGCCTGTAAAGCACGTTGGGAGGACTTGATGTTGTGAAAGGTGCTATAGAAATGAGAGTTTATTCTTCTTTCTCCTCCTCCTCCTCCCACCCACCGTCTCTGCCCCAAGAGAGAACGTTTCTACATCGCCCCCTCTGTAAGACGCAGTCATTGAATCGAGTTGCAGTAATGCTGTAGAAAGTCATGGTGTATCCTCCTCACTGTGAGATGTTCGGCTCACTCAACGGCTGGGTGACGTGGTCCCGAAAGCATTCACCACGTGTTTGTGGTTTACAGTCTCCGCGGTAGCTGAGAAGTGAATGTGTCAGCTGTATATTTAGGGAATTAACACTTGGCTTAGACGCGCGAGCAAGGACTACTTCGGTGAGCTGCCAGAGGAGTGCAGAACTGTGCTAGGTGGTACGTCAGCACCTTCGGGGGAGGAGGAGGAAAGGAAAGGAATCACTTGTACTCCAGCACAGTATAAATGCTGATCTTCATGACGAGCAACTTGGGTGTCGAAAGAGGGGTAAAAGGATCACCTATTTTTGTGGGCATTTGATGGTTTGTAACGATTTCTTTTAAAGCTGTTATGCTAAACCTTTATAAAGCACAAGTTAATCCTCAGCTGGAATATTGTGTGCAATTCTGGGCACCACATTTTAGCAAGGATGCCACAGCCTTGGAGAGGCGATACACTAGAATGGTACCAGGGAGGAGGGACGTCTGTTCTGTGGGGATACTAGCGAAACTAGGGTTGTGCCCCTTACAGTAGAGAAGGTTATGGGGAGATTTAATAGAGGCGTTCAAAATTATGAAGGGTTTTGATAGAGTAAATAAAGAGAAACTGTTTCCACTGGCAGGAGGGTCGATAACCAGAGGACACAGGTTTAAGATACAGGAAACTTTCTGGTATCCGGCACTGACGGGACCGAGCTGGTGCCGTCCCATCAAAACTGCCGTAGAAACCAGCGCTAATGTTAAAACATACGGAGCTTCTGAGCTCCGTCTGAAGCAACAAACCCTGTTGCTTAGCAACAGCTTCAAAACAGTTGGCGCAGCTTGCAAGCGTCTCTGTAGCTAAGCAACAACTTCAGCTAGATGCTTGCAGAGCCTGACTGGAGAAAAAAAGCGACGAAAAGTAAAAAAAACTTATCTGCTCCGACTCCTGAATTTTGCCGGTGGATAGAGCTTTCTGGACATTTAACCTCCGGTTAAATGAAAGTTTCCTGTAATTGGCTAAAGAAGGGGAGATGAGAATTTTTTTTTAGGCAGCAAATTATTATGACCTGGAATGCACTGCCTGAAAGGTTGGTTGGAAGCAGATTCAATAATAACTTTCAAAAAACTTGAAAAGGAAAAAATTGCAGAGCTATGGTGAAGGAGCAGGGGAGTGGGTCTAATTGGATCGCTCTTTCAAAGATAGCACAGCCACTGGCCCGAACAGCCTCCTCCTGTGCTGTATGATTCTATGAACTTGGCACGATAGTGCAATGCAACTAATGCTCCTTGTGGCCCGGCGTGCCCAAGATTGGATGTCGTGGTACTCTGCGTACTCCTGATTACTGCTCGCGTTCTCCGCTGCACCGTCAGAGTCTGATGGGGAAAATAGCCACGGTTCAAGCTCCCGATTGCTACAGGGTGGCCCTCGTTTGGGAGTGCACGTGGAGGAGGGCAGGGTCAAGCTTGGGTGTGACGCCCTTTGCAGTTAAATAACCCGTCGATACTCGGTGGCGGGGGGGGGGGGCCTGTTCCAAGTTTGGACTACCGGTGGGGACCACGCGTGGCGGGAATTCACGGGCGTGTCCAGGGGACATGAACACGGTCAGTCCACCGCTCATTGCCAAAGCGCTCAAACGAACACTGGCCACAGAGGGAAACCTGCGCCCATGGGATTTTACCCAATCAAAACCCTCGGGAAGAGGAGAACAGAAATTGGGGAAGAGGGGAATTGGCTCTCGCCTTAATGGGTAATGTGCAAGTGTTGAAGGGGACATTAGCCAGTTGACAATTGATGGGATTTGAATGACCAGTTTAGATGGGAGTGTTTCTCCAACGTGAATTGAGCCAGTAATTGAAATAAAGAGCCTGTTGACTCTAAGATTAAACTGAATCTTTCACCAGAGGCTGTTGGTACAGGTGGGAAACCGATTACAATATGTATATAGTGTGTGTGTATCGCATGTGTGTTTTGCTCTTTGCATCATTTTAAAACTAAATGTGTTTACAAGGGGGCGTTGAAAGCCAGGTTAATAATTTTCCACATTGCAAACTTTAGCCAAAGTCTTTCTCCCGGTTTAATTGTTCCACCCAGTAACCTGTTCTAACACCTGTAATTCTGCTTGAAAGCTTAAATGTTGGCACTTTCAAAGGTGGCGATTCGTCACAGATGGCAGTTGACAAAGCCATTAATCATTAAAAGCTTCAACAGGATGGTGTTGGCCAACACTTGCCGGATAGCAAAGGATTAAAGGGGGAGATTAGAGGGAAAAAAAATACTTTGCACAAAGGTGGGTTAGAATGTGGAATTCTTCCTCAGAAACCGTTGCTGAAACAGAGTCCCCAAATTCATTCAAATGGGAGTGAAATAGTCGCTTGAAAACTCCTCTTCTTAGGCAGTCCCTCGGAACCGAGGATGACTTGCTTCCACATTAAAAATGAGTTCTCAGGTGACTGATGAGTCCAATGCGGGACCTACAGTCTCTGTCACAGGTGGGGGCAGACGGTGGTTGAAGGGGCGGGTGAGTGGGGTGCTTGGGTTGACGTGCGCTGCCTGCGCTTGGCTTCCGCTTGCTCCCGGCGAAGAGACTCGAGGTGTTCGGCGCCTTCCTGGATGCTTCTCCTCCACATTGTGCGGTCTTGGGCCAGGGGATTCCCAGATGTCGGTGGGGATGTTACACTTTTTCAAGGAGGCTTTGAGGGTGTCCTTGAAGCGTTTTCCTCTGCCCACCTGGGGCTCTCTTGCCGTGCCAGAGCTTGAAAAAGGGGAATATTAAAGGGCACGGGGAGCGAGCAGCAGAGTGGGATTAGATGAGGTGATTCACGAGGAGATGAGCACTGGTGCAGATTTGATGGGCTGAAGTGTTCTGTATTGGTGCTGCAACTTTCTATGATTCTACCTGGAGAACTAAAACTATAGCTATTTTAGGATAATCTTATCAAAGGATTGGAGGCTGATTATTAGGTAATTGCAAAGGGAATGTCTAAGGACAGAGCGATCCACACAGTCTTGCATGTCCTCCTGTAGAGTGTGTGCAGATGAATTAATCGGTGTGGGAGGAAAGACGATATTGGAATGTTTTTATCTCTTTAGAGTTTGCCTTGCTTCTGCTATTCTGTCTTTTGTAGACTCCCAAACCAAACTTGATTTTTTAAACCCATGTTTAGTCTTCCTGTTGCCTCTGGCCACCGCATTTCTGCCTAATTCTCATCCTTGTTTTCAAATCCCTCCATGACCCTCGCCCCTCCCTATCTCTGTAATCTCCTTCGGCCCCCCCCCCCACCCTTGAGATATCTGCGCTCCTCTAATTCTGCCCTCTTGAGCACCCCTGATTATAGCCGCTCAGCCTTTGGTAGCTGTGCCTTCTGTTGCCTAGGCACTAAGCTCTGGAATTCCCTGCCTAAACCTCTCCGCCTCTCTCTCCTCCTTTAACACGCTCCTTAAAACTGAACTCTTTGTCCAAGCTTTTGGTCACCTGCCCTACTTTATCCTTATGTGGTTCGGTGTCAAATTTTTTGTCTTAAAATACTTCTGTACAGCGCCTTGGGACGTTTTACTACGTTAAAGTTGCTATATAAATACAAGTTGTCGTTGACAACCTTCAGTCTGATTCGGGTTCGAACTCTGTGATAATTTGATGGTGGTATTGCCTGGGGTAGAGTGCTCCATCTAGTGGTTTAGCTGAGAATTGGCAGTAACTCAGCCTCGAATGGCAGTCGAAGTTTGGATTTGAACTGATGCCCTTCTCAGCTGGGCTTTTGGTGGTCTTTCTGCTCCCCTCCACCCCTTTGCCCTGCAGTAACCATCCTTTCGCTGTTCTGTGTAAACAAACATGAATTTCCCACCATTCATTAAATCATTAACCCCATACTTTTTTCAAAATGATCCTAACGTTTGAAAGAAAGACTTACAGCAACTTTCACGACCACCAGACGTCACAAAGCGCTTTGCAGCGTAGACACTGCTGTAATGTCGGAAACGTGGCAGCCAATTTGCGCACAGCAAGCTCCCACAAGCAGATAATCTGTTTTAATGATGTTGATTGAGAGATAAATATTGGTCTGGACACTGGGGAGAACTTCCCTGCTCTTCGAAATAGTACCATGGGATCTTTTACGTCCACCTGTGAGAGCAGACGGGGCCTCGGTTTAGTGTCTAATCCGAAAGGCGGCACCTCCGACAGTGCAGCACTCCCTCAGCACTGCACTGGGAGTGTCAGCCTGGATTTTTGTGCTCAAGTCTCATCGAATGGGACTCGAACCCACAACCTTCTGACTCAAAGGCAGGGGTGCTACCCACTGAGCCACAGCGCTCTCCTCCCCTGTGTGTGAGACGTATGTGGGGATATTATTCCAATGGCACTAGTAACCTTGGTACCCCACCCAGGCAGCGACAGATGACTGACCCAATCCTGTGGTTAGCACGATAGCAAAATACTGCGGATGCTGGAAATCCGAAATAACAACAGAAAATGCTGGTGCTGGAAAAACTCAGCAGGCCAGGCAACATCCGTGGAGAGAGAAATAGTCAACGTTTCGGGTCAAAACCCTTCTACAGAAGCTGTGGTTAGCACCTTTGCTGTGAGTGGCCATTAAGCTGGACATTGGCTCGGCTTGTAGCCTGTGACAGAGAGTTAGTGAGCAATACTAGTTCAGACCCTTCATGCTGTCAGAGGTGGAAATGCTGATTTTAAGAAATCGTGGTCCTGGTGGGAAGTGCACACTAGGATGGAAAATTCTCGGGCTTGTGCTTGTGGTTTGGCAATATGATTTCCGCCCAAGGCCCGAAGATTTCTTAATCCGGCTCCGCGACCTCTTCCAGTTTATCCTTTTATCTCTAGCTTTTATCTCGACAGTATCTCCTCCCACCAAGTTCCTTGGCAAGCTCCCACATTCCTCGGCAGTTTCTTGGGATGGGCTTCAATCTGCGCACTGTGCATGAGGCCGATGGAATTCTGCAGTACTTCAGCTCTTGACCCCCCCCCCCCCCCCCCAAATAACGCCGAGGGTAATAAATAAAAGTTGTTGTGCATTTCTGTAGAAAAACACCCTGGATCTGACCCCTCGCCACATTCTTCTTCTTAAACGGTCCCATATTTTACGAAGACAAACTCCAGCTGTTGCCCTGCTGGAATACGTGGCTGCCGAGTTTATAGTTTTCAGAGGGTGTTTGGAGCATTATACTGACGTCTCGCTGGAGCCAGTCCAGGAAATCCTCAAGTCTTTGAGCTGAGAGAGCTGTCCACTCGCATTCCTGCTGTCAGTAAAATGGGCAAATGGTTTGGGGGGTTTGCTTTAATTCGGAGTTGATGCTGCGCCTTGCTGAAAAATAGCAGGGCCCCCCAATCCGTCCGGTTTGTTTGTTTGTTTCTTCCTTTCTCAACGTGATGTGAGCCGTAGGATTTAAAGGGATGCCATCCAAATGAGAACGCGTAGAGCGAGTTCGGGGGTGTTGTCTTTACCCAGAGAGAGGTTGGAATGTGGAACTTGCTACTCCATGGAGTAGTTGAGATGAACTGCTTGGATACATTTAAAGGGGCAGCACGATGAGGGAGACGGGAGTAGAAGGATTTGCTGGTAGGGCAAGATGAAGAGGGGTGGGAGGAGGCTCGTGTGGAGCATAAACACCGGCACGGACCAGTTGGACCGAATGGCTGTAAATTCTATGTAAATTGTTTGTTTACAAACAAAACCATGAATTACGTTGGATCCAAATGCGCAATCACGATCAAAGAGGCCTTCCAATACTTTCAGGGCTGCCTTCAGTGGACTGGGGGCGTAACTGCCGCATCGCCCCCCCCCCCCCAGTTTCACACTGTGCAGGCAAGAGCTGGTGCATCAAATAACTTTGTGTCACTTTTGCAGACAAAGCCCTTGAATGTGCACGAACATTAGAAACATCAGCCTCTGCTTTATTAGACTGGAAAGAATATTTGACTGCAGTGAGTCCAGGTTTTCATCTTCCAACATGCAGAACTATCTAATCAGCAGAAAGCTCAAATATTTTGCTTTAAGTTGACTTTATCACAATTCTGACAAATTATTGAAGTTGCTGATGATAACAGATGTACCCAGCCTGAGAACCCTGTCTGGTGAAATTCATCTTGAACACGAATGATCCATTTTAAGTAGCAACAAACTGCTTCTCCACACTTTAAAATGATAGGATGTAAAAGTCTAAAATGAGAATTTAGAGATTGCAGTGTTGCAAATTCATGACATGCCTATTTTATTTAAAAAGTGATATGTTTTTTCCTTCCTTTCCTCCCTTCCTTTTTCCCATTCCCATTTCCTTCCTTCCCTTCTCCTGCTCTCCCTTCTCTTTATCGTGTGCCATCCTCCTCTTTTTGAAAAGCTCAGAGTTGTGGAAAATGTGCAGTGATCAAACTGAAAGGACTGCGACTAATTGAGTGCCACAATTCCGGCTTATCGGAATTTAAAGGCTTCCTGGTCATCCCAATAGTCGCCCCACTCTGATTTTTAAAAAGCCTCGGCTAAGAAGTTGGTTTTGACCTAGTGAAGGTGAGCATAGACCATTGCACAATGTGCCACGGGGCAGTTCACAGGACCAGATGTAGGTGATGCAAAAGGCAAGGATGAAAGGCAGAAATAAAATCTAGAAAGCCAAGCCACAGTATTGGGAATCTTACTGTTTCTTGTGTTGTGGTTGAGAGTTATGATTACAATATGCTAGCCCCATCTATTCTGAGGTTGACTCAGCCTTTCTCAAGTTACATGTTCAAAGCCATACAGTTATGTACAGTTGATTCTCGTTGCATGGAGTGGGTGTTTTATGTGGTGTATCTGATGAGTGAGCGGTAATTCGTGCATAGTTTATTGGGGACGGTTACATCCCCGAGGGTGTTGTGCTGAAGGGCTGTCTTCGCTTGAAGCCTCTCCCGAGAGACTATGTTACATTGTAAAAGGCGCTATAAAATATTTTTAGATAGCACATGTTCGACTGAGTGCTTGGGCCTTTGCAGCGATGTGTGAATAGCTAGCGTGCTCCAACACAACAGGGCTCCCCATCTTATGTACAAGATCTGCAGCAGCAAGAATGGAGCCTGAAGGTAGCAGCTGAGATTTTTCCCTTTTTGTAAAATGATGAGTGCTTTTTAAAAAAAAAAAAAATAATAATAATTGAGAAACCTAGGTGAAGAGCCATGGTCCTACTGCAGGGCCAACAGTTGAAGCCAATGGCTGAGAAGGCAAAGTGTAATCAAGAAGTACTGGTTAGGACCTTGGGTTTTAAAAGTCTAAAGATTGTAGGAGGGCCGAAGGCGGCGAGGTGCTCTGCATGCATCAAAGACAACACGGAAACGTCACCATTCTGGGAAGTAAAAAAAATATATATAATTTTCTTGCTTGCAAGCTGGTCATGTGGCTGGAAACCTGTTAGAAATTCTTCTGAAAGCTAAGTTGAAATGTGTATTTTGCTCTTTTCGTTTGAAGTAGCTCTCGATTGTGGGTTATTTTGGCAGGGTCAGGCATTAAGGGAGCAGTGCTGGTTGGATTATTCTTCAGTCTACACATCAACACACTATACGGTAAATTCACTGATGCAGCACTCTCTCTCTCTGAGGGAATTTGAGATCAAAGGGAGCTTGGGTCCGAGAATCGGTGCTTCAGTGATGTAGCCCTATTTTTGACCACCTCTCCCTTTTGAGTGTTGCTCCCTGCAGGGAGCATGGGATTGATGAATTTACCCATATGGGACAAGTTGCACTTAACCCAGAACAGTTTAATGCTCTGTGGACTGCTTCTGTATTACAAATTGCATTTATTTATTTTTTATTCATTCATGTGATCTGGGCGTCGCTGGCAAGGCCAGCATTTATTGCCCATCCTGAGTTGCCCTTGAGAAGGTGGTGGTGAGCCGCTGCCTTGAACCGCTGCAGTCCGTGTGGTGAAGGTACTCCCACAGTGCTGTTAGGGAGGGAGTTCCAGGATTTTGACCCAGCGACGATGAAGGATCGGTGATATATTTCCAAGTCAGGATGGTGTCTGACTTGGAGGTGATGGTGTTCCCATGCGCCTGCTGCCCTTGTCCTTCTAGGTGGAAGAGGTCGCAGGTTTGGGAGGTGCTGCCGAAGAAGCCTTGGCAAGTTGCTGCAGTGTATCTTGTAGATGGTACACACGACAGCCACGGTGCGCTGGTGGTGGAGGGAGTGAATGTTTAGGTGGTGGATGGGGTGCCATTGAAGCGGGCTGCTTTGTCCTGGATGGTGCCGAGCTTCTTTATTGTTGGAGCTGCACTCATCCAGGCAAGTGGAGAGTATATAGGGCTTATAATGTTGGAAAACATCCCAAGGCACTTCACGGGAGCGTTACCAAACAAAATTTGACACCGAGTCACATAAGGCAATATTAGGACAAGTGACCAAAAACGTGGTCAGAGAGGTAGATTTTAAAGAGCGTCTTAAAAGAGGGTGGAGAGGTTTAGGGAGGGAATTCCAGAGCTTAGGGCCATGGCAGCTGAAGGCACTGCCGCCAATGGTGGAGCGATTAAAATCGAGGACGTGCAAGAGGCTAGAATTGGAGGAGTGCAGAGATCTCTGAGGGTTGTAGGGCTGGAGGAGGTTACAGAGATAGGGAGGGGAGGAGCGAGGCCATGGGAGGATTTGAAAACAAGGATGAGAATTTGAAATCGAGGCGTGGCCGGATGGGGAGCCAATGTAGGTCAGTCAGCACCGGGGTAATGGGTGAACGGAACTTGGTGCGAGTTAGGATACGGGCAGCAGCGATTTGGATGAGTTCAGGTTTATGGAGGGTGGAAGAGGGGAGCGTTGGAATAGTCGAGTCTGGAGGTAACAAAGGCATGGATGAGGGATTCAGCGGTATTGATTTGCCATACATTCTTAGTGAAACAAAAGCAGAAAATACTGGAAATGCTCAGCAGGTCAGGCAGCACCTGTGGAGAGAACAAGATGACTTGACATTTCAGGTGTGGATCCTTCATCGGAGCCCACGTCGCCATTCTGATGAAAGGCCCACACCAGGAACGTCAACCTGCCTGTTGCCTCCACAGACCCTGCCTGATCTGCTGCATGTTCTCCATCATCTGAAGGTTATTTCTTGGTTTTGGTTGACTTACATTTTTAGCGATTTAAAAAAAAAAATTTAAAAAAAATTCCCTAAACACTTGAATATAAATACAGACCAAGTAAACCCCTTTTACTTGTGTTTCTCATATGCTGCAGTCTAAGTGGACTATTACTGGGAGACATGACTTATTGAGGGGCGACCCCTATGAACCTTAAGTTTAAAATGTCTTTCTCTTCACTTTTTTTCCAGAGTTACCATCACTGATGTTTTTTCTACCTTGAGCTTGGGGGAAACAAAATTCTTTTTCACCTTTTTAAAAAAAAAAAAACATGGTTTGTTTACGGTGGCAACTTGGCGATGAACAATTCTGGATTCTCAGTGCCTGAACATGGAGCTGTTTCACATCCTAGCAATGCTGAGAAGAACTCTCCACATTTGTGGTGTTAAAAACTGTGAGAGCTGCAGAACATTTGCCCAGCGGGACGAGAACATTCTAATCCTGCACTTTGTCTCTGACAAGATCTAGAGGAAGTCTCGTCATGACGGAGAAACCTCAACCCAATATGTTTTTCCACAAACGAAGGTCCCAGTTGTTGTTGCTGAACTCGCTGACCTGTGGCCTGGAGATCTGCGTGGCAGCTGGAATCACCTTTGTCCCCCCACTGCTGCTCGAAGCTGGGGTGCAAGAAAAATATATGACTATGGTCTTGGGTAAGTGCAGTTATAAAATGTGCGCTCTCGTTGTGCAGCTGTGATTTATCAGATGTTTTATTTCCGGCTTTTCGCCTCTCTCCTGAAGGCACGGACTCTCGCAGACCTTCAGTTCCATGTGTGCCTGCAGCCCTCCTTCCTGTACCTTGCCCCCAACTTTCGCCATGAACTATGTCACCTAGGTATTCCCATCGGCATAGTTTTAACACCTGTCGTTCACCCATGTATCTCAAGTGGTTAATGCAGCATGAAAGTCCTGTTGTTCTTGCAACATATCCTGGCTAATTACAACCCATCAGAAAATCTAGGCTTTATCATCATCTGGCTATTTAATCATGGGGAGTGACATGAATCAGTCATTCGTGAAAAGAAAGACTTATGAAATAATACTGAGCGGCCTACCGGTGGCGCTGTCCAGGGAGAGTATAAATACTCGGGCATGGGCCCAGCTTGCGCAGGACATTCTTAACAGGAACTAGTGAAGGACACAACTAGACCTCCATGTTGTAAAACAGTTGATTTAAAGCTTTGTTTAATGCTTAGACCAAGTGCCTAGTAGTTTTCTTGCGTCCGGGAGCATCACAGTCGATCCAGTCCTGCGCCCTGCGAACGTCCCCCACACATTTTCCTGCGAGCTTCACTGCATAGCAATCTGGGGTGTGAACCTTGGCTGCTCTACCCCTAGCTTAGGGGTGCTCAGGACAATTGCAGTGCTCCAATCCCTGTCCCAGCTAACTCAGCCCAGGATTGGGGGGGGCTAAATTTGGTTGATTTGCGCTTCCAGGCCGCTAACGGGCTGCAAATCAACTAGCACCCGGGCTATAGAATTTCCCCATGTGACAGCAAAGAGCTCCAGACATGGTAGTGTAAGCTCCCTCAGTCCTAATGTGTAAAGGTGGCACCTGATGTCTCACAATCCCTTACAGACCATGAGGCCCCAGGTTTTGATTCCCTGGGGTAAAAATTGGGCAACTCCTTTGGGGCGCTACCTTGGCCGGGGCCCTAATTTTAGCGCCCCGGAAAAGTTAGCGCCCCCACGGTCGATTTTCCCAGGTAACACCCCGAGAGGGAGGAGGGACGCTACTGGAAGCGCCCCGCGCCCCTCTTGGGGTGCTGTGAGCCAAAACCGCGGTGCTACGTGCTGCGGTACTGCAGTCCGTGAGGCTTTCCAACTCGTGTACAGCCCACTTGATAGCTCAACAACTTGCATTTATATAGCGCCTTTAATGGTGTAAAACGTCCCAAGGTGCTTCACAGGAGCGGTTATCAGACAAAATTTGACAACACGCCACATAAGGATATATTAGGTCAGATGATCAAAAGCTTGGTCAAAGAGGTGGGTTTTAAGGAGCGTCTTAAAGGAGGAAAATGAGGCTTGAGAGGTTTAGGGAGGGAATTCCAGAGCTTGGGACCAAGGCAGCTGAAGGCCCGGCCGCCAATGGTGGAGCGATTAAAATCAGGGATGCAGAAGAGGCCAGAATTAGAGGAACGCAGATATCGGGGAGGGTTGTGGGGCTGGAGGTGATTACAGAGCTTGGGAGGGGCAAGGCCATGGAGGGATTTTATAATGGAGGCGTTGCTTAACCGGGAGCCAATGTATGTCAGCGCGTTGTTATTTTAGAACAAAATTACTCTTAAACTATCTACTGATGCCACTCTCAGTCAGTGGTGCTGATGTATTCCAGAGTGACCTCGTGATGACTCTACCTCCAGTGTATTTTTTAACCTCCCTGTTGGTGGGGAAGCCCCAGGCCTTCATTCAGGACTGGCCCCATCCCAGCCTTGTGGGTTGGGGTAGGGGAGTTTGCAGATAGAAACCCACACCTCGCTTACCTGGCATCATACATGTGCAACAACAGCACCTTGCATTTGTGTAGCATCTTTAACATAGTATAACGTCCCAAGGTGCTTCACAGGAGCGTAATCAAAGAAAAATTGACAACTAAGCCAAATACGGAGGCATTAGGACAGATGACCAAAAGCTTGGTCAAAGAGGTAGGTTTTAAGCAGCGTGTTGAAGGAGGAGGGAGAGGTTCAGGGACCACACTGTGCACCAGGAGGCTGCCTGAAGGCACCAGAAGCTTGTGAGTGCAGTGATGCCATTAGGACTCAAATCCGGGTTCAAATCCGGCCTCGGGTGACTGTCTGTGTGGAGTTTGCACATTCTCCCCGTGTTTGCGTGGGTTTCCTCTGGGTGCTCCGGTTTCCTCCCACAGTCCAAAGATGTGCGGGTTAGGTTGATTGGCCATGATAAAAAAATTGACCCTTAGTGTTAGGGGGGATTAAATACGTGGGGTTACGGGGATAGGGCTTGGGTGGGATGGCTGTCGGTGTAGGGACCGGGTGCTAGGGTTTGGATGATCAGCCATGATCTCGTTGAATGGCGGAGCAGGCTCGAAGGGCCGAATGGCCTACTCCTGCTCCTATCTTCTATGTTTCTATCTATGACTCAATGCTGGGTGTGTGAACACTTCATCCTATGACCACTTGAACAGTAGAAAATGCCCAGCAGTGCAATCTTTTCAAACTTGGGTTGTAACACTCGATGGAAGTAGCGATGGTTACAGGTCTGTCGCCGCTTGTGTTATTGGTGGGAGCAATATGAGGGAATAAATTGAGTGTTGTGTGAAATGTTTATTGCACAACATGTATTAGCTAAAGTCCAATCTTTCCTAAACTAAACTAAATAACGTTGAGATAAATGGCAGCGGTTGGCGAACTTTCCCACCAGTTTTCAGGGATACCCACACCTTGAAATCCTGGCACCACGACCAGAAAGATACAGACTTTAAATCTATGCACCTTCAAATCTTTTAGCTTTGTATCTATATTTATAAAACTGTTTTATCACCTAACCTTGTGCTAAAATTGTTACTAAGTGCCAGCATATTTAGCTGCGCCCAAATTTCCCCACATGTTTGCAAGAACCCAAGTATGACCATGGGCAATATGTCAGCTCGAGAGTGTGACCGAGAAGGTTCGAGCCCTTGCTGAGGGTTAACTTGTGGGGGAAAACCTTGGAGGAGGGAAGGAAGGTTGTTCGTAATGCTTTGCAACTGTTGATAAAATAAGCTACCATTTATGAATCTTTTCCTTCCTCAGTATTAAAGGAAAAGGTTTAGCTTATTATTGGAAATGCTACAGGGATATTAAGGGGAGGAGGGAGAGAACAAATCTAGAGTCATAGAGTTATACAGTACAGAAAGAGGCCCTTCGGCCCATCGTGTCCGCACCGGCCATCAAGCCCTGTCTATTCTAATCCCATTTTCCAGCACTTGGTCCGTAGCCTTGTATGCTATGGCGTTTCAAGTGCTCATCTAAATGCTGCTTGAATGTTGTGAGGGTTCCTGCCTCTACCACCCTTTCAGGCAGTGAGTTCCAGATTCCAACCACCCTCTGGGTGAAAAAGGTTTTCTTCGAATCCCCTCTAAACCTCCTGCCCCATACTTTGAAACTATGCCCCCTGGTTATTGACCCCTCTACTAAGGGGAAAAGTTCCTTTCTATCTACCCTATCTATGCCCCTCATAATTTTGTACACCTCAATCAGGTCCCCCCTCAGCCTTCTCTGCTCTAAGGAAAACAACCCCAGCCTGTCCAGTCTCTCTTCATAGCTGAAGCGCTCCAGCCCAGGCAACATCCTGGTGAATTTCCTCTGCACCCTCTCCAATGCAATCACATCCTTCCTATAGTGTGGTGACCAGAACTGCTCACAGTATTCCAGCTGTGGCCTAACTAGCGTTTTGTACAGCTCCATCATAACCTCCCTGCTCTTATATTCTGTGCCTCAGTTAATGAAGGCAAGTATCCCATATGCCTTTTTAACTACCTTATCTACCTGATTTGCTGCCTTCAGGGATCTATGTACATGCACACCAAGGTCCCGCTGATCCTCTGTCCTTCCTAGGGTCCAACCATTCATTGTGTATTCCCTTGCCTTGTTAGTCCTCCCAAAATGCATCACCTCACACTTTTCAGGGTTAAATTCCATTTAGAAGATTAAAGTTATTGCAATGCTAACTGGGCAATAAAATATAAAAGTGCACCGGATCTATCTCCCTCCTTTAAAATGTCTGCTGAAGTGCATTAAGTTTTCCCCACTACAAGTTTCTTCCCTTCCCTCCTCCGAGCACTGGCTCTGGTCAGGGTGCAGTCCCATGGAGACCTGACGCGCTCTAGTACTGCACCCAAGTGGGCATTCTTCATACATAGGCCTGACTGGCGAGCAGCGGTGATCACTGCACAGTGTGCCCGCCAAGGAGTGTGTGCGGATATCATAGGATGACTGCATTTGGCTTGTCTGTGATGGTCTAATGGACTGACAACACTGGCTGTCAAAAAATTGCGCGTGAATAATGGCTATTTGGCCGAGCAGTTTGCGTCCAAAATATGACGTGCCTTTTTAAAAAAAAAAAAAAAAATTAAATTCTTGTGAGCAGTTTTAAGATTTTTGTAGACTGAATGTGTAAATATATATTTTTTTCTGAAGTACAGTAGTTGATAAAATATGGGGGCTTTAAGTTTGAAAAGGACAGTTGAGCTCCTGGATGGTCTAATTCATACAGTCACAGAATGATACAGCGCAGAAGGAGGCCATTCGGCCCCTCGCGCCTGCACCAGCTCTTTGGTAGGAGCGATCCAATTAACCCCACTCCCCCCTGCTCTTTCCCCAAAGCCCTGCAAAATGGTTTCCCTCTGAGTATTTAAGTAATTGAAGTTGTAGAAAAGGCCTCCCGGCTTGTGAGACGTCCTAGGGAAAAATCCCCCTGTGAGTCTGTGCCTCCACTTCATGCGGATGGGAGTTCACTGCTTCCGTCTGGAAGTGTGATGTGGCAATTTCTGTTCAGCTGCTGTTTTGTGGCCTCGGGCCCTTTTTTTTCTCCTCCTTGCTGTTAAATATATAACGTGTTCTAACTACATTTATTGCAACGGCTATAATTACAGTGGTAGCTGGTTAAATCTTACAGCTATCACATGTGACGACATCTGCTTTCAGTATTTTTGTTATAAAAAAAAAGTCGTCTCCCCGGAAAAAATGTCTGGAATTTCTTTTTCTAATAGTTGCCGATCGTGCTTCCAAATAGGAAATGAGAGCTGCTTAAAAGTTCCATAAACATGTGCGGAAGTGAATGACTGACTGACTGTCGTCTGAAATCCTGTCTTGTTGCAGTTAGCCAGCCTGAAGCACAGGAATATTTTTTGTGGAGTGTCTTGTGGTGAAGGTTTAGTTCAGAGGCTAGTGGAAGAAAAGAAGGGATCAGTCGGCAAGCGAGCAAACGCCCACTTTGCTGTCCCCTTTGCGAGCCTTCTGTCCCGGTGTAATGTGCAGCTTCCAGTACAAAGCTGCCATTCAGGTTTTAGCTGAGCTTATTCAGATGCTGGAACACTAAAAAGAGCACAGTATTATTTCAGTGCCCAGCCACGGCCGAGTCGCTTCAAATGGGGCCCCTTCAAATGTGATTGAGGCATGTATGTGATAAGAGGGGTGGTAATCCGATAAGACTTGAGCCTGGCGACCTCATAGTCCAAATGCACAGTACATGCCCCCTTCAAACAGTGGTCAGGTTGTGCCTAGTTCACATCACCGTTGTTACGGATACTAAAGCCGGCCTACTACCCCATAAATTAAACTATGTTGTACAAAACTGTCGTCATTTTGTTGCCATTTCATTAAATAGAGCTACTGTAAGGTAGTCTTGCAGACTAAACTGCGATTAGAAGTGCTTTTATCTGTTGCTAGGCAGCAGAATGTTGTCTTGGTGTTTGGTTGTCTGGTGAGGTATTGAGTATCCTGCTCCTGAAGGCTCTCCTTTGTTTGGGTCAACACTACTACTAGACTAGCACCAGATCCATTGCATGAGAGTGAATTTCCTATTTTCAACAAGGCACAGTGACGGCCAGTATTCACGGTTCGGCTAGCAGTGAATTTCTTGTGGACTAGCGAACAAGTTGTTGGCCAGTTGTGAACCATTGTATTTCCTAGATGGCCTCACAAAATGGACACCAGAGTTTGAATTCCGGTCTTGACTTATTCCCTGGCCGTCCCATAATATTTGCGCATTACAAGTCTTGATTGACGTGACACAGCTTGGGAGGGAAAGAAGGAAATATCCCCCTCTCTTAAACTAGATTCCTTTGGGTGAGAGGTTGAAATAGGAACAGCAGGAGGCCATTCAGCCCCTCGAGCATTTTCTGCCATTCAGTTCGATCATGGCTGATCTGTATCTTAACTCCATCGACCCGCCTTGTTCCGTAACCCTTAATATCCTTGCCTAACTAAGTATTTTGCGCATGAGCTACAAAGATATCTGTGGCTTGGAGCATCTTGCCCAGCTCGTTGAGTTATTTACATAAACTAAATAGAAGCCATTTTCAATTGCATAGAATTATATAAAATTACAGCACAGAAACAGGCCATTTGGCCAACTAGTATATTCCACACGAGTCTCCTCCCATTCCCTCTACCTCATCTCAACCTTTCAGCATATCTTTCTAGTCCCTTTTCTCTCGTGTACTCGTCCTATTTCCTTGTGAAAGCATCTAAGCTATTTGTCTCAGTCACCTCCTGTGGTCGCGAGTTCCACATTCTCACCACTCTGAGTAAATAAATGTCTCCTTATTTCCCTATTGGATTTATTAGTAACTATCTTGTATTAGTTTTGGATTCTCCCATAAGTGGAAACAGTCTCTCCTCATTTACCCTTTTTAATCCATCTATAATTTTAAAGACCTCTATCAGGTGGTCTCCACTAAGTCTTCTCTTTTCTAACGAAAGAACTACTAACCTGTTCAATCTTTCCTGATAACTGTAAACTCTCTGTTCTGGAACCATCCTTGTAAATCTTTGTACTTTCTCCAGTGTTTCTATGTCTTTTTTATAGTATGGAGACCAGAGTTGTGCACAGCACTCTAAGTGCGTCCTGACCAGGGTCCTATACAAGTTTAACATAACTTCACAACTTTTGAATTCTATACCCCTAGAAATAAATCCCAGTGCTTTGTTAGCATTTTGAATTGCTTTGCTGACCTGTGATGCTGCTTTTAATGATTTGTTCACCTGTATCCCCAGATCCCTTTGCTCTTCTACCCCATTAAGTTTCTTATTTTCTAAGGTATAGATGATGTTTCTATTTTTCCTACCAAAGTGTGTCACCTCACACTTATGTGTTGAAAGTTAATTTGCCTCTTAACTGCCCACACTGCAAATTGATTGAAGTAATTTGAAGAACATTAATCAATTCTGTTTGGAGAGTGGAACCAAATTTAAGATGTCCCCCATAGAGCTCCTCCCCATAGCTTCATAGAATCATCGAACTTTACGGCACAGAAGGAGGCCATTCGGCCCATTGTGTCTATGCCGGCTGAAAAAGAGCTATCCCACTTTCCAGCTCTTGGTCCGTAGCCCTGTAGGTTACAGCACTTCAAATGCATATGCAAGTACTTTTATTTAAAAAAATTTTTTTTTTTTTTTTTTTTTAAATTAAAAAAAAAAATGTTATTTGTTCATGGGATGTGGGCAAGGCCGGCATTTATTGCCCATCCCTAATTGCCCTCGAGAAGGTGGTGATGAGCCATCTTCTTGAACTGCAGAGGGCAGTTAAAAGTCAACTCGATTGCTGTGGGTCTGGAGTCACATATAGGCCAGATCGGGTAAGGATCTTTCCTCCCCTAAAGGACATTAGTGAACCGGTAGTTCCCCATTACTGATGCTAGTTTTTAATTTCAGATTTAATTAACTGAATTTAAATTTCCCCATCTGCCGCGGTGGGATTTGAACAGGCCTCTGGATTACTAGGCCAGTAACATAACCGCTATGCTACCATACCCGGTGATGAGAGTTTCTGCCTCTACCACAGTTTCAGGCAGTGAGTTCCAGACCCCCACCACCCTCTGGGTGAAAAAAGTTCTCCTCAACTCCCCTCTACCAATTACTTTAAACCTAGCAAAATTAATGGGACTAAAAGTCGATAAATTCCAAGGACCAGATTGTAAAGTCCGCGCCTCAATAATACACGGACTTCGGGAGAACAGTTTAACAGGTACCTTACTGAACAGGAGGGCAACGTCAGACTGAAATACAGAAGCCTGCTAGGGCCTTTTATACAGGGGTGGTCACTGCCGGTACTGCAGTCTAAAACCAGTTCTTCCCTTAAAGGTACATACACAACACAGATGACCTACATCCTAGGGTTTTGAAAGAGGTGGCCATTGGGATAGTGGACGCATTGGTTGTCAACTTCCAAAATTCTATAGATTCTGGAACGGTTCCTGCAGATTGGAGGATAGCAAACGTAACCTCGCTATTTAAGAAAGGAGGGAGAGAGAAAACGGGGAACTACAGACCTGTTAGCCTCACATCAGTAGTTGGGAAAATACTGGACTCTATTATAAAGGATGCAATAACTGGGCACTTAGAAACTAATAGTAAGATTGGGCAGAGTCAACATGGATTTATGAAAGGGAAATCCTGTTTGACAAACCTATTGGAGTTCTTTGAGGATGTAACTAGTGGAGTAGACAAAGGGGAACCGGTAGATGTGGTGTATCTGGATTTTCAGAAGGCCTTCGATAAGGTCCCACACAAGAGGTTGGTGAACAAAATTAGGGCACATGGAATTGGGGTTAGTATACTAGCATGGATTGAGAATTGGTTAACAGACAGAAAACAAAGAGTAGAGATAAACGGGTCTTTTTCAGGATGGCAGGCTGTGACTGGTGGGGTACCGCAAGGATCGGTGCTTGGGCCCCAGCTATTCACAATCTATATCAATGATTTTGATGAGGGGACTAAATGTAACATTTCCAAATTTGCTGATGATACAAAGCTAGGTGGCAGTGTCAGTTGTGAAGAGGATGTGAAGAGGCTTCAAGGGGATCTCGACAGGCTTAATGAGTGGGCGAGAACATGGCAGATGGAATATAATGTGGATAAATGTGAAGTTATCTACTTTAGTAGAAAAAACAAAGGCAGAGTATTTCCTAAATGGTGAAAGATTGGGGAATGTAGATGCTCAAAGGGACCTGGGTGTCCTTGTAGATGAGTCACTGAAAGTGAATGTGCAAGTGCAGCAAGCCATTAGGAAGGCAAATGGTATGCTGGCCTTCATTACAAGAGGATTTGAGTACAGGAGTAAAGAAGTCTTACTCCAACTATATAGGGCCTTGGTGAGACCACACCTGGAGTATTGTGTACAGTTTTGGTCTCCTTACCTAAGGAAGGATATACTTGCCGTAGAGGGAGTGCAACGAAGGTTCACAAGATTGATTCCTGGGATGGCGGGACTGTTGTATGAGAAGAGATTGAGTAAACTAGGCCTGTATTCTCTTGAATTCAGAAGAATGAGAGGGGATCTCATTGAAGCATACAAAATTATTACAGGACTTGATGGGGTGGATGCTGGGAGAATGTTTCCCTTGGCTGGGCAGTCTAGAACCAGGGGCCACAGCCTCAGGATAAAGGGTAGGCCATTCAGGACTGAGAGGAGAAGAAATTTCTTCACACAGGGTGGTGAATCTTTGGAATTCTCTACCACAGAGGGCTGTGGAGGCTCAGTCATTGGGTATATTCAAAACAGAAGTCGATAGATTTCTGACTAGTAAAGACATCAAGGGATATGGCGATAGGGCCGGTGAATGGAGTTGAGGCAGAAGATCAGCCACGATCTAATTGAATGGCGGAGCAGGTTTGAAGGGCCGAATGGTCTACTCCTATTTCTTATGTTCTTATGCCCCCTGATTATTCACCTCTCTGCTAAGGGAGTTGTTGAAGGTAAAATGTAATTGAATCTTGCAGGCCAGAAGGTCACGGGTTGGATTCCTGTTCTGTGCTTCATTAGCTGGTCTCGACCAAGGTAGCTGCAATCGGCCTCTGCACCTCGAGGGGTTGGCAACTCTGGAGGCGTGATCACATGACATAATCACGGGAGCCTAATTATAATATGCTAATTGAGGTCTTACAGGACCCTATTAGCATACTACGAGTAGGCTCCTACCTGAAACAGCCAGGTGCCTGGACTGCCCTGCAAAATAAAATACAAATGAGCGGAAGTGTGTTGCCACGATTTTCAGGATGCTACCACTTAGTTGCTGCCTGACACTTGGGGCTAGATTTTCGGGGAGCCATCAGGCGGGGTTTCAGGCGTGGGGGGGAAATCCCGAATTTGGGGGTCCCGACACCATCCCGCCCAAAACCCCGCCCCACGTAAGTTTCAGGGGCGGAGGGTACCCGACCCGCCGAAACCAGGCGGGAAGGGATTAGTGCCAATTAACTGCCTGTTAACAGGTAGTTAACGGGCAGTTTTTAGCCTAATCCCTATTTTGAGGGGTTTCGTGTGGGTTTCCCGACGGCTCCAAACCACGCCAGGTAGAGCAGGCGGGCCGTCGGGTTGAAGGAGTTGGAGGGGTCGCAATGTCGGCGCGCAGGTGAGTGATGGGTGCATGAGTGCAAAGGTAAGTGTGTCTAAAGTGTGTAAAGAACTTTTACTTACCTGTACTTACCTTAACAGCCTGGGCGGGCTCAACAAGGTCAATCAAGGGAAAATCGCGCGGATTGGCCGGACGTTGAAGTAGGCGGGTCAAAAACTCGAAAGGGGAAGTCCCGCCTTCTTCCCGACAGGTTCGGCAAAATCTACCCCTTGGTCGCTGCATGTGCAATTGAGTAGTATGTATAAAGTTTACTGTTTTGAAGGAGAAATTGCCATTAAAATGTAATTTCTTTAATGCATTTGTTTGCTTCATTTTTTGTAAATTGCATTTTGGTACCATTGTATGTACAATGTCTTTATCATTTTTACTTCCTCTCCACAGGAATTGGGCCAGTCCTAGGACTTGTATTTGTTCCAATGATCGGTTCAGCAAGTGACCACTGGACAAGTAAATATGGCCGCCGGCGTCCCTTCATTTGGGCACTCTGTCTTGGTGTCCTTCTGAGTCTCTTTATCATCCCCCATGCCAGCAAGATGGCCACTACCTTCAGCCTGAAAGACTACCCCGTCGACGTGATCTTTCTTATCATCGGGATCTGCATGTTGGACTTTTGTGGCCAAGTCTGTTTCACACCTCTAGAGGCCCTGCTGTCTGACTTGTTCCATGACGCCGAAGACTGCAGACAAGCCTTCTCCATGTATTCCTTTATGATCAGCCTGGGGGGTTGCATTGGCTACCTCTTGACAGCAATAGACTGGAAAAAGACCTTTCTGTCCACTTACCTTGGTGGGCAGGAAGATTGTCTCTTCACAATTCTGGCTGCCGTATTTATAGTGTGTGTTTTCGCCACCTTCTTTGTGTCTGAAGAAAACTGTAGTAATACGGATGGCCTTGTTGACATCTCACCAAAGGAAGTCATTAAGCCTCTGGCAAGGTACTGTTGTTGCTCCACTAGTACACTTTGGCGCGCGAGGCACTCCCTTCTAGTACTGAAGAACTGTTGCACTTTGATCCCCAAACTGTACCACCTGTACTGTCGCATTCCCAAGGTGATCCGACAGCTGGTTGTCGCCGAGTTCTACAGCTGGATGGCCCTCATGACGTTCATGATGTTCTATACTGACTTTGTGGGGGAAGGGCTCTACCACGGTATCCCGAATGCTGATCCTGGGAGCGAAGCCAGACTACGCTATGATGAAGGTACAGTGGTTTTAGCATGAAGGAAATTAAGAGGAAAATTATACAGCACCTGTCTCTCTTTAATTTATGCCATAACTGAGGAGCACAAGTCTGACTGAATATGTCCATTTTGCTTTGTAGGTTTTGGCCTTGGTCTATAAATTGGAAAATACAAATATTTGCAATATCACATTTCTTGTATAGTGCCATAGGTGCATTTTTTTTTTAGTCCGTGTAGCCACTGTTCCTATGCAAGTAAACCTAACCCAGCAGATCCAACGAGAAGCGATGGGATAAATGACCAGTTAGTCTGTTTCGGCAATGTTGCTTAAGAAGGGATCTTGGTCAAGGTACAGGGAGAACTCTTCTGCTCTTCTTCCAGCATCGCCATGCGATCTTTATGTCACCCAACTGGGGGCCTCGGTTTAACGTCGCATCTCAAAGACGGCACCTCTGACAATGCAGCACTTCCTCAGTACAGTACTGCATTGAAAAGTCAGCCTAGATTATGCCCTCGAGTGCTAGTGAGTCTTGAAGCCTGGCCCTTCTGACTCGGGAATGAGTGCTGCCAATGAGCCAAGATGTGGAGTTTTAAAACAGACATGCTAGTGGGCGCGTTTAGAATAGCGCACAGATTGACTTAATGCCATCGGAGGTAATTAAACCTCCAACATGCCTAAGTGGACACACAACATGTTTCCCCCTAAGGTGTGTGGCCGCGCACCAATCGCGAGGTCCCACACAGGACACTGACCTTAGGGGGAACATTGGCGTGTCAGCTGTGGCTCAGTGGATAGCACCCTCTCCTCTGAGTCAGAAGGTTGTGGGTCCAAGTCCCACTCCAGGGACTTGAGCACATAAAGCTGGGCTGACACTCCAGTGCAGTGCTGAGGGAGTGCTGCAGTGTCGGAGGTGCCGTTTTTCAGATGAGAGCTTAAACCGAGGCCCCGTCTGCACACTCAGGTGGATGTATAAGAACCTGTGGCTCTATTTCAAAGAAGAGCAGGGGCGTTATCCCTGGTGTCCTGGCCAATATTTCTCCCACAACCAACTTAACAAAAACAGAAATTATCTGGTCATTATCACATTGCTATTTGTGGGAGCTTGCTGTGTGCAAATTGGCTGCAGCATTTCCCACATTACAACAGTGACTACACTTCCAAAAAGTACTTCATTGGCTTTAAAGCGCTTTGAGATGTCCAATGATCATGAAAGGCGCTATAGAAATGCAAGTCTTTCTCTTTTTTTTTCTTTCTTTCTTTCTCACCACTTAAGTAAGGGTACTTAAGGAAGTGGCCCTAGAAATAGTAGATGCATTGCTGGTCATCTTCCAAAATTCTATAGACTCTGGAACAGTACCCATGGATTGGAGGGTAGCTAATGTTACCCCACTATTCAAAAAAGGTGGTAGAGAGAAAACAGGGAATTATAGACCGGTAAGCCTGACATTGGTAGCGGGGAAAATGCTGGAGTCCATTATAAAAGACGTAATAGCAGATCACTTGGAAAGCAGTGACAGGATCGGACAGAGTCAACATGGATTTACAAAAGGTAAATCGTGCTCGACTAATCTACTGGGATTTTTTGAGGATGTAACTGGTAGAATAGATAAGGGAGAACCAGTGGATGTGGTGTATTTGGACTTTCAGAAGGCTTTTGATAAGGTATCGCATAAGAGATTAGCGTGTAAAGTTAAAGCACATGGGATTGAGGGTAAGGTACTGACTTGGATAGAGAACTGGTTGGCAGACAGGAAGCAAAGAGTTGGAATAAACGGGTCTTTTTCCGAGTGGCAGGCAGTGACTAGTGGGGTACGGCAGGGATCAGTGCTAGGACCCCAGCTATTCACAATATATATTAATGATCTAGACGAGGGAATTAGATGTAATATCTCCAAGTTTGCAGATGACACAAAGCTGGGTGGGCGTGTGTGCTGTGAGGAGGATGCCGAGAAAATCCAGTTTGATTTGGACAAGTTGGGTGATTGGGCAGATGCAGTACAATGTGGATAAATGCGAGTTTATCCACTTTGGTGGCCAAAACAGGAAGGCAGATTATTATCTGAACGGCAATAGATTGGGAGAAGGGGAAGTGCAACGAGACCTGGGTGTCCTTGTGCACCAGTCATTGAAGGTAAGCATGCAGGTGCAGCAGGCAGTTAAGAAGGCAAATGGTATGTTGGCCTTCATAGCGAGAGGGTTCGAGTACAGGAACAAGGATGTCTTGCTGCAGTTGTACAGGGCCTTGGTGAGACCACACCTTGAGTATTGTGTGCAGTTTTGGTCGCCTTATCTGAGGAAGGACGTTCTTTCCATGGAGGAAGTGCAGCGAAGATTCACCAGACTGGTACTGAATTTGGATGATCAGCCATGATCTCATTAAATGGCGGAACAGGCTCGAGGGGCCGGATGGCCTACTCCTGCTCCTATCTTCTATATTTCTTTGTTTCACCAGCTGCTGCCACTGGAAGGTACAGCGCATGAGCGGCCGCTAATTTTAAGGAATCGTGCATGAAAAAAAAATTCGAGGGAACATTGACACAAGCCTTGAAATTCTCTGTCTGAGTTAATTGCCCATCATTATTTTAAGAGATGTCAACTCATTTCTTTTAAACAGTTTAATGCCTCTGTTTGGCTAGAGAAATATAGTACAAATGTATTAAATACTCACTCTACCCAATCATTTTTCAAAAGCACAGCTGAAACTGTAATAGCTGTAAAAAAAAAAAAAGGCATCAGTCCTAGGCTGATTTGTAATAATCTAAATCTCGCCAGTGTATTACCCCAATACATTACACTAATTTACTTACTCCTAAGCAGGTATACAAATGCAGTCACTGTAGCTGCCTATAACCCCTCCCCTTAAAGTGGTCCCATTTATACAAAGCTGCTTCCTATATACATAAACACCAATTGTGCGTTTTATGTGCATGCAGGTTTTGACATCCGATGACTCTTCCTTTCTGTAAACAGTGCCAGTGACATAATTTCAAGGGAACTGGTTTGGAGAGTTACTGTGCCAGGTTGTGCAATGAGTTATTCAACTCGGTTACTCTGACAAGCTACTGTGTTAGATGGTGTATTGGACGGATGAGTTACAGTGAGACAAGAACTAGGGGCCATAATTATCAGACAGTCACTAATAAATCCAATAGGGAATTCAGAAGAAACTTCTTTACCCAGAGAGTGGTTAGAATGTGGAACTTGCTACCACATGGAGTAGCTGAGGTGAACAGCACAGATGCATTTAAGGGGAAGCTAGATAAGCACGTGAGAAATAAAGGAATAGAAGGATATGCTGATAGGGTGAGATGAAGAGAGGTGGGAGGAGGCTCGTGTGGAGCATAAACACCGGCACGGACCAGTTGGGCCGAATGGCCTGTTTCTGTGCTGTAAAGTCTATGTAAATGCAGATATTGGGTAGGAACAGGATCAAGCGTGGTTATGATGCCCTCGCCTGCTCTCTCAACAAACAATAAGCTACCAACAGTCATGATTTAAGCTCGCCCATGCAAAATGGCTACTTGAGCCAGGCTTTGGAGAGCTGCGAGTGCCAATGGCAATACTCCCCCTGGAAAAGTCGGCGTCATTGGGGGTGGGGGAAGCCACGATGTCAAATTAGGGGGACGCAAGCCAACATCCTGTCAATCCATGGGCCAGTGCATTCGTTTATCAAGTCACCACCTAATATGAAAAAGTAGTTAAAAATTCAGATTTTTCATTGCTCGCAATCTCGATACAGAAATTAATGTTCAAAAGCGTCCACGACATGTCCCAGCTTGTGCCGAAATAGTCATGATTCTTGACTTATGCGTTCAATAGTTCTTTTCAAATAGTGTTACACCACAAACCCTTTCCTGCTGGCCTCGGTCCAGGAAATAAGGCCTGGCTTTGCACCAAATGGACCAGAGGTCTAAGAGTTATCACAGTCGATTTTTTTCCCCCCCTCCTCCTCCTATACACGGGCTGACGTGTTGGTGCAGGGAAGGATTAACTGCCGACTTGAGTTATTTTCTCTCTGATCGGGAGTGTGTGTTTAATGTTGAGAAGCAAGTGTTTTTAAGAAAACCTGGGCCGGCCCAACGCACCGAACTTGACGAACTGTCCTTTGCAGCAGCAGTGCCTACAGTTCAAATACTTAGCCAGATTTACACTAAACACAGCTGACATCTGAATCTGTTACAAAATGGCCTTTTTCAGCCAGTCTCAATGTTAGTAAAATGAGGTGATTGGTTACCTTTTTACGGTAAGCATTGAGCAACTGGCGGGAGGAGTGTGACCACATTCTAGTTACATTTTAGTGTATTGAGCAAGAACTCTAAGGAGCCCACGTCTATTTGATTCCTTTGCCACCAGAGGTTTTCTGTGTGTTTGCAGAGAAGGTGGAGTAGGCTCCAAGTCCTGGTTTCCAGCTTTCCTTGTGTAGAAACACAGGGCGTGTACAAGGCACAATCCTGCTTTTTTTTTCCAGATTTCTTATCCAAATAGTCTTGTTTTCTCACTCCACCAGGTGAAAAGACATGAAAGACTTGCATTTAGATAGCGCCTTTCCCCACCACAGGACGTCCCAAAGCGCTTCACGGCCAATGAGGTACTTTTGAAGTGTAGTCTCTGTTGCAATGTAGGGAAACGTGGCAGCCAATTTTGCGCACAGCAAGCTCCCACAAACAGCAATGTGATAATGACCAGATGATCTGTTTTAGTACTGTTGGTTGAAGGATAAATATTGGCTAGCACACTGAGGAGAACTCCCCTGCTCTTCGAAATAGTGCCATGGGATCTTTTACGTCCAACTGAGAGGAGAGACCGGGGCCTCGGTTTAACGTCTCATCCGAAAGACGGCACCTCCAACAGTGCAGCGCTCCCTCGGCACTGCACTGGAGTGTCAGCCTAGTTTATGTGCTCAAGTCTCTGGAGTGGTTCCATCACACATGCAACATTTTATGTGAAAGATATGGGGATCAACTGCCTGATGCGTCTGTGGGTAAATGCACTGCCTGGTATGCGCGAAGGTTTATTTATAGAGGGATAGAATTGAAAAGTAGTGAAGTTATGCTAAACTTGTATCGAACCTTGGTTAGACCACACTAAGAGTACTGCGTACAATTCTGGTCGCCATATTATAAAAAGGTTATAGAGGCACTGGAGAGGGCTCGGAGAAAATTTGCAAGGATGATACCAGAAATGTGAGGGTACACATATCTGGAAAGGATGAACAGGCTGAGGAGTGACCTAATAGAGGTCTTTAAAATTATGAAAGGTTTTGATAAAGTGGATACAGAGAGAGTGTTTTCACTTGTGGGGATGAGCATAACTAGAGGCCATCAATATAAGACAGTCACCAAGAAATCAAATAGGGAATTCAGAAGAAACTTCTTTACTCAGAGTGGTGAGAATGTGGAACTCACTTCCACAGGGAGTGGTTGAAGCGGATAGTATGGATGCATTTAAGGGGAGGCTAGATAAACATATGAGGGAGAAGGGAATAGAGGGTTACGCTGATAGAGTTAGATGAGGAAAGACGGGAGGAGGCTCGAGTGGAGCATAAATGCCAGCATGGACTGGTTGGGCCAAATGACCTGTTTCTGTGCTCCTATGTATGGTACTGAGGCATACAGGTCACGGGTTCAATCGTGGGCAATGTTGGGGTGGCAGAGTAGCTGCATCCCTGGTCTGGGGGTGAGGTGGGGGCGGCGGAGGGTGAAATTGGTCTGTATCCAGTGACTCCCGGGTGGACAGTATAGATGTTTCAATATTGGGTGAAAGCAGGGTTGGGCTTGGCCGTGATGCTCCTCACAGTGGAATAACCTTAATGTGTTTAATTGTCTAGGATCAGACACAAACACTGGCCACTCGGGTGAAAAGCCATATGGTCAACAAACCGCTCTCATGGGACTGTAAGGGTGAAGTTAGTTGCTGCCCTTGGAAAAGGGGAGAGGAGTTGGGGGACGGGTAGGCATGGGAAGACATGTAGATCTCTAATGGAGGCAGTGTAATCGTGAAGATGAGAAACCCTGGGTGGCTGATAGTGGTGTGATGGGACAAGGAGTAAGTCAGCCAACTAGTCTCTGTGCCAAAGAATGATGCATGACTTGAGAACTGAAGGATGAGCACATGGTTGAAAACCGCACCACAGAAGATGAGGGAGGAGAAATCTTTTGTGGTGTTCCCACTGCACCTACAGGTGGTAACTGTCTTTTCTAAGTTCAGCGGATGCTGGTGTGTGACCACCGCACCCCCAGGACCTGCTGCTTTGCTCCCAGTTGCCAATTGACTCATCCTATGGGTGAAAAAGAATCAATTGTTGCTCATTATAAAACTTGTAATGAGTAAAATAGACACGGAATTGTATATGTTGCTGTGATGGCTGCCAAGTGCGTGACTACTAGCCAGTGGAGTGATTTTTAAAAAATGAACGTGAACAGTCTTGCAATAAGAAAGAAAGCACCTCTCACAACCTCGGGACGTCCCACCGCACTTTACGGCCAAAATGGAATTGCGTTGGTGAGATTTGTAATTTTCCCACCTAGTCTGTTTTGCACCCACCAATAAAGATGTTGCAGCTATTTACAAGTGAGAGTATAAACAATGATATGAGACGGAGTAAAGGTGGGATAACAGACGACAAATGTTTGGGTCACCCAAGTTAGCAAGGCTGGTGACTGGTTTGCTAATCGCCACGATTCGGTTAATGCTATGGAGCGCCTTTAAACTGCAGCGTGACGTCACAATGCCGATGATTGGTAGGGTGACCATATTTTCAAAAACCAAATCCAGGGACACACCGGGTGGGAGCACCGCAAAGTAGCCGGGACGGAAAATGTAGGTTGCGCTGCGAAGTGAGGCAACAATTTTTTTTGGGAGCCTATATTTTAACAGTTGCACATATACAGTGATATGAATCAGTCATTCATGAAAGAAAGACTTATGAAATAATACTGAGCGGCCTGCGGATGGCGCTGTCCAGGGAGAGTATAAATACTTGGGCACGGGCCCAGCTTACGCAGGACGTTCTTAACAGGAACTAGTGAAGGACACAACTAGACCTCCGTGTTGTAAAACAGTTGATTAAAGCTTTGTTTAACGCTTAGACCAAGCGCCTAGTAGTTTTCTTACGTCATACCGTACAAATGCAAAACAGATGTGTGTATAATTCTCGAGAATCTGACGTCACACTATTGAAGTGCATTCGGACACCGTTTATAAATAATACAATAACACTGTTCAGTCCATTGACCTGAAACTGTTATTCTGTCTAACGGTACGATGTGCATATATTGCTCTATGACTCTAGTCTATTCGGGGACGAGTTTCATGAACCGGGGGAACGTATGATCACCCTAATGATTGGTGATGGGGAAAGGGGTGGGGGGGGAAAGGGTGAGCATTGCACCACATTAGAGCATTGAAGGTCTAGTCAGAATCGGCCATGTGTTGACCCAACTCGGATGGTTGATGTGCGGATGTTCAAGAACACGGCACCAGATTCCCTAGTGGTGTAAAGGTATTGTCGTTGCCCCCTAGTGGTGGGAGTGAGTCAAATGCAGGGTTAATGGATTCTGAAAGGCTCAACATGGTCACATGTTGCCAGCAACTACACAGAAAAGGCCAATACTCTGTCTCAATCTGTCTGAACTCCTTGTGAGCATGTGTGAGAAAACACATAGACCGGAATTCATAGAAGAATTCATTTTCCAGGTGTGTAAGCTAAGCGGTATGGAAGTCAGCAGTTACTAACGGTGAAGGATCAATTAAAGTACCTTTTTTGTAGTGTCTTGGATGGCCGTAACTTCTAAAGAAATTATACCATGTGACAACTTAATTGGCAACAGGTGACACCAGAATAACTAGTTGCAGCTGAAAGCCAAAACCATAATGCAGATTCTGTATCGCCAAGAAAGTTTCAGTATTCTTGTTAATACGTGCCTGTTATATTAAACGGTCTCTTCTCTTTTTCTCCCCCCCCCCCCCCCCCCCTTAAATCCTGCAGGTGTTCGAATGGGCAGTATAGGTCTTTTCCTGCAGTCTGCGTTCTCAATCTTTTGTTCAGCAATAATGGACAAACTGGTGAAAAGTTTTGGCTCCAAAGCGGTTTACCTCGCCAGCATAGCCTTTTTCACGTTTTCTGCCATCATCATGTGCCTTTCGAAAAGTGTGGTCCTGGTGACAGCGATGTCTGCGCTAACGGGGTTTACGTATTCAACTCTACAGATTCTGCCTTACACGTTAAACTCCCTTTATCATAAGGAAAAACAGGTAAGTGGGTAACATTCTGACCAACCAGCGCTTGAATTTTTCACATCAGTATAGACCGTGGTTTTTTTTTTCTTAAAAATATATTAAAATAAAATGCAAGTCTACTGCTGTTGGAGGATCGGTGTTCTTATTTATAATTTGCTCCTCCCATCAATAAGGTTCTTGTACATTGAATATCAGGTATCACAGATTTATTAAGCATACAATATGTGCAATAGTACTTAAACATAAAAGGTTGTTTTTACAACAGCAACAACAACTACTTGTATTTATATAGCACCTTTAACATAGTAAAACATCCCAACACACTGCACAGGAGTATTTTAAGACAACAAATTTGACACCGAGCCACATAAGGATAAATTAGGGCAGGTGACCAAAAGCTTAGTCAAAGAGGTAGGTTTTAAGGAGTGTCTTAAAGGAGGAAAGAGAGGTAGCGAGGTGGAGAGTTTTAGGGAGGGAATTCCAGAGCTTAGGGCCCAGGCGACAGAAGGCACGGCCACCAAAGGTTCAGCGACTTTAATCAGGGATGCTCAAGAAGTCAGAATTAGAGGAGCGCAGCTATCTCGGGGGGGGTGGGGTGGCGGTTGTGGGGCTAAAGGAGATTAGAGATAGGGAGGGGCAAAGCCATGGAGGGATTTGAAAACAAGGATGAGAATTTTGACCCAATGATGATTGAACTAAAAACAGAAAATGTTGGAAATACTCAAACGTGTTAAAGTTCTGAGGTCAGTAACTTGGGCCTTTACGAATCCAAATGCTCATTACAAACAGCTAATTTTTATACATTTCTCTTACTCCCTCCACGTGACAATTCACACAATTCCGCATTGCGTAATTACAACTCCATTTAAGGAGAATATATTTGACTTATCCCTTACCAATAACTTTTTAGTTTTAACTAGTTCTTTTTCCGTAGACTAGGACAACTCCCCTACTTTGTTACCTGATCGATAGTTTCACTCTTGTTACATGTTTCACTTGCTGGAGCAGCAATTACTTTGAATTACAAGTCTGTCTTTGATTTAGTACCGTTTCACACCAATCCACTCCGATGTTTTCCTTTGCAAAACAAACTGTTTTTTCTTGCACTTGCTATCAACTGATTGAAGTTCTCTGCCGTATGCACTGGCATGCCTTTTAATTATGTTGATTGAAGTGACTAAACCGACCATTGCATTAAGATCAGCCCTGGATCCATAGAAACATAGAAGATAGGAGCAGGAGTAGGCCCCTCGAGCCTGTTCCGCCATTTAATAAGATCATGGCTGATCATCCAAATTCAGTACCCTGTCCCTGCTTTCTCCCCATATCCCTTGATTCCTTTAGCCTTAAGAAATATATCTAACTCCTCCTTGAATATATTTAATAAGTTGGCCTCAACTGCCTTCTATGGTAGAGAATTCCACAGGTTCACCACTCTCTGGGTGAAGAAATTCCTCCTCATCTCTGTCCTCAATGGCTTACCCCTTATCCTTAGACTGTGGCCCCTCGTTCTGGACTCCCCTGCCATCGGGAACATCCTTCCTGCATCTAGTCTATCTAGTCCTGTTAGAATTTTATAAGTTTCAATGCGATCCCCTCTCATTCTTCTAAACGCTAGCGAATATAAGCCTAATCGACCCAATCTCTCTCCATATGTCATTCCTGCCATCCCAGGTATCAGTCTGGTGATAGCCCAGCGCTACTTTTAAATTGACTTAAACGTCCCTGCTTAAGAGGCAAAGGCTGAAGGTTGCTATTAAGAACATAAGAAATGGGAGCAGGAATAGGCCACTTGGCCCCTCGAGCCTGCTCCGCCATTCAATAAGATCATGGCTGATCTTGGGCTCAGAGCCACTTCCCTGCCCGCTCCCCATAACCCTTCACTCCCTTATCTTGCAAAAATCTGTCTATCTCCACCTTAAATGTATTTAATGACCCAGCCTCCACAGCTCTCTGGGGCAGAGAATTCCACAGAGTTACGACCCTCTGAGAGAAGATATTCCTCTTCATCTCAGTTCTTAAAGGGCGACCCTTTATTCTGAGACTGTGCCCCCGAGTTCTAGATTGCTGGAGCAGCAATTATATGCAACAAGAGTGAAACTATCGATCAGGTAACAAAGTTGGGGAGTTGTAGTAGTCTACGGAAAAAGAACTAGTTAAAACTAAAAAGTTATTACTACAATATGAAGAGACATCAATAGCAGTATAACATTCGTAGACATCCGGACAGTCTGATTAACCCTTTCCTTACACTGCCCTGTGACCACTTCAGTGTAATCTCTGAGAAATATGCATAAAGCTGATGCACAAGGACTGGGGTGAGTTGAGAGAATTCACCCTATTTCCTTGCCCACTAGATATGCACTACTTGCTCTGAGATCTGTCAGCTGATTGCCTTCACCCTAAAAGGAGTTGAATAGAGTTTGCTAACCGGGGCAGAATTTGAACTAGACGTAGAATGTTGAAGGTCTTAGAGAGGGTGCAGAAAGGATTTACAAGAATGATTCCAGGGATGAGGGACTTCAGTTACGCGGATAGACTAGAGAAACTGGGATTTTTCTCCTTAGAGCAGAGAAGGTTGAGAGGAGATTTGATAGAGGTGTTCAAAATCATGAGTCTCGACAGAGTAGATAGAGAGAAACTGTCCCCATTGGCAGAAGGGTCGAGAACCAGAGGTCACAGATTTAAGGTGATTAGCAGAAGAACCAAAAAGTGACATGAGGAAAAGTGTTTTTACTCAGCGAGTGGTTAGGATCTGGAATGCACTGCCTGAAAGGGCGCTGGAGGCAGATTCAATTATGGCTTTCGAAAGGTAATTGGATAAGTACCTAAAAGAAAAAAAATTACAGGGCTACGGGGAAAGGGCGGGGGAGTGGGACTAGCTGAAGTGCTCTTGCAGCGAGCCGGCACGGGCTCGACTGGCCAAATGGCCGCCTTCCGTGCTGTAACCATGCTATGATTCTATGAATTTCCCAATAATGAACTGCAGATTATTTTTCAATTTAATCTGTAACTCAGTCCGTGATATGACCAGGACATGGAGCATTCAACAGTCCCAAAACAACTGAATCCCCAGGCCCAAGCTTAGTGACTTCCAGGCCAGAATCTAACCTTGCGTTTCAGATTTGAGGTCATTTATGCCCCTTGGTCAGATTATTGCTTTTTAATTATAGGAAGCATATAACATTTGTTCTGTAATAGAAACAGAAAACGCTGGACATGTGCATCAGGTCAGTCAACACCAACAGCTTGCATTTATATAGCGCCTTTAGCACAGTAAATCATCCCAAGGTGCATCACAGGAGCGTTATCAGACAAAACTTGACTCCGAGCCACACGCAGATATTATGCTGATCTGCATAGTTTACAAAGGGACCTAAATACCTTTTTTAAAATGTATTTATGGGATGTGGACGTCGCTGGCAAGGCCAGGATATATTACCCATCCCTAATTGCCCTTGAGAAGGTGTTGGTGAGCCGCCGCCTTGACCCGCTGCTGTCCGTGTGGTAATGACCTGTTATCTAATGTGTCATAGAAAGGAGGTTCCTTATCCATCCCCTATATAAAACTCACTCTCTCTGTCTAAAAGCTTGGTCCAAAGAGAGTTTTTAAGGAGCGTCTTAAAGGAGGAAAGAGAAGTGGAGAGGTTCAGGGTGGGAATTCCAGGGTGTAGGGCCTAGGCAGCTGAAGGCACGGCCACCAATGGTGGATGAAAGGAAATCGGGGATGCGCAAGAGGCCAGAATTGGAGGAGCACAGAGATCTCGGAGGGTTGTAGGAATGGAGGAGGTTACAGAAATACAGAAAACAAGTTCATGTTTTGGGTGGGCCCTTCCCCAGAGGTTGTGGTGAAGTATCCCACCTGAAATAATAACTTGCCTTCCTCCTTCAGCTGACTTTTGTATTCTTAACTTTTATTTCTGATCTCCGGCATTTGTAGTTTTTCCCTTTTTTATTGTGTATCTATTTCTGTAACGATGCTCCGTCATTGATTTACGCTGTTCGTGGTTTTTTTTTCTCTCTCTGCTTTAGGTATTTTTTTGCAAGCACAAGTTTACGGAACTCGAAGATGCTAATTGCCAGATTGAGAAAAAGGCGTCTTTGCAAAATGGAATCTTGAATCATAAGTCATATAATCAGAATGGAAATTTGATTACAACTGCTCCTCTGCTGTCTTCCAAAGGCCCGCTGCCGGAGAGGAGCACCGTCCCACAAAGCCGTAGCTCTCAGTGCGAGGTCATGGTGGCCGGCGGGTCGACTGACAGTGAACAGTCTACCATGGGGAGGGGGATTTGCCTTGACCTAGCTATTCTGGACAGTGCCTTCCTTCTTTCTCAGGTCATACCCTCACTACTCATGGGCACAATTGTTCAGCTTACACAGACAGTAACTGCTTACATGATCTCCGCGGCCGCCTTTGGGACAGTGGCTATTTATTTTGCAACCAAAATAGTTTTTGATAAAAATGATTTAGAAAAGTATTTAGTGTGATGTAATGAAGGGATGATGCTCTTTCAACTATGGGGTAGTGTGTAACAGTTGGAGGTGAGTGATATTGAGTTCTTCCACAATATTATAAGCGCAACAATTGTCAACTTAAGACCAGAATGTAGGGTTAAAGGAACTTCTTCAGAAACTCTGAGGTGCTTGGGTCGTTGATTTGCCCATTGCCCTATAACTCGGAGATCTGATTTTTGAATCTAGTCCACTGACTGGAGGTTCGGCTCTCATTTAGTGTTGACATGCAAACATCTGCTGCCTATCAAGTCCAGCCACACTTCAGATTTCTAATTGGATCCATTGGATCATACGCCTCATCATTTCAAAAACTATTTTACATTTGGGTTTTGAAGCCTTTTAAACTGCTGATCTTCATAGGTATTTTCGGTCCCTTTGTAAACTATTATTTAATGTGTCTTAGGGGATGGATAAGGAACCTCCATTCTATGTAAAACTTGAATCTGTAACCATTTAAAAAAAAAATGTACCAAAGCTCATAATCAGAAGATATAATTCTGCTACAGTCTCGGCGAGATCGGTGATGAGAAAAAAGCTATTGAATTCCCATAATCGAGCTCCTTCACTGCACCACGCCAACTCACCAGCCACACTCCAGATCCATGCTGCACGGGTCACAAAGATGAGGGAGGCTATTTGATCAATCTAGCCCACCCTCCCATAGAAGTATACACCTGCCCTCTCTTCCATGGCAGCGTGTAACTTGCCTAAGTGCAATAATAATGCCACCAGGCATCTTCCAAGACCTGCAATGGAAACAGGTCCAAATGACTGTAGCTGTAAAAGAGGTGTATGCAAGTATTCAAATAAAACATCTAGTACTGGATTTTTATGGGGGGGTGGGCGGGGGAGACGATGTTTCTTTTACGGCCTCAACTTATTTTTTTTAAGCCCTTTTAAGTTGGTACTGTCACCTACTGGTGAATTCACACAAGTCTTTGTGCTCAGCCTGCTTGCTGAGGGAGAGGTTTTGTTTGCACTCGTGGTGGCAAGGCAGCTTTTTATTTTTTTTAGCAAAATATTAAATGGTGCAACGTGTTGGCCCCATGCCAACAGGGAACACGGGCGCAATTCTCTGATAACACCTGACGAGTTGCCGGTTTGAGATGTGCCGGCCAGCATCTGCTTACAAGGAAGAGGGAAGCTAGAAGGGAAAGTCATCCTGCACCTCTGTAGGCTTGGTTTGAGCAACATAACTGAAGGAGGTGCAAGCTTGAGACCAGGACATCTTTTCCCTTGGTAAGGGGGTTGGGAAGAGCAAGGAGAATGTGGAGAAAATATCCGTGTGGGGGTGGAAATACACTTTTTTTGATTGCATACATAAGAAGCAGGAGTAAGCCAATTGGCCCCTCGAGCCTGCTCCGCCATTCAATAAGATCATGGCTGATCCAATCTTGGGCTCAACACCACTTTCCCGCTCTCTCCCCAGACCCCTTGACTCCCCTGTAGTTCAAATGTCTGTCAATCTCCGCCTTGAATATATTCAATGACTCCGCCTCCACAGCTCTCCAGGGTAGAGAATTCCAAAGATTGCAAACACAACCTGACTTTATCGCTTCCAGAATTCAACATCAGATCTCCTTAGGGGAGCCCAATAGTACTTTCTGAATGGAGGGGAAAAAATTCAAAAAGAAGAATCAGATGAAAGACCAGTGTTGATTATGGTGGAGCTGTTCTGTTCTTGTGCCAAGCATTCTAATGTTAATCATTGATCTTTCATCATAATACCACCACGCCACATTCTTTTGTGTTGATTTTTAAATAACTCCAATTTTGGCAGGGATTCATCGCCAGTAACGCATGCCTTGCAAACCATTCCTTCAGCTTTTAAAAATGTCAGCCATGGGTACCAGCATTGTTGAGCTCCAGTACATGGTTCGATTGTGGCATATTGTAAGGTTTGAAGTGCACCAGCGCACTGTGCTGTAAACAGTGTGGTGCACTTTTGGAAAGATCAGCAGTCCTTGATGTTAAAGCATTGGAAGTTAAATATTAGTCCCAGCAATCCACTTTCTGTTGATTTTATGCAATTCATATTGGACCTTGGTGTAGACAAGTACCACAGTCCTATTGCTTAGGTAAGGAGATGCTCTGAAAAGTTTCATAATAGGGTATGCATTTCAGACAGGAATGTTTTCAAGAAATCAATTTTTGTACTTTTGGTCCTGTTTTAAAAAGTTTTCCATATTTATTGTCACTGCTCCTCTTCATGACCTCCCAAGGCCCGCATGCCCTGTACTCCAGGGACCCTACTGTGGTCTCTGGTTGAGAGCCCAGGGACATCTTTGGCTAGATAGTATGGAGCACTGCAGTGCAACTTGCTATAGAACCCCAGTAATGTCGCGTTTGCCTAGCCCAAATTTGGCAATTCGGCAGTAGCAGAGGCTGATATATTTTTAAGCATGGGGTCTCCAACACTGATGTACTGTTCCACCTGACTGCTCTTGCCTGTTTCAATGGACCCTCTAACCAGTCACACTCCTCACGCCGCTATTACCCCAACCTCTACCCTCAGAAAGAAGTCGGCTTGCTTTCTTTCCCGAGACAATAAATTGGTTGATACAGGAAACTTTTGATTAACCGGCCCCTAAATAACCGGAAATGTCGGTTAACCGGCAAAATTCAGGAGTCGGTTCAGGTAACTTTTATTACTTGCACAGCAACAAATGGAGGAAGGCAAGGGTTTGGCTGCAGCTGTTGCTAAGCTACAGAGACGCTTGCAACTTGTGGACGTTGTTCTGAAGCTGTTGCTAAGCAACAGGGTTTGTTTCTTTATATGGAGCTCTAAGGTCCGTATCTTTCACTATAGCATTCGGTTATCCGGCATTGTTGATGAACCGACACCACGTCGGTCCCGTCCGTGCCGGATACCAGAAAGTTTCCTGTATGTTGCTCCGCCAACCCGGCAGACCATTGTTGTGGACTCCATTCTCGTGGTTCCCGCGACTGAGATCTACCAGCAAGTGGGTCTGCTGCTCTGGAAGCTGGGAGAATAGTTAAGACACCTGGAGGACTTCCAAGAAGTGAAAACAAAATAAATTTCATTTTCTTTTCGATGCAAATGCAGCCCTTTGATAATCTAAACGCTTCAGGTGAACTTGGGTGGGGGGAGGAAAGGGCTTCCTTTGTACTTCAGGCCCATGAATGCTGTGAAGTGGCACCATGTTGATTTCTTCCGATTCCAACCTGTTCCTTTTAGTAAATCATCCGTGGGAATAACTTTGCTCAACCGATGGCTTGGCGATTTGTTGTCCTGCTGCACGTAAGAAGGTTGATATTGAAAAGGGTTCCTTATTGTGTCTGCATTTCAGGGTGTTACTAATCCGCAGACAGTGTCCACGTCTGCGTTAGTATTTCCGTGTCCGTATCACTCACCTCTGGCTGCCTTTAGGTCTCTAAATTGATTGCTAAATTATAGAAATGTATAATTCATCTGGGAAAAAGGTATATTATTTTTGGTAGAATTAATAATTTTGCCTTAAAAATCTATTTTTGTTAATTGCTGACCTTGCAACTGTTTTTAAAAAGTCTATGAATACTGTATTTATACTGTAGAGATATTTTGTACAGTGACAATTTATATCCCATATATAAAGGAACAGGAGTCCACCGGACTATGGAAGCTGCTGTATTTTTCTCCTTTGAGGTCCAGGCGATGATCTAACAAATGGCTTTGTTTTTGGCAACAATGTCTTCACTCAGACCGCAAGCGAACGAAGGCCTTGAAGGAGAATCAGATCCGTAGAAGTTTACAGTACAGAAGGAGGCCACTCTGCCCATTGTGTCTGTGCCGGATCTCTGCTAGACCAATCCAAAACTAATCCCACGGCCCTGCTCTGCCCATAGACTCGCATCTTCCTCTGCTTCCGATATTTAATTGATTTTTTCCTTAAAAGGTGCAATGGTCTTTGCCTCAACCACTCCCTGTGGCAAGGCATTCCAATATCCAGTTAATCTTTCCCTAGTCCCTCTATCCAAAAACTCTTGAGAAATCTCCTCTGAGAAATCTGCTCTGACCCTTCTCTGCTCCAGTGGAAATAGCCCCACTATCTCATGTCTCTCCTCCTAACTCTAGGCTCTCATCACTGACTTTAAAACTCTGTTCCACCCCCTCTCCTTCTCCCCGATGCTAGTGCTGATTACACATCTATCAAACCAGTGTGCACGTTGCATTGAATTATTTGTGTATATAAATAAGTTGTGAGCTCGCCAACACTGCCGTTATTAAAGGGGCATGACTTCATGATTAAGGGGCATGACTGGAGAGCAAAAATTGTTGCACGCAATTATGAGACCAATTCAAGTGAGGCAGAAGTCTGTGAAGGCAGAAGCAATTCAGGCCACTGCCATCTTCACAATCATGTTTTCAGCAACAACAAAAAATGTTCTTTTAAACATAGTTTGCTGATCCTGTCATCTCACTTTCCCTTTTCCCTCATTCCATGGACATTTGTGCTAGCTCTTGGTCAACTCAGTCAAGACTCTTAAGTCTTCTTCGTCTTTCGTATGGTCGTAGCAAAAAAACAAATTAAATATCAATAAGTCTGATATCTGGTCGGCTGCCTGCGAATTTCCTTTGAGGGCAGCGCTCAATGATGTGCTCCAGGGTCTGATCAGGAGCTCCACAGTCGCATGATGGGGATGCTTTAACCTTCCATCTACGGAGGAAGTGGCAGCATCTACCATGACCGGTTCTAAGGCGGTTTGATCCTTCAGGTTGTACTGTGGGGTCCTCTAAGGAATCCATTTGGTGTGTCGCAGTTCTTCCAAGCATTTCGCCATCGGTCATCAAGGCTGAGGGGAGACTCTTAAATATACTGTCTCTTGTAGTTACTACCCCTTCTCCTTCCCTGTGGCCCATAAAATATGTGACTGTGCTAAAAGTGGCAATGAATATATTTTGGGCTGGATGATTTGGTGAGCTCGGGGAATGCAACAGACCGGTCGTGCTTGCAGGAGCTCTCCTCTCCTGTACAGGCGATGAGCCATTTCCTTTTGCTGGTGGCTGGAGACTGCAAAGGAATCACAACTGCATCAACTCATTGAGTTTTTATTTTGCCCCATTCCACCCTGCTTTCCCTCGAGATGTGCCTTACGCTGGTGCCACATTCAATGGTCACTCTCTGTTACCTCATTCAAGTGCCTATTCTTCATCTAAGCATAGGGTACATCACGGCCCTCCCTAGCCCAGAGCACTGAAACCACTTCTAGCTTCCCCAGCAAAGATCAGCTAACTATTCATGGTCTTTAAAGTGTGTTTCACTAATAAATATTCATTCCATCCCTTTACAGATTAAAGTGAAATGCTCAAAACCTGGCCTCGTTTTTACTACAGGCCTCATATTTCAGCCACAGCCTAAGGAGAAATTTCTTGTACTGCTGTTCTATGTTTTCAAATCCCTCCATGGCCTCGCCTCTCCCTATTTCTGTAACCTCCTCCAGCCCTACAAGCCTTCGAGATCTCTGTGCTCCTTCAATTCTGGCCTCTTGCACATCCCTGATTTTAAACGCTCCTCCATTGGCAGCTGTGCCTTCAGCTGCCAAGGCCCTAAGCTCTGAAAGTCTCTCTCTCCACCTCTCTCCTCCTTTAAGATGCTCCTTAAAACCGACTTCTTTGACCAAGCTTTTGGTCATCTGTCCTGATATCTCCTTCTGTGGCTCGGTGTCAAAATTGTTTTTATTGATAACGCTCTTGTTAAGCACCTTGGAACGTTTTGCTACGTTAAATGCGCTATATAAATGCAAATTGTTATGTAGGTAAATGCCAATTGCAGGTTAGCACCTCTGTCTGAACTGTTGGGATTTCAAATTTGATTTAACTAGGTTGATGACATTATTTCTCTTTTTAAATAACTACTTTTATATTGGGTTTGGGGATGTTGCGGAGCGTTTTGGAGGAAGTTTTAGTCTATCGGCTGCAGCAGCAGGGAGCGGGGGTGTAAGCAAGAGGGCATGTTTAGATTGGCGGCTGTCATCTGCAGTATCGTGGAGGTGGTGTTGGTGGGCGGGGGTAGGTGGAGCACTCCAGACATAGGCCTTGATCGAAGGGAGGTATGAAGTGGAACCGGAGCATTTGGGATCAACCTAGGAAAGCACAGGGGCTGGAGTACTCGGGGGAGGGGCGGGGGGCCATTTTAGTGGGTCTCAGCAGATGTTAAGATGGCGCATTCAAGGAAGGGAGAAAAGTCTTGGCAGGAAGTAGAGGTTAGGTAGAGTGGGTAAAATGCCCATGATCGAGGATTAACAAAGGGTTGGAGCGGGGCATACAAAATGGTAAGGGCATTGGAAACAACCTTTTTGGACTGTGGTGTTTTGTGATTAGCATAGGTCAGTTAGCAGCATTAGTGACCCACTGCAATCATACGGTATTACAGAGACAAATTTTAAAGTAATATATAATAGATCTATAGCTTGCTTCAAATTTAACACAAGATTAGGCACTCATACAGAAATCAGAGGGTTATGTTCACAAAGTCTCTTGCTGGTTCAACTGCAATTAATATATTTTGATATTTATTCAGTGAGTTCAAGTACAAGCCGAGGTATATAATGGCACTAAAAATGTTAATATTCATATTCTGGGAATCCTATTATTTTGATCTCCATGCCATTAAAGGTACTATATAAAGTTTGATAGATTCCGTCATCTCAAATTTAAGCTTATATAAAAGAAAACTTTTTAAAATGTTGAAATGTAATTTTATTTTTCCACGGCGCCTGTGATCGGATAGGATTTAAAATTGGTCTTTAAGTGGCTAAAGAAACTGGATACGTGAATGTATTCTCGAGGCTTTCAACACTCTTCGTTTCCTTCATTGCGAGGGAGGTCTGCTTACAAAAGACCTTGGGCAGTGTTGAAAACCTAGGAGATAATTCACTGTTTAGCTCAGTTTGACAAGAGTGAAGTAACAAGACTGTTACTTTGGACATTCCGCCTTGACACTTGATCAGTAATTATTTTGTGCTCTGGTTTCTCCCATGCTATTCCAAATGAGAAAGACCAAGAGAAGTATACGATGATAATCCCTTCAAATCTCTCTCTCTCCCCCTTTCTCTCTCTCTATCTCTTTTTCTCTTTCTCCTTCCATACCCCTCCCTTTATCGCTTCAGTTAAGATCAGGAGCTCCGTGGTCTGGGGCAGTCGAATCCATATCCTCCCACTCTGGTATCCTCTCGGTGCTCCAGTATTTCAAAATGCTTCGCTGCTTAGTTGGTCATGAAAGCATGACAGTTTTAAGATTCTTTTTCTTTTAAGAAGAGTGTGGTACTCGGTGGTACCAAGCAATAGACATTCGTCATGTGTCAGAATTCCTGCTCTTCCTGGAATTCCTGCTCTTCCTGTAATAAAACAGTAAGTTTTAATAAGGTATCACCCACATCTTGTGTAATTTACCCATTGCAATAAATATACTTGTACCCTTTACTGTCGCACTTTATTTTACCAAGATAAAATCCCTGAGTCAAGTGTGCAACTTTGTAAAGAAGTCTTGACATTTTAGCTTCCCAAGTACCATTCACGAGGGACAGTCTTCCAGCCACTTGATCACGTTACAGGGGAAAGACTCATCACACTGCCAATACTCCTCCCAAATTGCCCTCACTGAATTTGAATTCCCAACAGCAATACCTAGTGGCATGAAGAAGAGGGAAACCAGTCAACCAATTGTTTCAAATGATTCAGGGTGTATATTTTCTAATTGGCAAAGTTCTGGTACTAACGCTCAATATGCTTGTACCTGTACTATGTTCCTCTGTGTATCACTTTTAGGCAGGGGTTATAACCTGTCTATTTTAAGTAGGTTAACACCAGCCTAAAAGTGATGCACAGAGGGATGTAGTAGGAGTTGATGGGGTGAGATGAAAAGGGGTGGGAGGAGGCTCGTGTGGATCATAAACACTGGCATAGACCTGTTGGGCTGAATGGCCTGTTTCTGTGCTGTAAATACTGTGTAATAAGCAGGTTAAGTGTTTGGTAAAAAGTTAGGTACAATCAGAAAATATACTTCATCCTGTGTGTGTATGTGCCTACATTACAACAGCGACCAATGTTCCCTTTAAGCTGCACTCCAGGGAACCTGCGCAGCCGGCTTTTCAGTGCAAAAGTCGCACATGTGCAGTATTTTGAATGGCCCACACAGCTCCTTAAAGGGGCCGCACGGCGCCAAGAAAAATGACAGGGAACATTGACGGTGACTGCACTTCAAAAGCACTCAACTGGCTGTAAAGCGCTTTGGGACATCCTGAGGTCGTGAAAGCTACTGTCTAAACGCACATCTTTTATTAAAACACTCTCGGTGTTGCTTATGCTTAGTCCGAGACCTGAGCATAATTTCTCATTCACCACAGTCTTATTGCAGTATAAATTTGGGAGCAAACTTACTCAAGCAATAATCGCATAACTGACTCGAGGTAGAAGTGCTCCACATCTTACCGTTATTGAAAGATACAGTCCCCTCCGATATAATCTATAAAAATCTTGTGAAAGGAACATACATCCTTATCCCCAAATCTTGCAGTTGGCTTGTGTTTCTGTGCCAACATTTGCCATTGTAAATTGCTATGTCAACATTTCGCATTCAGTTTTGCTATGTCGGCTGTCACAATGTAAGCTCTGGCCAATAGCTGGCTCTGTGAAGCAGGTTTCTAAAATCGTTCTTCTATTGCCCTCACCATTTCGTGTATATATATATATAAAAAAAATAAACCTTTATTGATCAAATGACCATTGTCACCGCAATTTAGTATTTTAAAAACTATTTACCAACCATTTTAGAAAACTCAGTTAAGATATGGGCATCTTTTTTATTGTTCGTCCCTCTTATTCGCAGTTATTTATATTAAAGTTTTTCATTTTTTTTAGGCTGCTCTTCTCGGGATAGACTTGCATTATTTGATTGAGCTGGAAGTACTTCTCCCTAAACCTTGCTTCATTTTTCAGTTATTTGCCTGATTATGATGTTTACTCTCTCCCTTATTTCCCCGATGGAGTTGCAGCTGTCGCTCTTCCTAAGCTGGCTTTTCCCAAAATGGAGTTACCCGACGAGATAGACCATTCACCCAGGTCTGAGCCTGGCTGACCACAGCTGCAATACCCCACATCAGCCTCGGGGCGCCCTGCAAACATGCCCTCAGACCCCGATGCAAAGTCGCCCTTCGTCATGGTCAGAAATACATTAATGGGTCAGAACTTCGGGTCCCCATGGGTGAGTACACGCTGGGTACTCGCCCATAGGCCCAACGAAAGTGCTGGTTCTGTGCATGCACTGCGCATGCGCGGGAAACCGGAACTTCTGTTCCCTTAAAGGAAGGGGTTCACGGGTCGAACGTGTGCGCCGGAGAGGCAGCGCGTACGCCTGGAACTTCCAGTTTTTTTTGCAGGTTTCTCCGGGAGGGTAAGTCTCCAGGAGCTACGCTTTTAAAAAGCAGTCGCAAGGCCTGCTTTTAACAAGGTAAGTGGTGAATTAACTAAAATTAAAAATTTTTTTCCATAGGTTTATTATTTTTAAATACTTTAAAGAAAGGTACGTTTATTTTTAGCCCCGTTAGAAACTGTAATTCATTTTTTCAAAAATTTTAATTATTGTTTAAAAGTTATTTTATGTAATTTATAGTTATTTTAAAAATGTGATTTTTAAAAACTTATTTGAAGTTTTACTTATGTTTTGGGGCTGAATTGTATTCATAGATTTGTCGGGTCTTCCTGTCAAACCTATGAATACAAATTCCCTGCTACCATTGGCTCTCCATGGCCCTCGTGATCCCAGGAGACGCTTCAAACTAACTGCGCCCCTGGGATACGCAAGCACTGCGCACCGGCAGTTGGAGGAGGCCCAGGATTGGAATCCCACACGGGCCCACAGCACAACAGCCGGCGCGCAAGGTAAGTGCAGGTCAGAGGCTTGCACCCGCGGGAAGCCTCCGACCCGAATTTCTGGGCCATTAATAACTGAATTTTTACTTAATGGCTTAGGAACCTAGGAACCAGGAGCAGGCCATTAAGCCCCTCGAGCCTGCTCTGCCATTCGATGAGATCACGGCTGATCTGTGACCTAACTCCGTATACCCACCTTTGGCCCATATCCCTTAACACCCTTGGTTAACAAAAAATCTATCAATCTCAGACTTAAAATTAGCAATTGACTTCGCTGTTGATTGCAGAAGAAAGTTCCAAACTTCTACCACCCTTTGCTTGAAGTGTTTCCTAACTTCACTCCTGAAAGGCCTGGCTGTAATTTTTAGGCTATGACCCCAAGTCCTAGAATCCCCAACCAGCGGAAATAGTTTCTCTCCATCTGCCGTATCAATTCCCCTTAATATCTTGAAAACTTCGATCAAATCACCACTTAATCTTCTAAATTCCAGGGAATACAACCCTAGTTTGTGTAATTTCTCCTCGTAATGTAACCCTTCGAGTCCAGGTATTCTGGTAACCCTACGCTGCACTCCCTCCAAGGCCAATATATCCTTCCTAAGGTGTGGTGCCCAGAACGGAGCACAGTACTCAAGGGGTAGTCTAACCAGGGCTTTGTATAGCTGTAGCATGACATCTACCCCCTTGTATTCGAGCCCTCTAGTTATAAAGGCCAGCTTAAATTGTATCAAAGGCTTTAAAAAAAAAAAGTTGTTTCACTCATGCCTAAATTTTATTTGTAAAATATTCTGGCACAACTCTGGGTATTGCAGTTCCATAGGAGCAGGGTGGAAACTACAACTATCAGGATGCATCACACTGCACAGACACAGAATTGGCCCTCAGTTCCCAGGTGGCATTTCCAGCTCAAGTGCTAGGGCAGTAATATGTGGGTAAAATAAATTGCTGGGAGTTCTAACATGAAATAACCCATCTTAAGGATGGATAAGTTTAGTGATTTACTTTCCATAATTGTGTAATTACTTTGACGCCTAATGGATGTGTGATGCCATTGAAGGACATGGTAAAACTGTATAAAACACTAGTTAGGCCACAGCTAGAGTACTGCGTGCAGTTCTGGTCACCACATTACAGGAAAGATGTGATTGCACTAGAGAGGGTACAGAGGAGTTTTACGAGGATGTTGCCAGGACTGGAGAATTTTAACTAGGAGGAAAGATTGGATAGGCTGGGGTTGTTTTCTTCGGAACAGAGGAGGCCGAGAGGAGACTTGATTAAGGTGTATAAAATTATGAGGAGCCTAGATAGAGTGGATAGGAAGGACCTATTTCCCTTAGTAGAGGTGCCAATAACCAGGGGGGCATAGATTTAAAGTAATTGGTAGAAGGATTAGAGGGGAGTTGAGAACTTTTTCACCCAGACGAGGGTCTCCCTGCCTGAAAGGGTGGTAGAGGCAGAAACCCTAATCACATTAAAAAAAAGTACTTAGGTTACAGCACTTCAAGTGCTTATCCAACAGAGCTGCGGACCAAGAGCTGGAAAGTGGGATTAGGCTGGATAGCTCCCTTTCGGCCAGCACAGGCACGATGGGCCGAATGGCGGCCTCCTGTGCTGTAAATTTCTATGGTTCTAGAACAGTAGATAGAATATGTTGAACTATATAACTAAAGATGGCCCTGCTCATGGTGAGTCAGAAGTTCCACTATTGCAAAACATGGTAAATACTAATGGGGAGTGTCCATCTCCACTGAAGGAATTGGGAGTTTGAGACAGCGCAATAAGTGTTTTTTGCGGGTTGATAATTTTTTGGTTCCCTTTACACGCTTCGTGTAGGTAAATAAATACATCTCTGCATGTAATATGTGGGAACAGCTCTACTGTTACTGCCAATGTGCCAGAGTAAATGCTGACAAAATAAAACTTAAGTAAAGATTCTTCTTTACAAAACATCTCTACAATAGCGCTTGAATATAAATATTTAAATCAAAACTTTTATTCAGAACATCCCACCAAACTTGAATAATGGTGCAGTCCTTCCAGAACTTGCTCCTAGTTTCTATGAACGATAGTGGGTTTTTTTTAGTTCCAAGCAGAAACCACTAAAACGACAGCAGCTGCTGTAACTATTGAGAAAATGTGACAAAATATGAAAACCTGTTTCCTCTCCCGCCTCCCCCACCCCAGTACTTCCCTACTCGCCAGTTATTTCCTCCGCTTGATCTGGATTCGGCTCTTTTCCTTGTCAACTTTTATTTTAGGGGAGTTGGGCAGTAAATGATATACATCACTTTCAATGTGTAAAAATTGGAGTTTGTATATAAAATATTTTCAAATGACTTTAACTATTAAAAATGGTGACCCTGCGGGTTTTCATTCTCAGTAAGTTTCCATTAATGCCCCAGAATGGATGAGGAGGTGGGGTTCTAAAACTGCATGTCATGGTGTGCTCGAGGAATGGCCAGTTCTGCTGTCTGTCGATTATTAAAATAATCTATGCGCAGGTGTATGTTGCGAGCTGTAGCTTGCGACCATGAGTGCCTTCAGGCAAGCCATGGGTCTGAAAGCTTGCACAGAGTCAGGCTTGGACTTCTTGCATAGACACAGGTCTCCAATGGAAATGTTATCGTAGGCATTTCAAGCACAAACGTTTAATCAATCGCTCCCTTGTAAACATTGTAATTGTTTCCTGCCTCCCGAAACTTGGGCCGGAATTTTCTGTACCGGGGCATGTCGGGTCACCGTGGCGGGTCGCGACCCCGTTCTTCATTCCATCCCGTTCCTGAGATCGACTTTCTGTTAATGGCGTCTATTGAAGCAGCCCTGTCTGTTTTCCTGCCCTATTAAATGGCGCGGGTCTTATGACGTCATCAGCTGGGATATTTAAAGGCGCCATGGCCACATTGCATTTGAAGGTTCATCTAGCAGTGTGCAGGCACTGCACTGGACCATTGGAGTGTTGGAAAGATGACTGCACAGAGACAGAGGCCTGCTCCCAGCTTCTCAAATGTCTCCCTCCATATGCTTGTGGAGACAGTAAGAGCGCGCAGGGAGGTCCTCTTCCCTTCTGGTGGGCAGAAGAGACCTCCCCAGCAGCCCAAAGGAGCCTGGCTCCAAATAGCAGAGGAGGTCAATAAGCAGGGATGTTGTGAGGAGGACCTGGGTGCAGTGCCACAAACGTTTCAATGATCTCATTAGATCAGGAAAGGTGAGTGCAAAACCACACTCAACTTCATCCTGCTGTGCCTCTCATTACATCCTCATCACTCTGCCTTCCCAAGCCTGCTCCTGCACATCCTTATATCAACATACCTTGCACGTCCACCCATCCCCCTCCATCTACATTACCACATCCCCATCTGATTAACCAGCCCTCACACTCGCCCTCATCCTAATGCAATCATACCAACTAACACACAAGGAGGCCACTTGGCATTGCCACCCCACTCCATCATAGTCTCCCTCTAAAGATGTAACCCATCCATTCCTTACACTCATTCCATCACTCTCACTCGACCTTTTATTTCCCTCCTTACAGGAAAAAAGAGCCCACAATAAGAGGGAGAGTGAGAGAACCGGTGACCCTCCACCATTGGCCACCTTAGCAGCAGAGGAGGTTGCCTTGGACGTGTCCAGAGTCACAGAACAGGGGGAGACGGGGACATCTCAGCAACCTGGTGACAGAATTACATCTCATACAACCACATGGCATACAGCAGTCACTTATTTGGGGACTGTTGTTAGTAGCCAGTGAATGTTCATTGTCTGCATTGACGTAAGAAAACTACTAGGCACTTGGTCTAAGCGTTAAACAAAGCTTTAATCAACTGTTTTACAACATGGAGGACATGCCGCTCAGTATTATTTCATAAGTCTTTCTTTCATGAATGACTGATTCATGTCATGCATAATGGTATCTGTACCCATTTTTGATATGACATTTCTAACTCATCTCTTCACTCTACCACAGGTCAATCAAGAGCCACCGCCACCCCCCACCCCCACCACCACTGTCCAGGAGGAAGAGGAAGATGACTGCTCAGAGGAACCTCCAGCCTCTGAGGGCGCACCGTCACCAGACATAAGCGCACCCAGCACCAGTGCAGATACGCATACCCCGGTGGGTGCCATGCGAGATAGAGTAGTGATGTCACCTGGTGTCTCACAACTCACAAGTGAGCAAGAGTAGATGGTGGAGACAGGGGCAGCAGTGGACAGTCCTTGCCAGAGCACGCAGGACGCTCCCAGCTCTGCTCAGCTGCATGCAGAGCCTCGGGGGCAATCCAGAAAAAGAGCGATCTTGGAGCTGCAGGAGGCTTTCACTGATTTTTGCGACCGCGATGTGTGAAAATGTGCAGAGAATGGAGGAGTCCATCTCCAGTATGAGCACCAGTGTGTCGCAGGCGATGGTGACTGTAGGCTCTTCCATGGGTAGGATGGCCACCTGCATGGAGCAGCTAATGCGTCACTCACAGGAGCACATGGTCTCTATGGAGAACAGATGGCAGAGGTTCATTGACCTCCTGTCTAGGAGGGATGTCAACATAGACATGGGTTCTCATGGCCCCACTGGTGTGCAGCAAGGTGCTCTCTCTAGCTCCTTGCTAGCAGGGAAGTTCAGGTGGCCCATGAGTGGGATGATGGTGAGAGGATACATGGAAGTGATGACTCCTCTCAAAGTGCTCACACTTCTCCCCTGTTGCCACCCAACCCCCCGCCAGTCGGAACCCCAGATGGCTCCTCGGATCACAATGGCCGAGTCTGCCCCTGCATAGTCACAGGAGGAGCAGGCTTTGCGAGGCCATCAGAGGCTTCAAAACCCAGAGGACATCCACCAAAAGTGTCTATGCAGTCCCAGCAGGGAAGTGAGCAAGCTGCCTCCAGGTCTGCTGAAGGCACAGGGGTTGCACCTCGTAGAAGCACACGTAAGAGAAAGGTGAAACACAAGTAGATGCACAAGGGTAGCCACTTGGCTGTTTTAATCAATGTTTGTGTAACATTTCTGTGATATTTATATATTGAAATATTGAAAATATTTATTTTCACAACTTTCCGGACAAATTTGTGTGCAACTTTGGAAGTGGCTTAGTAAGTTGAAGTGAATAGTGAGACATAACGTTGCCTTCAGCAATGGTGGTCAGTGTGAAAAGAATGGCCTGGTCATTGTAGGGATGCTTTATGGTGTTGCTGTGGGGTGGTGCGAAGCTGGCGCCTGGCCTCCCGGGCAGCAACTTGCTCAGGTGCTGGTGGGATCTGGAATGCAGGTTCCTCCTGCTCCTCCTCCTCCTCCTCGTCTTCCAGCTGATGCTTCTCCTGCCGCTTCTCCTCCTCCTTTTGAAGAGGCTGTGCGCTCAGTGCGTTAATCCTCGCTGCTGTGCTATGTTGTGCAGCGCGCAGCAGATCACGATGATTCTGGAAACCCTGGCTGGTGCGTACTGAAGGGCTCCTCCAGATCTGTCAAGCTATCTGAAGCACATTTTCAGCATGCCTATTGTCTGCTCTGACACATCTGGTGGAAATGTGGCTTTCATTACATCTCTCCTCGGCCTCAGTAGTTGGCCTCTTCAAGGGTGTCATGAGCCACGTCTTCAGTGGATAACCCTTGTCTCCAAGCAGCCGGCTGGAATGTTTATTTGGAAGAGCGAAGAGCTGAGGGAGGGTGGACTGGCGCAGGACGAAAGAGTCATGGCAGTTGCCAGGGAATTTGGAGCACACATGCACGATGATCTTCCTATGGTTGCAGATGAGCTGCACGTGGAAGGAGTGCAGTTGACAAAGACTCCTGGGTGATGATGGGGTGCCCTGGTGGCCACGTGTGCAGTCGATGATGCCCTGCATCCGTGGGAAGCCAGCCGGTGTGGCTGCAAAGTAACGCTGGCTTCATCAGTAGCAAAGTTGATATAATTGTCTGACTTGTCAAAGGGGGCATCGGTGACCTGTGTGATGCATCTGTGGGCTGACTGCGAGATGCTGCAAATGTCTACTGCAGATCCCTGGAAGAAGTTGAGGGCACCGATGACTTTGACAGCCACTGGTAAGGCGTGTCCACCCGTTTCTCTGGGCTATAGGTCTTGCTCGAGCAATCTGCAAATGTCTGCGATGACCTGGCGCGATAGCCTGACCCTCCTTTGGCACTGCTGCTCCGTCATGTTGAGGAAGTTCACCCTCTGCGTGTATACCCTGTGTTGGGGTATCGCCTCCGGCGCGGTGTAGCCCTACACTGAATGCCCTCTGTCCTGTGCAGCATCAGGTGATTGAGGAGAAGGTTGGTGGTGGTGTTGTTGGTGCTGCTGGAGTGCCTGGTGCTGTTCGTGTTGGGGCTCATCGTTGTCCGATTCTGAGGGTCAAGGTGAGGTAGTATGAACAGCTCCCATGCTGATGTAATAGATGGTAGATCAAGTAGAGTTGACAGTAGCAATCTGTCAATGCTGTGATAGGTTCTACCAATGAGGTGACCGTGGATCTCGACTCTGCTGGAAACACATGTAACCTCTAGAAAGCTAAATCTGTGCTGACCATGCACTCAGCAACAGCATCTGCCTTAGCGAAGTGTCAGGTGGGAGTTTTTATTGTACTTTCCATGCTGTGCAGTAATGAGGTGAATCAATGGCCACTTAACTTCCGCTTCAGGCTCACAGACGTGGTCCTGAGCTGCGTGATTCCCGTGCTCATTCAGGGAAATATGAAAAGTAGGGTTTAAAAAGACGCTGACAAGTACCTCATAATGATCTAAATTACCTCGGCCGCCTCTGCCGTTCAGGTCGCCACTGCGCTGGCAAACGCGCCCGAGGGAAAGGCGCGTGGGGGCGGGATGACGGTGGGTTCCCGACCCGCTCCAAGGTTTTTCAAATTTCCCTCCCGACCCGCCTCCAATCGGGCCCGCACGGACACCAGAAAATTCCGGCCTTGGTGCCAGTCATATCTGGTCAGCTGAGCGGGGAAATTAAGATGGCAGCCATAGGGGTTTTCAAAAAATATTTGAAGTGTTTTGATTCGTTTCCTCTCTGTCTCTCATTGGTAGATTTTACTGAATGTTCAAACTTCTCTTGTTTTCATACGTCCGTCATAGTTTCCCTTTGAAAATGTATCCATTTGCTTTCTTTGTGTTTTATTGGTTTAATGTCTAAGCATCTCAATTGTGATTTGTTGTTTGGCTCAAATGTTGTAACGTAATTACCCAGTGAGCCACAAGGGGACCCATGTATGCGATTAGATTTATTTTTCCTATTGTTTTTATGAGCGGTTTTTGATTCTAAAAGAAATGTTTGGATGTAACATTTAAATTTGCTAATACAAAATAAAAATACTGCAGATGCTGGGGATCTGAAATTTAAAAAAACAGAAAATGCTGGAAATACTCAGCAGGCCAGGCGGCATCCGTGGAGAGAGAAACAGAGTTAACGTTTCGGGTCAATGATCCTTCGTCAGAACTGGAAAAAGTTAGAGGTGTAACAGGTTTTAAGCAGGAGCAGAGGCAGGGAAAGGGGGGAGGGGAGTGTTATGTTCATAAATAAGTAGACGTTTTCATTATGAACAGCTAGCTTGAGCTAGTCACTTTATTCAGCCATGTGGACTTTGTGTGCAGGCATCCGTCTTGACTACTGCCTTCTGGGTAGCCTAGTGCATCGTGGGTAGCCCAGTATTTAAACATACAGCTCCACCTAGTGTACCATTCTAGAATGACATGTTACTGATCATTACATCCCCCTTTCTTTGAGGTTAAACAAAATCAGTATCAATCAATCATAACGACATAAACATCTTCACAACAGTCAATACATTTTCAATATAGTTTTCTTTGTATTCAAAGATTAAGTCTATCAGGCTTTTTTACTTCACGTGTGGATCTTCTCAGCACAGATAAGTCTGATGTGTTTTCATGAGAGCCTGTATGTGTGTTTGTGTTAGATTGTTCTGGTGGTGAGTGACAAGATTCAGTTGCGGCATTGTCATCGATTTGCTCTTGGATAGTCTCTTGTGTTTTTAGGAGGGAACAGCGGTTCCTCCTGAGAATCTGTCCTTCCTCAGTTCTAACAGTGTATGACCTTGGTCCTACTTCCTCAAGAACTGTAGCTTTCCTGTTCCATGCATCTGGATCCTCAATCCTGACAACATCATCCCTTGTCAATGGTTTCAGAGTTTTGGATGACTTGTCATAGTTTGATTTCTGTTTCAGCTTTAACAGTTGAAGTTTCTGGCTTAGTTCCTTACTCTGCTTTTCTTTTGCACAGCAGGGTAGCGTGGTGCACAACTTGCGACCCATTAGGAGTTCAACAGGTGAAGAACCAGAGTCTAAAGGTGAGGCTTGGTAGCTCAGCAGGGCAAGATAAGGATCAGACTTGCTTTCTGTTGCTTTCTTCAGTAGCAGTTTGAGAACTTGAACACCTTTCTCTGCCTTACCATTCGACTGAGCATACAAAGGACTGGATGTGATGTGCTGAAGGTCATACTGTGCTGCAAACTGTTGCCACTCCTTACAGTTGAAGCACAGACCATTGTCGCTAACGGCAATCCTGGGAATTCCATGTCTGGCGAAGATGGATTTAACATGCATTATGACACTGCTTGCTGATGTGCTTGAGATCAGCCCCATCTCAGGATAGTTAGAATAGTAGTCAATCACTATTAGATAGTCTTTACCATTCAAATGAGAGGTCCATACCAACCTTTGGCCATGGTGCTGTTGGTAAGTCAGCTACTATCATTGGTTCCTTTGCTTGTTTGTTTTGGTGTTTCTGACATGTCTCACATTCGCCTATCATGTTCTCAATGTCCTTATTTATGCCAGGCCAATAAACAGTGTCTCTTGCTCTCCTTTTGCATTTTTCAATTCCGAGATGTCCCTCATGAATCCTTTTGAGCATGTCTTGACGTAGAGCCTGTGGAATGACTATTCTGTTCTGTTTTAGTAATAGTCCACTTGCGATACTCAATTCTGAACTGATGTGAAAGTACTTTGGACAGGAACTTTTTGGGCAACCATGATGAATGTTCTCCATTACTGTTTGTAACACTGTGGGGGAGAAATTGGGTGAGTAGCGCCTAAAGAGGCAGTCAGTGGCTGTAGCGCCACTGGCTGCGCCTCCCGCGATATTCAGCAGGGGCGCTAATGGTGGCGTTAGCCTTTTGCACTGCGCCGCCACCGATGACGTCATCGGTGTGCGCAGCGCCCCGATCGTGATATTTGGTAGTGAACGCCGCTGTAGCGCCGTTCGCTACCTGCGCCCAGTTCACGGGGCCTTGCTGCGCCGGCAGAGGTGCAAGTTAAGGTGGAGGTGCGGGGCGGCCGTTTTTTGGGCGGCCGCCTGCCAGCACCTCCGTCCCCGGCCTCCTGGTTCCCCCACCCCCCCGCGGCATTGACGGCTGTTTCCTGAGAGCCCGGCACTTCTCCTTGGTGCCGGGCTCTTTTGCAGGCACTCGCGATTGGGGCACGTGCTGCTGCAGGCCCCTCCCCCTTAACAGTGGGAGGAAGGCCTGCAGTACCGCAGCGTGCCATGCCGCAGCGTGTGGCGCTGCGGTACGTAGCGCTGCGAAATTCACTTTCAGTGCCCTAAGAGGGACGCGGAGCACCTCGAGCCACGCCCCGTCTCCCTCTAGGGGCACTTCAACTGAATTTGCGGCGATCGCGGCGCAAATTCCAGCGCCCAGGCAAACTTTGCGCCACTTGGGCGCCTCAGGCCAATTTCTAGGCCTGTATCTTTTACTGTTTCTTCTGCTATTTGCTTTGATTTTGTGTCTGACACGGGCAGCGCAGCAGTGACCATACTCACATGAACATCCACGTCTTCTTCAGTAGAGCTCACATGACTCATTGTGGGTGCTCGGGATAGTGCATCTGCTAACACTATGTGTTTGCCTGGTGTGTAGATCAGTTCAAAGTCATATCTTTGCAGCTTCGTCATGAGTCATTGAATCCTTGGAGACATCTCATTCAGGTTCTTTTTTATGATGGCAACCAGTGGGCAGTGGTCTGTCTCAACTGTGAAGGTGGAAGTCCATATATGTAGCCATGGAACTTTTCTAGTCCGACTACCAAGCCTAGACATTCCTTTTCAATCTGGGCGTGTCGACACTCAGAATCAGTCATAAACCTGGAGTCATAGGCAACAGGCTTCCAATCTTTCGATGCATCCGTTGACACTTTGATTCTCTTTGTTGGGTCAAAGAAGGTGAGTACAGGTGTGGTTGTCAGCACTGTTTTGAGGTTCATCCACTCTTGTTCATGTCTTTCTGTCCATGCGAACTCATTTGTTTTACCGAGCAGGTCTCGCAGACAGGCTGTCTTGGCTGACAAGTTAAGAATGAACTTTCCAATGAAGTTTATCATCCCCATGATGCGTAGCACTCCTTTTTTGTCAGTGGGTCGGGGCATGTTGAGTATGGCGTTTACTTTTTCCATATCTGGCTCTATTCCTTTACCAGATAGATTATCTCCTAGGAAAGTGACTTCCTGGACGCCAAAGTGACACTTGGCTTTGTTGAGCTTTAGTCCATTCCGGCGTATGCTCTGTAGCACTTTAGTCAGTCTCTCATTGTGTTCTTTCAGTGTGGAGCCCCAGATGATGATGTCATCAACATAGACCCGAACTCCTTCCAGACCTTCAATTATGTGTTCCATCGCTCTATGAAAGATTTCAGATGCAGATATTATCCCGAAAGGCATTCTGAGGAAACAATACCTGCCAAATGGTGTGTTGAAGGTACAGTATTTGGTGCTCTCTTCATCCAGTTTTAGTTGCCAAAATCCTTGTGAGGCATCGAGCTTTGTGGAGTATCTGGCACCTGACATTTCACTGGTGATTTCTTCTCGCTTGGGAATCTGGTAGTGTTCACGTTTTATGTTTGCATTTAAGTCCTTTGGATCCATGCATATTCTTAGATCATTGTTCTTTTTCTTTACACATACCATGGAGTTAACCCAGTCTGTTGGCTCTTCAACTTTCCTGATGACTCCTAGTGTGGTCATTCTGTCCAGTTCATTCTTGAGCCGGTCACGCAGGGGTGCCGGAACTCTCCGTGGAGCATGTACCACTGGCTGAGCATCCTCCTTTAGCTGGATCTTGTAAGTGAATGGTAGAACTCCAAATCCTTTTAACACATCCTGGAAATTACTCACTACAGAATCCACCGAGTCATCTGGTCTGCTTATGGCACAGTTTATACGGTAGACTCTCTTGACCAGTTCTAAGTCCTCACAAGCTTTGTCACCTAGTAGTGAATCAAGTCCTTCAGCCACAACAGAAAACATGAGATGATGCACTTTGTCTTTGACTGTCACTTTAAGTCTGCATACACCTAAGCTATCTATTTTCTGTCCATTATAGTTCTTCAGCAGTACTGACTTTTTCTGTATTTTGGGCTTTTCTTTCATATTTTTAATGTCACTCATACTGATTAAGTTTGCTTTTGCCCCAGTGTCTAGTTTCAATGTAACTAATGCTCCATTTACCTGCAGTGAGATTATCCATTTGTCCTCTTTTACTGCATTAACTTTATGTTCAGCATTGTCCATTCCTGAGGGCTGCACATTTTCTGTATCCTTTTCGATATTGTCACATGACACCATTCCTATAAAAAATGTCTCGCTTAAATCAGTGTCCTCAATCACATTGACTTGTTGCCCTTTCTTTGTTTTTACTTTTGAAAAGCATTGTTTGGCAAAGTGATTCTTTCCATTACATTTTATGCACATTTTTCCAAACGCTGGGCATTGTCGTGACTGGTGTTTGTAACCACAGCGTTTACAATTAAAAATTCCATCCTCCGATTGCTTTTAATTTCTGTTCTGCCCACGTTTCTTCCCCTTGTAGGACACAGCACCGACAGCAGCACAGTCACTCATTACAGTCGCATCATTATTGATTTCACTGAAAGTCTTCGCGTGCTTTTGAGCTAGCTCACTGGCTTGGCATATTTTCACAGCATTTTCCAATGTTAGTTCGGTTTCTCTCAACAGATGTTCTCTGACCTTTTTATCATGAATACCAAACACAATCTGGTCACGAATCATGGATGATTTCAGTTCAGAGAAATTACATGTCTGTGCTTTCAGTTTCAGATCGGTCACAAAGCTACCAAAAGTCTCATTTTGCTGCTGTGTCTGTGAACGGAACACGTATCTCTCATAGGTCTCATTCATTTTGGGGGAACAATGTGTATCAAATTTCTTTAGCACATCGTCCAGTTTTTCTCTGTCCTCCTCTTGATCAAATACAAACGTATTAAATACCTCTATTGCCTGCGGGCCTGCAACCGTGAGCAGCAATGCTATTTTCCTTGCATCTGGCTTCGTACCGAACCCGATGGCAGCAATGTAGAGTTCGAATTGTTGTTTGAAATTCCGCCAATTGCAGTCGACATTCCCTGTGATTTTCAAACCCTCCAGTGGCTTCAAAGTCTCCATGTCATGTTTCACAATATTCAGCAGATTTTACCAATCCTGGTACCATGTTATGTTCATAAATAAGTAGATGTTTTCATTATAAACAGCTAGCTTGAGCTAGTCACTTTATTCAGCCATGTGGACTTTGTGTGCAGGCATCCATCTTGACTACTGCCTTCTGGGTAGCCTAGTGCATCATGGGTAGCCCAGTTTTTAAACATACAGCTCCACCTAGTGTACCATTCTAGAATGACATGTTACTGATCATTACAGGGAGGTGAGGAAAGAACAGTAGGGAAGGTCTGTGATAGGATGGAAGGCACTTTACAGCCTTCAAGACTCAACATTGAGCTCAACAATTTCCAATCATACTGCTCCTATTTTTTTCGGACAGCAGGTGCTGGTGATGGTCCTATGGTTGCCTTTTACAGCTCCTCTAGACCCATCTTTTGTTTCTTTTCCTGTCCCATTACCACGTCCATTTTGCCCTGCACCATATTGTGTCATTTAATCTCACCTGCTTTCCACCCTCTCCGCAGATGCTGCCAGACCTGCTGAGTATTTCCAGCATTTTCTGTTTTTTTTATTTAAATTTGCTGCCGTTTAATTCTGTTCCAAACTGCTTAGGCCTCGGATGATTGATTTGTGATTTTTGAAACAATTACCTGTACTCGAATGAAAACATCACAAAATCTCAGGCTTAAAGGGGCTGTACTGTTGCAACATATTAGGCCGTATTTTCTGATCGGGGGCTTCCTGCGTGTGGTGGCCCAACCGAACTGGAAAAATCTACGGACTTACCCGAGGGCTCCCGAGGTCCGGACACTTCCGCTCCTGGGCCTCTCCACACTCAATGCGCAGGGCCCAGGTATCCCAGAGGCGCAGGCGGTTCGCAAACGTCCCTGGGATCACGTGGGCCATGAGGAGCCAATAGGAGAAGGGAATCTCCCATCATACACTTGACAGATAGACCTGTCAAATATAATGGAGATCACCCCAAAAACACTGTAAAACATTGGAATAAATTTAAAAAAAAATTTTTTTTTTTAATGAGTTCAAATTACAATAACTTAAATATTTTAAACAAAAATTTAATATTTGGAAAAAAATAATTAAAGTTTTTTACGGGGCTATAAATAAACTTACCTTTTTTAAAAGTATTTTTAAATGAGTGAAAACATTTTTTAAAAACTTTTTTCAACTCTTATGCTGGTAAAAGCAGGCCTTACTTCTGCTTTTACCAGGCATAAGATTTCTAAGGGTTTTCTGCGGGCGAGGTTCTCCAGAAAGCTGATCTCTCCTCCCGCAGAGCCCCTTCTCCAGGGCAGACGTCCGATCTGTCAAGAGGATTCCTGACAGGTCGGAAATGTGCTTTGCATGCCCGAAACCGGCATTTCCGACGCAGCCCGTACACACCTGTAGGCATCGGAAAATACGGCCCAATGTATCGGAGGCTCAAAGTCCAGCCTAATCACAAAAGAGCAGCAGACCAGTTGAGCTGCTTGCGTCTCGCACCTGTACGGCCAGCAGATTGAAGTCTTGCACAACCATGACGTCTACACTTAAACTTGTCTGTTACCATAAGTTAGCTACTCCTTACAACACAATGGGCTCATTTGCAGATTTTTTGCTGGCAAGGGCGGTCAGGCTGAAACGCGTTGGGACGCGCCATTTGAAGTGCCAAACGGAGGTCAGGCAATTTTTCACTGGGTTGGGAAAGAAAACGTGAAGTCACGTCAACCCACCAAAGAGGCTGCTTGCCGATTGATATTACCATGAGCTGGAGAGTGGCATGCAGCCTCGAAAGACCTGTACAATAGAAAGGAAGAAAATAGGGTTAGATGAAGTAGAGTGGGAGGACGATTGTGTGGAGCATAAGCACTGGGATAGAACAGTTGGGCCGAATAGCCCGTTTCTGTACTGTAACCATAATAGGAATCTCTGCAAAGCTGTTCTTTGTAATTCAGTTCACAAGACAGAATAGAGTTGGGGAGGAGGTCCCCTGTAAGTCGAGTGACCTGGGAATGTGGATGGAAGATTGGTTTATAGCTGTCTTGTTGAAAGATGCCTACACTTGCAGTCAGCTAAACTCAGGCCAGCATCTTAACGCTATGCCCCACTCCTCTTGATTGAGGAGGCGGGGTACCTGAGATTGGAGGTGTAATATTTTCACAGGCAATAAGTGGGAGAATTGCTACCCTTGGGCAGTAACGCCTCTTTCACTTGTTGCCGGCGCTTCAAAAGGTGGTGGTGCACTGACCTATCGGTGAGCGCTCAGGAAGGGGAAGGATCAGTCATCCAATTGGGAGGACTTGCATTCAGGTTGACCTGTCATCACGGTGGCGAGAGGGATTTGATTTATCGTTCACTCTCCAACACCATAAGCAGCAACAGCAACTATAATGGCTGTCGGATGCAGCTGCTGTTATCTGTATTTATGAACAAGTATGTGATGCCCCGTGGACCTGTTCTTAACAGTACAGTACAGGACTCCAACTATACTTGAGACTGATTAACCTGTTTCAACTTAAAAGTGTGTTTCTATAACAACTCTACTTGTAAAACGATGGGCCTGGCTGTAAATCCTAGTCCTAATTTGCCTGGAAGAATTGGGCAAAGCCTAATGTCACGAGAATAAGTACAAGCATCACAACCCACCAATAAAAGAGAGAGAGCACCACTATTTTATTTTTTAAAGTGGTCTATCCAACCTGCCAATATTGGTCAATGCAGATCATAATTAAGAACATAAGAAATAGGAGCAGGAGTAGGCCATATGGCCCCTCGAGTCTGCTCCGCCATCCAATAAGATCATGGCTGATCCTCTACCTCAACTCCACCTTCCTGCACTATTCCCAGATCCCTGGAGTCCCTTAGAGTCCAATGAACTGTAAAAATTTAAGCAGTTGCTGTCTGACAGTGCTCACCAATCATGGAAAGCTTCCAGCAAACCAGTGGACACTAATATTCCTGGGCAGGTACAAAAATCAGAATTACGTACTTTTCCTGCCAGGCTATTACATGGAGCAGTTTGTGGTAGCAGAGCAGCCCCAACTCTGTGTGGGAGAGCGAGGATAACCCCATAGGAAAGACCAGCCCTATCCCGCGTATGGAAGCCGAATGGAATTAACTTCGACAGTGGAGGAGTCCAAGGCTCTAACGAAAAGGTGAGATGGCATGAAATGCAGGAAAAGGGGTTAATAGGAAAATAATTCAAAATTCATTGAAAAGATGTCTACATGAAAGCTAGAATCGATTCACTCAGCAATATATTGCCTTTTTAATCCAAAGTTTGACAGGAATGAAGAGAACGCGATACTTAAAACCCATCTTGTTTTTCATTCAATCACCAATCAAATTGATAAAAGTAGTCCAAAGATGTGCAGGTTAGGTTGATTGGCTATGATAAATTGATCCTTAGTGTTAGGGGGATTAAATATGTGGGGATAGGGTGGGATATGTGTTGGTGTAGGGGTTATGGGGATCGGGTGGGATATGTGATGGGCCGAAATGGCCTCTATCTGCACTGTGGGGTTTCTGTGATTCTGTGTGTGAAGAGTGTATTAGCACAAACCTGTGTCTCCTTCAGAACATTGAAAGTTGACTGTTACCCTAACATACTGGCAAGTGTATAGGCCCAAGTTCACAGAAGGTGTAAAGAGGCAAACGAGATGTTTGCTAGTTTTGCTGTTGACTGACATGAAGCCAGCCTTTTGGGAGTCTCTGATTTTACGTTCTAGTCCTTGCACATCACAATATATTATTCGCTGGCTGTGTAATAGATGTATGTATATTACATACAACAAATGAATTGCATATTATGTGCACCCTCTAGTGCCTGGCCAATGTATATTACAAGTGATGTTCTGTGAAGGAATAAGCCATAACCTATTCAGAAAAATACACCATTCTATGAAAGAATTCTGGTCTTATTAAAACATGACAAATTGTGTTTGGAAATCTAAAAACCTAACAATGGAGAAGCTGCATTGTTAACATCATTCAGGCTATTGAGATAAGATAAGTTGTTGACATTGAATCAATAACCTTATTGAAACAGGAGGTTGGAGGCTCCTGATAGTCTGAACCTTTGGAAAGAAGACAATGGTACACCCTGTTAAGGTGTTCTAAATTACACTTCGTAAAGAAGCACATAAAATTAAGAAACATATGGCTTCGTAAAAATGACATCAAGTAAAAGAAACACCTGCCGTCACATCGTTTTTGTGTTAAGCTTAAGACACCTACACAGGAGACATAATTCTGTATTGCTACCAGCTGAGGTGACTAAGAATTGCATAGATCACCCTGGTTGAGGTGTTCTAATTTACACTTCGTAAAAAGACACAAACAGAAGGCCTTGGTAAAAATGACATCAAATAGATGCACCTGCTGTTACACCGTTTTTTATGGTGGGCTTGGGACACCTGGGGTAGAGACATAATTTTGTATTGCTACCAGCTGAAGTGGCTGTAAGAATTGCAGGGGTCAGCAGAAAAATGACTAGAGCTAATTAGCTTACATCAGCAGAAAACTTCAAAGGAAATACCACTGAAAAAGGGTATAAATATTGAACTTTTAAATGGGATAATAGTCTTGCTGTAAAGGGGCAAAGCGATTCTCAGGCTTCAGAGGCGGCTCTAAGTCTACAACTCTTTGTATCTCGGGGATCAAGGTACTGTATTTGATTTTGGTGGATATCCTAAATAAACTTTAAGAACTGTAAAACTGGAGCGAAGTTAAGATTTGAGAATAAGGATCTCTGATAATAGAATTGAATGCTTTCTCTTTTTGGAACTGTTAATGTTGCGATTGAGTCACCAACTGTAAATTACATGTCAGTTCTTTAATAAATCTATATATTTTTAGAATTGTCTCACATAATACTTCTGTATCAAACTCGCAAACTCAATCTCTGTACGCTCTTTGGTGAGGAGTTGCAGAATTCTCGGGGAGTTTTCTGGACTCTCATAATATCTGGAACGTTACAGTCTAGCTAAACTTATTAAAAGTGTTATCTGGAGGACGGTAACATTTTCAGGTTGTTCTTTTCCTTTAGGGAGAGATAGTCCGGACCTTTAGACCCAATTAAGCGTCTTTAGGATTCGGTTACCTCAAACTTTAGTTGAAAGTGAACGTCTGAGGAATACGCCTGATCCGGGGTAGCCCTAAAGGGGCTAGGACTAGTAAATATCCCTTCAGTTCCACGTGTACAAAAAATTGTGTTGCAAGCTTGAGCGTTGATTGGGATTACTATATATAATTGTCCTTATTCAAAAGGTTCAGTATTAATAACGATAGCTCAAGGTGTTGTTCTATGGGCTTTTAAGAAGATGGGTTTGTGCCCATGTGTTTTCCCACACAATGGGTTCACACGTCCACTCTGGTTAGTGAAGCCTGGTGCTTCATCCTACAGGACAAACAGTATTGTGAAAGAAAAAGTGAATTGATGTAAGAGATTCCGAAGGAGACCGAACCAATATGGCGTGTAGCGGGTATATTTTATTCATAGACTTAAAAGAACACACAGCATTCACAGAGTTAGCAAGCTAACTCACTAGCAAAACACAATTCTTACGCTCAAGAATGGCCTAGTACTTCAACAAGTTACAGCGAATAATACAACAGACACAATCTTACCAGGTTCCGCTGGGAGGGATGTTGACGTCAGGACTCTTTTCCTTCTCTGCCTTTTCATGTGGAACTTCTTGTACTGTTTTATGTCTTGCCTCATCTTGTTCGTATTCTTTATAGTCAAGCTATTGTGGGAGATTGATCGTTTGCTAGATCTCATCAAGGACTTCCCTCTCGTCTTCATATTCGCAGACTGTTCATCTGGCTATTGTGAGAGATCAGTAGCTGCTAGATCTCATCAAAGGCTTTTCGGCCTGTTGGATACTTAGCCTTTCCAATGCGTAAAATACCTAAATAAGCGTGTATAGGTGCTCTGGGCTATATCTTACATTGGCCCAAGTTTTACAGACACACGCACCCCGGGGAGAGCACAGGGAATCTCAGTAGGAAAGGAGAGAGAAGTAAAGATACCTTCATTTCCCTCGCCCCCAAAAAATAGTAATTGACGGACCCTGTGGTGTGTAAAATCATTACAGGCTTCTCTCGATGGATTTAATAACTGAATCGAGATGACTGTGCAGGGTTGTAAGTGTCTTCATTTCATGTTTTCATGCATATTATAAAATCAGGCCTCAGCGGAGATTACAGCAGTGACTAAATGTGATTAATTGTCCATAGCCATCAAATGAAGTGTGTGTCATTATGATTACTCTGTGAAACTGGATCACATACAGCCTAATAAATGGACTGTATTTTCTGAACTGGCTAAGGACTGAAGGAACCTTTCTCATCTTTCAAAACACTCGCAGCTTTTATTTCGTGTTACATCTGCAAAAATAATGGCCCAGAAATTCGGGTCGGGGGCTTCCCGCGGGTGCAAGCCCCCGACCTGCACTTACTTAGCGCGCCGGCCATTGAGCTGTGGGCCCGCGTGGGATTCCGATCCTGGGCCTCTTCCAACTGCTGGCGCGCGTGCTTGCGTATCCCAGGGGCACAGTTAGTTTGATGCGTCCCCTGGGATCACGTGGGCCATGGAGAGCCAATGGTAGCAGGGAATGCTTCATTCATAAGTTTGACGGGAAGAGCTGTCAAACCTATAAATATTATAAGCCCCAAAACATCACTAAAACTTCAAATAATTTTTTTTTTAAATCACATTTTAAAAATAACTATAAATTACATGAAATAACTATTTTAAACAATAATTTAAACTTTTGAAAATATTAATTACATTTTCTAACGGGACTAAAAATAAACTTACCTTTATTTAAAGTATTTAAAAATAATAAACCTGTGGAAAAAATGTTTTAATTTTAATTAATTCACCACTTACCTTGTTAAAAGCAGGCCTTACGCCTGCTTTTTAAAAGGGTAACTGCTGGAGAGTTACCCTCCCGGAGAAACCTGCAAAAAAAACGTAAGTTCGATGTGCACGCGCTGCCTCTCCGGCGTACGCGTTTCACCTGTCAACCCCTTCTTTCAGGGGAACGGAAGTGCCGGTTTCACGCGCAGGTGCAGTGCATGCACGAAACCGGCACTTTCGTTGGGCCTATGCGTGAGTACCCCGTGCGTACTCACCCGTGGAGACCCGAATTTCTGGGCCAATGTCGGCTTCGGTTAAAGAAGCCAACGGTTAAGCAAGTACAAGAGGAGAATTGTAGAGGAATATAGGACGAAAAAAGACCAAGGTTCATCTACCTGTAGTTCGCTCTCTACCATCCTGGTAGTCGCACGATACAACAATAATGAAGTTGTTGACTAATCATAGCAATCAATCTCAATCAATTGGTCTACAGCAGATCCAGACATGACGTGAGGACAACCCCAAAGTGATCTGTTCCTCCCAAGCACGCTACGCCTACTACGTCATATCTCAAATTACATATATACTGTATCGCAAAATATTATTTTCTGAAAGAAATCTATGTAATTTGCATTTCATAGAATCATAGAAATTTATGGCACAGAAGGAGGCCATTCGGCCCATCGTGTCTGTGCCGGCTGAAAAAGAGCTCTCCAGCCTAATCCCACTTGGTCTGCAGCCTTGTCGGTTACGGCACTTCAAGTGCATATCCAAGTACTTTTTAAATGTGATGAGTGTTTCTGCCTCTACCACCCTTTCAGGCAGTGAGTTCCAGACCCCCACCACCCTCTGGATGAAAAAAGTTCTCCTCAACTCCCCTCTAATCCTTCCACCAATTACTTTAAGTCTATGCCACCTGGTTATTGACCTCTCTGCTAAGGGAAATAGGTCCTTCCTATCCACTCTATCTAGGCTCCTCATAATATTATACACCCCAATTAAATCTCCCCTCAGCCTCCTCTGTTCTAAAGAAAACAACCCCAGCCTATCCAATCTTTCCTCACAGCTAAAATCCTCCAGTCCTGGCAACACCCTCGTAAACCTCCTCTGTACTCTTTCTAGTGCAGTCATATCTTTGAATGAATCAATACTATGCATCCATTTTCACCCATTTTGAACCCTTGTAATTGCAGGAAATTTGTGTGTATGGCTCTTTAGCATGGGGGTGGCACCATTATAATGAGATGAGGTGCGTTCAGGTGCAGGGATTGATAAACGGGCACAAAAGAGCAAGGAAATTCGGGCGTAGAGTAATTTTATGTGCGTTATACACTCACATCTGAGTTTCCTCGATCTTTTACGTCAGGTATTTGCTTTAGGCCCCGTGTACACGTGTAACTGGGCACAAGTACAAGATGATTCCACCCCAGAATGATCAAATGCTCCACGCAATACAATGGCCTGGAATTTCCTGATCGATTTTGCTGTAACTCCGGCATAAAAATGGCGCTGCATCTTTTTTTAAGGAAATTTGCGCATAACTGACTTGTGCCAATTTTACGTTGAAACATGGCCACATCCCTATAGAAATGGTTATTATGATCCTAAAGTTCTGGTCTGACACACGGAAATTATCAACAGCTAGCCCTGTGTAACCCGTTACTCAGAGAAGGCCCCCTCCTAAATTCATTACGAGAGATAACTCCTACCTAACAGTCCAAATGGATGTATGCACCAGGCTGTTGAATTTACCACCAAGGATCTAATTGACTTAGGCCGAACTGCCTGCCACTAGGCCCACTGAGGAGGATCTGGCCACATAGTAAACTACACGGCTCCAGACGGTCAGTAAAACGGATTAGGAGATTGACAGAAGTTGATGGCTGCTCCTAATCAAGGACCAAGTGCCGTCTGCCAAGCTGCAGAAAGAAGCAACCATCCTGTCGGCTAGCTTCACAGCTTCTGGTATATCCGTGCGTAGACTGGAATAGCTTCATTTAACATCGCTCCCATGAGAGATACCACCGCAGCTACTACTACTGCTCCCTGCTTGGACCAAAGGGCCACTACAGTCCTGAAACACAAGTTATAGAATGGAAGTTTCTGGGACCCAGTCCCTTTAACCATGTATTTGTGTACAAGTTTATTTAGCGTTTTTTGGCTTTGGTATAATTACTCATGAGATAAAACCACATCCAAGAATCCAATTTCAAGCCAACATCGCTTCAACCCTAAGAATTAAATTCTCTTTATAGGGAGTTGTATTTTAACTTTTATTCAATTATGTAATGCAGAATTGTGTGGATTGTCACATGGAGGGAGTAAAAGAAATGTATCAAAATTGGCTGTTTTGATGAGTAATTGAATTCAATAAGGTCTGATCAATCTCGGAACTGTGACATGTTTCAGTCCCTCAACTAAACCAGCAAGGTTTTTTTGTAAGTATTGGCTTTTAAGTGTATTTAAAAAAAAAAAAATTATTCATGGGATGTGGGCGTTGCTGGCAAGGCCAGCATTTATTGCCCATCACTAATTGCCCTTGAGAAGGTGGTGGTGAGCCGCCACCTTGAACTGCTGCAGTCCGTGTGGTGAAGGTGCTCCCACAGTGCTGTTAGGAAGGAAGTTCCAGGATTTTGACCCAGGGACGATGAAGGATCGGCGATATATTTCCAAGTCAGGATGGTGTGTGACTTGGGGCGGGGTGGGGGGGCAGAACTTGGAGGTGGTGGTGTTCCCATGCACCTGCTGCCCTTGTCCTTCTAGGTGGAAGAGGTCACAGATTTGGGAAGTGCTGCCGAAGAAGCCTTGGCGAATTGCTGCAGTGCATCTTGTAGATGGTACACACTGCAGCCACGGTACGCCGGTGGTGGAGGGAGTGAATGTTTAAGGTGGTGGATGGGGTGCCAATCAAATGGGCTGCTTTGTCCTGGATGGTGTCGAGCTTCTTGAGTGTTGTTGGAGCGGCAATCATCCAGACAAGTTTAAGTACTATTATACTTGTACTGTATACTTAATAAATCTGTGACACCTGATTTTCAATGTTTAGAATCTTACTGATTTGAAGAGTAAATTATAAATAGGAACTCTGTCTCTAATAGGGTAAGGAAGGGGAAAAGAAGAGAGACTGATTCAAGTCTTCAGGAGGGGATTTGACATTCTCGAAAGCCTTGTGCTTAAGATGCAATCGTCAGCCAATGAGAACTTGCCACCGAAGCAGGTTGAACCCACTCTACAGTCAGATTTACATTTTATAATGTGCAATATGTGTATTGTATTACATTATAAAAATTCTAACAGCTAACAGATTACAAATCCATTTGCATTGATAAAAATACCAAGAACTTTGCTAGGACCCCAGCTATTCACAATATATATTAATGATCTAGATGAGAGAACTAGATGTAATATCTCCAAGTTTGCAGACGACACAAAGCTGGGTGGGCATGTGTGCTGTGAGGAGGGTGCCGAGAAACTCCAGTTTGATTTGGACAGGTTGGGTGATTGGGCAGATGCATTATAATGTGGATAAATGCGAGGTTATCCACTTTGGTGGCAAAAACAGGAAGGCAGATTACTATCTGAACGGCAATAGATTGGGAAAAGGGGAAGTGCAACGAGACCTGGGTGTCCTTGTGCACCAGTCACTGAAGGTAAGCATGCAGGTGCAGCAGGCAGTTAAGAAGGCAAATGGTATGTTGGCCTTCATAGTGAGAGGATTCGAGTACAGGAGCAAAGATGTCTTGCTGCAGTTGTACAGGGCTTTGGTGAGACCACATCTTGAGTATTGTGTGCAGTTTTGGTCGCCTTATCTGAGAAAGGATGTTCTTGCCATGGAGGGAGTGCAGCGAAGATTCACCAGACTGATACCTGGGATGGCAGGAATGATTTATGAGGAGAGATTGGGTCGATTGGGCTTATATTCGCTGGAGTTTAGAAGAATGAGAGGAGATCGCATTGAAACTTATAAAATTCTAACAGGACTAGACAGACTAGATGCAGGAAGGCTGTTCCCAATGGCGGGGGAGCCCAGAACCAGGGGTCACAATCTAAGGATAAGGGGTAAGCCATTTAGGACTGAGATGAGGAATTTGTTCACCCAGAGAGTGGTGAACCTGTGGAATTCTCGACCACAGAAGGCAGTTGAGGCCAATTCATTAAATATATTCAAGAAGGATATGATATATTTCTTAAGGCTAAGGGGATCGAGGGATATGGGGAGAAAGCAGGGACAGGGTACTGAATTTGGATGATCAGCCATGATCGTATTGAATGGCAGAACAGGCTCGGGGGGCCGATTGGCCTACTCCTGCTCCTATCCTCTATGTTTCTATGTATGCACGTAGGAGCACAGCAGTCTTTTGAGTTTGGCACCTACCTCTGATTGCTATAACTCTGGACATGACAGTGAGGGCTTTTATAGTTTGGATGTACAGTGGAATTCTGTAAGGGGACCTTGCTAATTTGAAATGTAAACTGGACTGATTGTGCTCTTAGCAACTCCATAAGGAGCAAAACTGATGGTAAGACATTGGCAGGAATTTGTTAACTTCAAGTTCCAATAAATAGTAGATAAATTCAGTATTATTTGACAGACTGAGTTTCAGGAATAGACGGGGTATATTTAAGTGCTATGTTATATTAGCATGTGATTAGTCATTCAGCAATGCAATAATATAAGTGGGCGCCACTGTGTCCAAGCAGGAAATGGCCGAAGGAAACTTATTTAAAATTAAAGGGCCAAGGCACTTTTTTTTTTACTTATCTTAGGGAGTCGAGAAAGTTGGCACTGCTGGAGTCTGAGTTTATCACGTGATGGTTCAGAGCGTTTTCAGTGAGTGCGCTGCCCAATGAGACAAAAAGGCTCTTTGTGAGCCCAAACTAAGTTCTTTCTACCCGGTGCTGCAGGATATAGGCATCAGAACGTGCACCATGACACAGCACGATGCAAGTTCCTGCCCGCTTTCTTCGAGCTCCTTCACTCAACTGTGGACATTTTTCCAGGACAGAAAATCTGTAAGTGAGTTATCGGTGGCCACTGTTCTATGCAACCTGATATTCCGATGCTGGGTATTCACCTGAAACTCATAACTTATCTTTTCTCTTTGCAGCTGCTGCCTGACCTGCCACATATTTCATCCGCCACAGAGAGGCAGCTTGCAGTTCAGCACTGGGCAGAAGTCTAGGCGCAAAACCTGCCTGGTCGGCTTTTCACATGAGCAGTGACACATAGTGGACTTCCCTTTGCACACATCCCGCTCCATTCTCCATGACAACACCTACAACAAGAACTTGTATTTATATAGCGCCTTTAACATAGTAATCGTTCCAAAGTGCTTCACAACGTTATATATATATTAAAATTTGATACCGAGCCACTTAAGGACAGAAGAGGTAGGTTTTACGGAGCGTCTTAAAGGAGGAAAGAGAGGTAGCGAGGCAAAAAGGTTTAGGGAGGGAATTCCAGAGATTAGGGTCTTGGCAACTGAAGGCAGGGGATGATCAAGAGGCTTGAATTAGAGGAGCGCAGAGATCTGGGGGGGTTGTGGGGCTGAAGGAGATTACAGAGATCGGGAGGGGTCGAGGCCATGGAGGGATTTGAAAACAAGGATGAGAATTTTAAAATTGAGGCGTTGCTTAATCAGGAGCCAATGTAAGTCGGCGAGCACAGGGGTGATGGGTGAACGGGGCTTGGTGCGAGTTAGGACACGGGCAGCCGAGTTTTGGATGACTTCAAGTTTACGGAGGGTAGAACGTGGGAGGCCAGCCAGGAGTGAGTTGGAATAGTAAAGGCCATGGATGAGGGTTTCAGCAGCAGATGAGTTGCGGCATGTATTGATTTGTATGTGGGTTCAATGACGACACATTCATTGAAAGAGAATGTCTTTCTATCTAAAGTATGTTCAACTCAGTTAACAGCATTACAGGGGACACCATGTTAGAGATCCATCTAAAACGAAACAAAAACTAAACTGCTTGTCTCTCACATGCCCTCTGCTGGTCAGGCATAAATAATCAATCAGGCAAATATGCTGGTAAGGCATAAATAATCAAACCGGCAAATACCATCACTATTTGCTGATATCATTACATCTCCCTTAAAACAAAAGTATTTTACTTTTATCCAACAACATGTTTTCTTTGTTACTCTGCATTTTAACTGTAACACTTAATGAACTTACGTTATCATTATCATGATCAAGGTTTTTTAACCTTGTTTTGTGTGTTCACATGAAATATGTAAATACCTAGAACTTGAAGAAAGAATAAGATAACATTACTTCCTTCTATAACAAGAGTCCTTAAACTTGCTCAATGAGTCTCTCAGGAGGCTTCACGTGTCTTGAGGATTTTCTGATTGATTGTCCTTGAATCTGAGTTGTTGTCTCAGATGATGATTTCTCAGCTGTGTGATCAGGTTGTTCAACAGTATCAGTCTTTTGACCTGCTGTGTGATCAAGTTGTTCAACAGTATCAGTCTTTTGACTTGCTGTGGCTGGTCCCATGAGAAGATCCTGACGATTTCTTCTCAGAACAGCACCCTCATCTGTCTGAATGGTGTATGATCTTGGTTGTACTTCACTCAGGACAGTTCCCTTCTGAGTCCATATGTTTGTATTGTCTTTGAACCTTACTTGGTCACCAGTGTGGAGTTCAGGTAGGTTTTGTGTTCCTCGGTCATAGTAGTACTTTTGCTTTTCTTTCTGTTGTTCTTTGAACTTCCTCACTTTCTCCCCCTCTCTTGTTTTCAGGAGGTTCTCCGGGATGGGTAGGTTTGACCTTAGCAGACGTCCCATAAGGAGTTGGGCTGGTGACATACCACACTCGAGCGGCGTTGTGCGGTATACAAGCATGCTCTGGTAGAAGTCAGTTCCACCGTCTTTTGCCTTGTACATCAGTCTTTTCACTGTCTGGACCGATTTTTCCACTAGACCATTGGACTGTGGAAAGTGAGGACTTGACGTTGTGTGGACAAAGTCCCACTCTTTGGCAAAGTGTCGGAAACTTGCATTGTAAAACTGGGGTCCGTTGTCTGTGAAGACCTCGCTTGCCACGCCATGTCTGGAGAATATGGCTTTCATACATGTTATCACAGCATCTGCAGTGGTGGTGTACAGTCTACAAACCTCTGGATACAGGGAGTAATAGTCTGTGACTACAAGATAGTCCTTCCCTTGACATATGAATAGGTCAGCGCCTACCTTCTGGTAAGGTCTGTCTGGCGCTGGGTGTGGCTTTAGTGGTTCTACCGGATTGCTTGCTCGATATTTCAGGCATATTGTGCAGTTTGACACCTCATTTGTCACATCTTGGTTGATTCGTGGCCAGTACATCACCTCTCGTGCTCTTTTCTTACACTTTTCGATTCCCAGATGTCCTCCATGGATCCTTTTTAGCATCTCTTTTCTCAGACTCTTTGGGATAACTATTTTACTTCCTTTGTAGATGATGTCTTCGACCACTGATAGTTCCGCCCTGCAGTTCCAGTACTCTGCCATGTCAGGTGAGCAGTCTTGCTTCATGTTGGGCCATCCATCCAAGATGCTTTTCCTCAGTCGTCTCATTGTTTCATCTTTGTTTGTCTCAGTCTTTATGAGCTCCATTTTTGCATCTGCTATGGGCAGTGCACTTGTGATCATGTCCATGTAGGCATTCACTTTTTCATCCATTTTGGTGTTTGCGGGCTCTCTTGGGTCTACAGCTCTGGACAACGTGTCTGCTGTATACATCAGCTTACCCGGTGTGTACGCAAAATTCGGTGCATAGCGTTGCAGCCTGATCATCATTCTTTGTATTCTAAGCGGACAGCTATTTAGTGGCTTTTGGAACAATGCAATCAAGGACTTATAGTCAGTCTCTACACTGATTGCTTGTCCTGCCACAAACTGGTGAAATCTTTCACAGGCGTATGTGATGCTGAGCAGCTCCTTTTCTATTTGAGCATATCGCGTCTCCGCGTCTGTCATTGAGCGCGATGCATATGCAATAGGTTGCCAGTAGTCATATTTTTGCAGAAGAACGGCACCGAGCCCACTCTGTGATGCATCTGATGATATCTTGATGGGTCTCGCTGGGTCATAAAACCTCAGAACTGGTTCCTCTGTGAGCAGTTTCTTTAGATCGCTCCATGACTTCTCATGCTCATGATTCCATTCCCATTCTATGTTCTTTTCAGTTAGTCTTCTCAGTGGCGCCATCTTTTCTGAGAGGTTGGATATGAATTTACCCATGTAGTTGATCATTCCATTAAACCTCTGCACGTCCTTTTTGCATTGTGGCTTTGGCATATTCTCAATGGCGGACACCTTTCTGGGATCTGGTCTGATGCCCTCACTGCTAAGGATATCTCCCACGAATGTCAGTTCTGTCACCCCGAGCTGGCATTTCTCTCTATTCAGCTTCAGGTTTGTTTTCCTTGTTGCTTCCAGCACTTTTTTCAGTCTCTCGTCATGCTCAGTTCTCGTGGTTCCCCATACTATGATGTCATCCATTGATGTATCAACTCCCTCCAGGTGCTCATAGATCATATGGATAGTTTTGTGATACACTTCAGGAGCTGAGGCAATGCCAAATGGTAACCTTAGGAATCTGTATCTGCCAAATGGACTGTTGAACATGCACAGTCTTGAACTTGCCTCGTCCAGTTTCATCTGCCAAAATCCTGATGATGCATCTAACTTGCTGAAATACTTTGCATTTGCAAACTGTGACATGATTTCCTCACGTGTAGGAAGCTTGAAGTGCTCTCTCTTTATTGCTCTGTTTAGATCTCTTGGATCCAGGCAAATTCTGAGCTTTCCATTCTTTTTGTCCACAACGACGAGGGAACTCACCCACTCAGTTGGCTCATCTATCTTCCGAATCACGTTCAGGCTTTCCATCCTGTCCAACTCTGCCTTCAGTTGCTTTTGAAGAGCAAACGGAACTTTTCTGCATGGATGTATGACCGTTGGCATACTTTTATCTACTCTGATCGTGTGTTCACCTGGAAGGCAGCCTAGACCCTGAAATAGGTCGTTGTACTCTTTCATGAGTTCATCATAGACTGTCTCGCCTTCGCTTTCCACAACGAGGACTCTCTACCAGGTTCAGTCTCTCACAGGCTTTTAAACCTAGTACAGGTAGACTATCCTTTATCCGAAAACCTCGGGACAAGCCGTGTTTCGGTTTTCGGAGAATTTCAGATTTCGGAAGGTGGGTCGGCGGGGGGTCGTGCGCACGACCCCCCGCCCGGACCCCCGCCGGCCCCGACCCCCGCCGACCACCCCGCTGACCCCCGCCGGTGCGGACCCCCGCCGACCCCGACCCCCGCCGACTTACGGTTGGGGTCGGCGGGGGTCAGGGCCGGCGGGGGTCCGCGGGGGGGTCGGTCGGGGGGTCGTGCGCACGACTTACGCTGACGCTTAGCGTAAGTCGGCGGGGGTCGGGGTCCGCGGGGTCGGCGGGGGTCGGGGCCGGCGGGGGTCCGTGGGGGGGTCCGCGGGAGGCGGGGCCGGCGGGGGTCCACGGGGGGGTCCGCGGGGGGTCGTGCGCACGACTTACGCTGACCGAAAAACCTTCGGTTTTTAGAGGGTTTCGGTTTTCGGAAGTCCGGATAAAGGGTAGTCTACCTGTATGGCTTGCACATCCTTTGGCACCACGATTAATGCTAGCGTGTGCTCTCTGTCCTTGTGTGTCACTTTGACAATGCATCTTCCTTTCACTGGTATATCAGTACCTGAGTATCCTGTCACTTTCACTTTTATTCCATGTATCTTTGGTCTGGGTCTAATTTTCTTAAAATCAGTCTCTGATATCACATTAACTTGTGCTCCAGTATCCAATTTAAATGGAATGTGTATGTCATTCACTTTTAGTGTCAACATCCAGTCTCTTTTTTCTTTTCAGACACAACATCCACATAGAACTCCTCTACTGCATGGACCTTGCTTTGTTGCGCTTGGTTCTTACAGCAACGGGCATAATGGTTGTTTTTGTTGCAACTATTGCATGTTTTACCATATGCTGGACACTTTTTTGGTGGATGCTGTGTACCGCATCGACTACATGACCTTCGATTGCCCCTTTCATTTTTGTTTGCTGGCCACGCCTCTTTTTTCACATTGGCGCTCTTTTTGTTAAACGGTTTGTGTCCGTTCTTACTCACTGCATCCACGTTGCAGCTATTGTCACTGAACAGCTCCTTTGCCTGCGACTTTACTATCTCTGTAGCCCTACACAGTGCTATGGCTTTTCCCAGGTCTAGATTTTGCTCTCTTAGCAGTCTTTCCCTTAGACCATTATCTGGAATACCACACACCAGTCTGTCTTTTATCAGCGAGTCTGTCAGTCCCCCAAATTCACATGTTTTGCTTCTGTTTCTCAGTTCAGTCACATACTGATCAATAGTCTCTCCCGTTTTCTGTACACATGTGAAAAATCTGTGCCTCTCAAACATCACGTTACTTTTAGGTATGCAGTAGGCCTCAAACTGTTCCATTATTTTATCCAGCTTCATTTTGTCTCCCTCAGCAGCGAATGTGAAGTTATTATACACCTCCAGCACTTCATCACCCACGACATGTAAGAACACTGACGCTTTCATTTTATCACTTTTCTCGTCAGCTCCGATTGCCGCTAAATACAACTCCAAACGTTGTTTGAACCTCCTCCAATTTTCAGCCACATTACCTGTCAACTGAAGCTTCGCCGGTGGGTGTAAACCTTCCATTTTTCACTTCGTTAACTATTCTTCAAAGGTAAGTAACGATGTTCTCTTTTGGCTTGCTAATATGTGGAGAGCTGATTTAACTTCAGATTTTTCCTCTTCATCTCTTTCATCCCACTTCTGACACCAGGTATTGATTTGTATGTGGGTTCAATGACAACACATTCATGAAAGAGCTTGTCTTTCTATCTAAAGTATGTTCAACTCAGTTAACAGCATTACAGGAGACACCATGTTAGAGATCCATCTAAAATGAAACTCAAACTAAACTGCTTGTCTCTCACATGCCCTCTGCTGGTCAGGCATAAATAATCAATCAGGCAAATATGCTGGTAAGGCATAAATAATCAAACAGGCAAATACCATCACTATTTGCTGATATCATTACAAGGCAGGGCTGAGTTGGACGATGTTCCGGAGGTGGAAATAGGTGGTCTTAGTTATGGCGTGGATATGGAAGCTCATTTCAGGGTCAAATATGACACCAAGGTTGCGAACAGTGTGGTTCAGCCTCAGAACAGGCTCGGGGGGGCCGATTGGCCTACTCCTGCTCCTATCCTCTATGTTTCTATGTATGCACGTAGGAGCACAGCAGTCTTTTGAGTTTGGCACCTACCTCTGATTGCTATAACTCTGGACATGACAGTGAGGGCTTTTATAGTTTGGATGTACAGTGGAATTCTGTAAGGGGACCTTGCTAATTTGAAATGTAAACTGGACTGATTGTGCTCTTAGCAACTCCATAAGGAGCAAAACTGATGGTAAGACATTGGCAGGAATTTGTTAACTTCAAGTTCCAATAAATAGTAGATAAATTCAGTATTATTTGACAGACTGAGTTTCAGGAATAGACGGGGTATATTTAAGTGCTATGTTATATTAGCATGTGATTAGTCATTCAGCAATGCAATAATATAAGTGGGCGCCACTGTGTCCAAGCAGGCAATGGCCGAAGGAAACTTGTTTAAAGTTAAAGGGCCAAGGCACTTTTTTTTACATCTTAGGGAGTCGAGAAAGTTGGCACTGCTGGAGTCTGAGTTTATCATGTGACGGTTCAGAGCGTTTTCAGTGAGTGCGCTGCCCAATGAGACAAAAAGGCTCTTTGTGAGCCCAAACTAAGTTCTTTCTACCCGGTGCTGCAGGATATAGGCATCAGAACGTGCACCATGTCACAGCACGATGCAAGTTGCCAGGGAGAGGGATGGAGTCGGTGGCCAGGGAGCCGAGTTTGTGGCGGGGACCGAAGACAATGGCTTCGGTCTTCCCAATGTTTAGTTGGAGGAAATGTTTTCTCATCCAGTACTGGATGTCGGACAAGCAGTCTGTCAACTTGGATATAGTGGAAGGGTCAAGAGAAATGGTGAGAGCTGGGTATCATCAGCCTACATGTGAAAGCTGTGTTTTCGGATGATGTCGCCAAGGGGCAGCATGTAAATGAGAAATAGGAGGGAGCCAAGGATAGATCCTTGGGGGACCCCAGTGGTAATGATGCAGGAGTGGGAACAGAAGCCTTCACAGGTGATTCTGACTACAATTAGATAGATAGATAATAATGGAACCAGGTGAGAACCCAGCTGGACGATGGTGGAAAAACGTTGGAAGAGGATGGTGTGGCCAACCGTATCAAAGTCTACAGACAGGTCGAGGAGGAATAGTTTAACTATGTCACAGTCACATAGGATATCATTTGTGAATTTTATAAGATCCGTTTCGGTGCTGTGGTAGGGGCGGAAACCTGATTGGGAGGATTCAAACATGGAGTTCTGGGGAAATGGGCAGACATTTGGGAGGTGACAACACGTACAAGGACTTTGGAGAGGAAAGGGAAGTTGGAGATGGGGCGGTAGTTTGCAAGGATGGAGGGGTCGAGGGTTTTTTTCGAGGAGAGAGGTGATGACGGAAGACTTGAAGGAGAGGACAGTACCTGAGGAGAGAGTACCGTTAACAATATCAGCTAACATGGGAGCCAGGAATTGAAGTTGGGTGGTCAGCTGTTTAGTGGGAATAGGGTTGAGGGAGTACGAAGTGGGTCACATAGATAAGATGAGCTTGGAGCGGGCATGAGGGGAGATCGGAGTGAAACTAGAGAAAGATGCGAGTTCAGGGCTCGGGCAGGGGGGAACCTTAGAGGAAATTTGGCCCAGTGGGCTAGGGGAAGGGAGGGAAGTGGCAGAGGCAGCTGATCGGATGGCCTCAATCTTCGTGGCAAAGATGTCCATGAGCTCCTCACACTTGTTGGAGGTAAGGGTGGAGGGGAGAGGGGTTTCAGAAGACAGTTTGCAGTAGAGCAAAGAAGCCGGGGACTATCTTTGCATTCCAGGATGATGCTGGAACAGTGAGCAGTTGTGGCAGACGAGTGCAGGACCCAATAGTGCTTCATGTGATCCAGGCGGTGAATGGCTAAAACAGTTGTCCGCCATATCCGTTCGACTCTGCGTTCCTTGGACTTAAGGGAGTGGAGATGAAGGCTGTACCAGGGTGACAGGAGTGCACACAACATTTGATGCTCCCCTGCCCTTCAGGGATGCAGGACAAGGGCAACATGTTAGCCTTTCCACGGCATTCTTGCATGCAATACAAGGTACTGGGTATAAAAACAGACAATGCTGGAAATACTCAGCACGTCAGGCAGCATCTGTGGGGAAAGAAACGGAGTTAGCATTTCAGGTCAACGACCTTTCGGCAGAACTGGAAAATGTTAGCGATGTAATAGTTTTTACGCAAGTAAATGCTGACAGGGGAGCGGAGGGGAAGATGTGTTTGGTGGTGGCATCCCTCTGGAGGTGGTGGAACTGGCGGAGGATGACCCATTGAATGTGGAGGCTAGTGGGGTGGAAGGTGAGGTCAAGGGAAACCCTATCGTGGGTCGGGGAGGGAGAGGAAGGGGTGAGGGCAGAAGTGCGGGAAATGGGACGGACACAGTCGAACGCCCTGTCAACCACAGTGGAAGGGAATTTTTGGTTGAGGACAAAGAAAGGCATATTGGAAACACTGATGTGGAAGGTGGCATCTGCAGAACAGATGCAATGGAAATTGAAAAACTGGGAGATTGGAATAGAATCCATACAGGAAACAGGCTGGGTGGAAGTGTAATCAAGGTAGCTGTGGGAGCCAGTGAGCTTATAGTAGATATTGGTCGACAGCCTACCCCAGAAATGGAGATAGAGAAGTAGAGGAAGGGAAGGGAAGAGTCGGAGATGGACCATGCGAAGGTGAGGGAGGGCATGTTTGCAGCACCACACTAAAACGTTTCACTTAGTCCTTGCATTTTCTGTCCCAACTCAGTATTGCCATTACAAAGACCAGGCAAAGCGATATCCTTGGGAAGGCGATCTTGTGATCATCAGGGAACTGTTCGGGGTGTGGGACGACTTCCTCTAATGTTCTTCACTGTGTTCTGTTCGCAGGCCAAGATGGCACATCACCACTAGGAGAAGACCATGACAGAGAATGTGCCCTGCAACCCTGAAGGATCTCGCTCCACACAAAGAGATGGCCCTCATTCTGTTTCTGAGGGAAACTGTGGAAGGCTTGGGCGAGGCCAAGTTTGGAGGTGCGGTGCCATCACCCTGCAAGTATCTTCCCTACACACCCTGCCTTCCTCCTCATTTTGGGCTACACTTGCTAAGCAGCTGTATCATGAACAAAATGTCTTATGTTCTTGCTTCTCTTTAAAGTTATTGTCTTGGGGATAAATTGTAGCTGGTTGTCTTTTTTTCTCTTCCTGCAGATTCTTCCCAAGTTGAGGACTCTGGACAAAGTGGCACCATTGTCTCTCATACACCACGGCAGGTTGTATCAAGCACGCCCCTGCTACTCCGCAACAGCCCAGCTACGAGCTTCCCGGAGCAGGCAACTGGTGAGCTTGAGGGAGAGTCACCAGTAAATCAATATTCACAAGTGAGGAAGAGCAAGTGGAGAGAGGCAGGAGAGGATGTTAGATTGGAGGAGACCGCGAGCCCATGCACATCCCCACAGCAAGGGCAAGAGATCGGCATCCTACTGGGCCCGTCTTTAGGCACAAGTTGGTGCAAGAGCACAAGCTTGGGGGGGGCGATCTTGCCAGCCCTGGGGAGGCGGGTTTGGAGGCGGGACTGCCGGGAAAATGGTAGAATCTTGGGGCGGGTACCCATCCCGCCCCCAACCCACCTCCATGCCATCTTCCCAGGAGGTGGGTACCCGACCCGCGCCAGGTCCCATCTCCTGGAGGCGGGAAGGGGATTACAGCCACTTAACTGTCTGTTAACAGGATTATCCCCATTTTTCCATCAGAGGTGCGGGCTTCCCGATGTCGGAAAACCTCGCCGGGGTCACCGAGGCGAGCAGTGGGTCTGTGGGGGTCGGAGGGATGCAAAAGTGCACTGTGGAGGTGAGTGATGGGTGCAAGTGTGGAGAGGTAAGTATGGGAGGTGAGTGAAAAGTGTTAGAAAAAGTTTACTTACCTTTGTTTCTTCCTGCAGGCTTCAATCGTTGGGGATGCGGAGGCTCCGGCATCTCACCGGCAGAGATGACAGAATGGCTGCTGCATTCTCCGATGCAACAACCATCTGCTTTCTGCTCAGGAAATAGGTTTGGTGAGCCTTGAGTATAGAACTCACCAAACAACAGAGAATGTCAGTGTTTGACAGCTTCTCATAGCTGTCAAACGTTGACAATTCATCTGTCAAAAATTTTTGACAGATGAAACGTCATACGCTGACGTTCTCTGTAACCGGCTTCCCCTTAATTGGCCTGCTAAGCCCGCTGGGCGGATTTAACAAGGTCAATCAAGGGAAAATAGCGTGGGTTGGCTGGACGTTGATGGAGGCAGGATTAAAACCTGACAAGCAGCAGTTCCGCCTCCAAGGTGCCCCCATTGACCGAATCACCCCCGTAGTGTCTGTCGTAAGCAACACTTTTTCAAGAATGTGCAGTGGGCATCTCAGACATTGCTGCAGGAGGGAATTGCTCAAATGCGGAGTTGCATGGAGGGAGTGTCGTCATTCAGGCCATCTGCAGAGGGAGTTTGAGATTAAAGACAGATTATTAGGAATTATTGGATAGCGTGCTAATGTTGTCCAGGTTCCAAGTAGAACATAACAAACATGAGCAGGAGTAGGCCAATCGGCCCCTCGAGCCTATTCCGCCATTCAATAAGATCATGGCTGATCCAATCTTGTCCTCAACACCACTTTCCTGCTCTCTCCCCACACCCCTTGACTCCCTTGTAGTTCAAATGTCTGTCAATCTCCGCCTTGAATATATTCAATGACTCCGCCTCCACAGCTCTCCAGGGTAGAGAATTCCAAAGATTCACGACCTTCTGAGAGAAGAAATTCTGTTATGTTCATAAATAAATAGACGTTTTCATTATGAACAGCTAGCTTGAGCTAGTCATTTATTCAGCCATGTGGACTAGTGTACAGGCATCCATCTTGACTACTGCCTTGTGGGTAGCCCACTACTAAACATACAGCTCCACCTAGTGTACCATTCTAGAATGACATGTTACTTCTCATCTCCGTCTTAAATGGGCGACCCCTTATTCTGAAACTATGCCCCCTAGTTCTAGATTCCCCCACTAGGGGAAACATCCTCTCAGCATACACCCTGTCGAGCCCCCTCTGAATCTTGTATATTTCAATAAGATCACCTCTCATTCTTCTAAAATCCAATGAGTATAGGCCCAATCTGCTCAACCTTTCATCATACGTCAACCCCTTCATCCCAGAAATCAACCTAGTGAACCTTCACTGCACTGCCTCCAATGCAAGTATATCCTTCCTTAAATATGGAGACCAAAACTGTACGCAGTACTCCAGGTGCGGTCTCACCAGCACCCTGTAAAGTTGCATCAAAACTTCCCTACTTTTATACTCCATACCCCTTGCAATAAAGGCCAACATTCCATTAGCCTTCCTAATTACTTGCTGAACCTGCATGCTAAGTTTTTGTGTTTCATGTACTCGGACCCCCGATCCCTTTGTACCGCAGCGTTTTGTAGTCTCACTCCATTTAAATAATAATTTGCTTTTTCATTCTTCCTTCCAAAGTGGATAACCTCACATTTTCCCACATTGTACTCCATCTGCCAAATTTTTGCCCACTCACTTAACCTCTCTATATCCCTTTGCAGACTCTTTGCGTCCTCCTCACAACTTGCTAACCCACCTAGCTTTGTATCATCAGCAAATTTGGCTACAGTGCACCCAGTCCCTTCATCCAAGTCATTAATATAGATTGAAAATAGTTGAGGCCCCAGCACTGATCTCTGTGGCACCCCACTAGTTACTGGTTGCCAATCGGAAAATTACCCATTTATCCTGACTCTTTGTTTTCTGTTAGTTAGCCAATCCCCTATCCATGCCGAAATATTACCCCCAAGTACTCGCTAAAGCCTTCCCCGTTTACAATTCAACACATGCCTAGAGGCGGAACACAGCGAAGAATATTGAAGGAGAGTGCTGCATGACTGCCCAATTAATGGAAGGAGAATCAGACAGCCTCAATGCCGGGCTTGCCATCCTGACCACCTGTTGAAACAAGGAAGGTAGGAAGAAGGTCCAAGAGAGTTCGTCTAGCCACGGTTGATTAGATTAATTGCAGCACAAAGATAGGAAGTCACTCATGATGAAAGGCAAGTCCAGGCATGAAGGAAAATTACTGAAGGGGAAGTACCATATGAGGTCATGTGGCAAAAGGGAGCCAATCGGGGAGAACAGGAGACTTGGGCGGAACTCATTAAATAGGCTGCGATGTTTAGTTTTTAGTAGTACAATATCCAAAGAGGTGCCTGATATAATATCTGAAGGGTATCCGAATCTGAAGAGCTGATGACTACGCTCGATTGTACCCTGCTTGTGTACCTTCTTTTCAGTGAACTTAATAAAGGTGAAACAAGAAATCTCTGCACATCTGAGACTCGCGCTTAATTCAACTTCATAATTAATGAATAATTCAATACCACTCAATTTTCCTCTTTGCACTTTGCCCAGATGATGCTTTATGCCCACATAGTAAAGATGCAAATCTATCCCCCTGTGCCTCAACCTTCATTCTGAAATGTGGTAAGGAAAGCCAGCTTCCATTTTAACTCCAATTAGCTCCTAACTATATGAAATAAAGCGAGGAAATCTCTATACTTTGCCACATCCTTCTCGCATTACGAACCAGCTATTAAATTGCATGAGATCACTAGCTGTTTGAAGTGGAGGCCAATCCGAGTGAAGGAGAAAAGAACAGAAATAAGGGAACCGAGTGGAACAGGAAGCAAAACATTGTCTGTAATTTTGGCTTGTTATCCGAAACCAAGGAGAAGGTAATTTTATCCCTGTATACAAAGGACAAGTCAGTGTCAATCAGACGGAATGTAGCATGCATAGGTTTGGAGGCACCACTGTATAAATACTTAGGAGGGGAGAAGGGAAATGGCTGTACTACCTTAAACTTCTTCAGCCTCAAGTTAACCAAATTAGTCCGTTGATTATCGGCAACCAGAGGTACTTGATTCGGGGGGGAAAAAACAACATCTGTACATTACTGTATGACTCAATATTACTTTATATGAGCAATGATACACTTACATCTAATTTAGTCAATTTAACAAAACTTAGTTCATTGAATGTGGAAGTAGGATTTTGATTTTGATGGAATATCAACACAATGGTACCAATATAGAATACAAGAGCCTTACAAACCATTTATTAAGAGGAAATTTTAGACGGAAATTGGAAAATATAATTACTGTAATTACATCAGTGTTGATACGAACATTTGTCCTGTGCTCTGTACTGTACATGGTCCACTGAATATAGCATAGAGAACATCAATGGAGGAATCGCACTGAGCATTTCAAATGTAAGGACAGCCACTTCACTGAAGTTAGGTTAGAATAACAAATTCTAGCCAAGGATAGCATGTTTGCGGCTGAGTGAATAAGGTATTTATGGCTGGGTGGTGGAGATCATTGATGTGCTACATCAACACTGCACCCCACTCTGATGGGGTGCAGCCCAAAGGGTCTTTGATAAGAGACTGGGAACAGTTTACTTGTCCCTTTAATTGTTTAAGGGATATAAAGGAACTAGTTCCGTAGTCGGCAAGCACAAGTACAAAATTGACCATGTATGTGTTTTTTTTTTAAAAAGAGGGGGTGAATATGGAAAATGGAAATGGGGTGTCTGGTGCCATAAGAAATGAGCAAGATTGGAACTGAGTTACATTTTTAAGAGGAATATACAGGGATTTTGGTGATGCATTTTAAAATATTTATTCATTCATGAGCTGTGGGCATTGCTGGCAAGGTCAGCATTTATTGCCCATCCCTAATTGCCCTCAAGAAGATGATGAGCCGCCGCCTTGAACTACGGCAGCCCGTGTGGTCATGGTACTCCCACAGTGCTGTTAGATAGGGAGTTCCAAGATTTTGACCCAGCGACGATGAAGGAATGGCGATATATTTCCAAGTCAGAATGGTGTGTGACTTGGAGGGGAACTTGTAGGTGATGGTGTTCCCATGCGCTTGCTCCCCTTGTCCTTCTCGGTGGTGAAGCATGTGGGTTTGGGAGGTGCTGTCGAAGAAGCCTTGGCGAATTGCTGCAGTGCATCTTGTAGATGGTACACACTGCAGACACAGTGCGCCAGTGGTGGAGGGAGTGAATGTTTAAGGTGGTGGATGGGTTGACGATCAAGCGAACTCATTTGTCCTGGATGGTGTTGAGCTTCTTGAGTGTTGTTGGAGCTGCACTCATCCAGGCAAGTGGAGAGTATTCCATCACACTCCTGACTTGTGCCTTGTAGGTGGTGGAAAAGCTTTGGGGAGTCAGGAGGTGAGTCACTCACCAAAGAATACCTAGCCTCTGACCTGCTCTTGTAGCCATAGTATTTATATGGCTTGGTTCAGTTAAGTTTCTGGTCAATGGTGACCCCCAGGATGTTGATGGTGGGGGATTTGGCGATGGTAATACCATTAAATGCCAAGGGGAGATGGTTAGACTCTCACTTGTTGGCGATAGTCATTGCCTGGCACTTGTGTGGCATGAATGTTACATGCTACTTATCAGCCCAAGCCTGAATGTTGTCCAGGTCTTGCTGCATGCGGGCATGAACTGCTTCATTATCTGGGGAGTTGCAAATAGCACTCAACACTGTGCAATCATCAGCGAACATCCCCACTTCTGACCTTACGATGGAGGGAAGGTCATTGATGAAGCAGCTGAAGATGGTTGAGCCTAGGACACTGCCCTGAGGAACTCCTGCAGCGCTGTGCTGGGGTTGAGATGATTGACCTCCAACAACCACCTTCCTTTGTGTTAGGTATGACTCCAGCCAGTGGAGAGTCTTTCCTCTGATTCCCATTGTCTTCAGTTTTACTCGGGCTCCTTGATGCCACACTCGGTTAAATGCTGCCTTGATGTCAAGGGCCATCATTCTTACCTCACCTCTGGAATTCAGCTCTGCTGTCCATGTTCGGACCAAGGCTGTAATGAGGTCTGGGACCGAGTGGTCCTGGCAGAACCCAAACTGAGCATCAGTAAGCAGGTTATTGGTGAGTAAGTGCTTGATGGCACTGTTGACGACACCTTCCATCACTTTGCTGATGATTGAGAGGCTGATGGGGCGGTAATTGATTGGATTGGATTTATCCTGCTTTTTATGGACAGGACATAGCTGTGCAATTTTCTACTTTGTTGGGTAGATGCCAGTGTTGTAGCTGTACTGGAACAGCTTGGCTTGAGGCGCGGCTAGTTCTGGAGCACAAGTCTTCAGCATGACAGCCGGGATGTTGTCGGGGCCCGCAGCCTTTGCTGTATCCAGTGTGCTCAGCCATTTCTTGATATCATGTGGAGTGAATCGAATTGGCTGAAGACTGGCTTCTGTATTGGTGGGGACCTCAGGAGGATCATCACTGCAGCACTTCTGGCTGAAGATGGTTGCAAACGCTTCAGCCTTGTATTTTGCACCCATGTGCTGGGCTCCGCCATCGGTGAGGATGGGGATGTTCATGGTGCCTCCTCCGCCTATTAGTTGTTTAATTGTCCACCACGATTCATGACTGAATGTGACAGGACTGCTTGTCCTTGCCGTTGGTTGTGGGATCACTTAGCCCTTTCTATAGCATGCTGCTTCTGCTGTTTAGCATGCATGTAGTCCTGTGTTGCAGCTTCCCCAAGTTGGCACCTCATTTTCAGGTATGCCTGATGCCGCCGCTCCTGGCATGCTCATTCTACACACCTCATTGAACCAGAGTTGGGCACCTGGCTTGATGGTAATGGTAGTGAGGGGGATATGCCGGGCCATGAGGTTACAGATTGTGGTGGAATACAATGCTGCTGCTGATGGCCCACAGCGCCTCATGGATGCCCAGTTTTGAGCTGCTAGATCTGTTCTGAATCTGTCCCATTTAGCACGGTGGTAGTGCCACACAACATGATAAACAGTGCCCTCAGTGTGAAGATGGGGCACAAGGTGGTCACTCCTATCAATACTGTCATGGACAGATGCATCTGCGACAGGTAGATTTGACCAGTGCCATATCTGAGCTGAGAGTGCTCCATAATATCATTGGCCACAAAGTGGAAAAGTGTTTCCAACATAGACCCCATTTTTTTGCTGCTACTTATTCAGTCACCCTGTAGTGGTTTCTACCACTTTGCAGGATAACCTGAGGATTTTATTGCTTTTCTAGACAAGTGTTCTGACCACTTAATGTCCTTTTGTGAAATCTGGTGCCGGAGTGGGGAGAATAACTAAAAGACTAAAAGGACCACTGTAAATGCTTTTCACATTCAAACAGATCCAGCAGACATTGGTTTTGGTGATTTTTTTAGGGCCATATTTTCTTGGGGGGGAAAAAATGATCGCTCTTTTCATAAAGAAGAACAGAAAATGCTGGAAATGCTCAGCAGGTCAGGCAACATCTGTGGAGAGAGGAGCAGAGTTAACATTTCAGGTCGATGACCCTTCATCAGAGCTGGAAAAAGTTAGTGATGTAACAGGTTTTAAGCAAGTGCAGGGGCAGGGAAAGGGGGAGGGGATTAAAGAACAAAAGGGTAGGTCTGTGATAGGGTGGAAGGCAGGAGAGATTAAATGACAAAAGTGATGGTAGTACAAAGCAAAAGGAGATGGTAATGGGACAAGTAAAGAAACAAAAGCTAAGTCTAGAAGAGGTGTAAATGGGAATGGCAGAATCATCAACAGCTGCCATGTGAAAAAATTGGGGCGGGGCAATGGTCTGAAATTGTTGAACTCAGTGTGTCCAGAAGGCTGTAAAGTGCGTAATCGAAAGATGAGGTGCTGTTCCTCGAGCTTACACTGAGCTTTGTTGGTACAGTGTAAGAGGCCGAGGACAGAGAGGTCAGAGGAGTGGGGTGGAGAATTAAAGTGACAAGCGTGACCCCGAGCTTCCCGTCGCCTATGGACTGAACGGAGGTGTTCCGCAAAGCGATCACCCACTCGGCGTTTGGTCTTCCCTCCCCCACCCCCCCCCCCCAATGTAGAGGAGACTTTTTTGACTTTTTTTTCATTCATATTTATGAACATTAAACAAAATGGTGGAAGTGTACATTTTGGAATGTGCAATTTTATTAGCAGAAACTACAAATCATCACACTGCATCTGTAATACTGATTCATTAGACATTTTCAAGCAACCATTGAGCCAATTAATCAAAGCTGTCTATATTATATTACAAGTCTTAACATCAATGTTCTCTAATTTTTTTTTTTTTAGAGCGCGGTCCATTCAATTCCTCGCGCATGCACACGGTTATTTACATTGAAAAGCCCGCGAGCGGCCTGTGGGGGAACCTCCAGACCACTGCGCGACCACGCAGCTTAGGGGGAACGTAACATCTACATTCACTTTCTGTCTACAAACCTTATTCCTGTTCTTTGTTTGTGTTAACTTTTCCTGTTGTAAATTCAAATGTTCACATTACCCATTTAAATTTCCTGTGTCAACGTTTACTCTTATTTTTTGATCAAATCACTCAAAATGCTTTATTAAAAAATGTCATTGGCCTCTTTTTTTAGAAATTTCAGTTACTAAAAAACTAATGTCCAAAATAAGCTTTTAAACAAGATTTTTTTTTTTAAATACAAAAGAAACTGACATAGTTGATGTTTTTATATATTTTCATATTTTCAATAAACATTTCACTTGAAAGCCTCTGACTCCCCTAAAGCCTTGGGGTTGATATTTTAGCCGGACGCGTTTAGTGTGTACAGTTTCCATGAATGTATCGTAACATTTAAGCCAGTCAAATGATAGAATGGCACTAATTTTCATCCCTTGTCGAGCAACTATAGGACACTTTTTAAGGTTTTATGGTGGTGGACTGGATCTCGGGAACTAAAAGGGGGTCTCACTTAGGTCTTTCCCGTTTCCTTGGCTTCAGAGAGGAAGAAGGGGAGGATCAGAAGACCATCGTAGAGATACCAGACTGCAATGGCACCATAGATGGCCTCCAGCTCCTACCCACTGCCTCTCTGCCTGCTGATCCTGGCAGGACTAATTCACCATGACCCCTCAACAAAGGAGCAGAGAGCTGTGCCTCCCTTACTAAACAGTAACCGAGTTGTGCCAGTTGCCAGGCAGCTGTGGCACAGCTGGTAGGGGAAATATTCAGCTGACTAAGATCCCAGACTACTGCCAAATACCTTGCACCATTATGGTGCCCATTTGGCAGCAAGGGATAATAATAGTGTAAAGGGCAGAGATGGGGAAGAATTTCTGAAGTGTGTTCAGGAGAACTTTCTTGATCAGTGCGTTTCCGGCCCAACGAAGAACTGGGCATTGCTGGATCTGGTTCTGGGGAATGAGGTGGGTCAAGTGGAGCAAGTACCAGTAGGGGAACATTTAGGCAACAGTGATCATAGTATCATAAGGCTTAGATTAGTTATGGAAAAGGACAGGGAGCAATCTAGAGTAAAAATACTTAATTGGAGGAAGGCAAATTTCAGTGGGTTGAGAACGGATCTGGCCTGGGTAAATTGGAATCAAAGACTGACAGGCAAAACTGTAATCGATCAATGGGCTGCCTTTAAAGAGGAGATGGTTCGGGTACAGTCGAGGTACATTCCCACGAGGGGGAAAGGTAGGGCAACTAAAGCCAGAGCTCCTTGGATGACAAAAAAGATAGAGTAAAATGAAGCAGAAAAAGGGCACGTATGACAGTTGTCAGGTTGAGAATACAAGTGAGAATCAGGCTGAATATAGAAAGTTCAGAGGGGAAGTGAAAAAGAAAATAAGAAGGACAAATAGAGAGTATGAGAATAGATTGGCAACTAACATAAAAGGGAATTCAAAAGTTTTTTTATAGGCATATAAATAATAAATGGGTAGTAAGAGGAGGGGTGGGGCCAAAAGGAGGCAGAGGGCTGAAGTACTAAATTAGTACTTTTGCAGCATCTTCTTCTGTAAAGATAGATGCAAAGTCATAGTGAAAGAGGAGGTAGTGGAGATACTGGATGAGACAAAAATTGATAAAGAGGAGATACTAGAAAGACTCTCTGAACATAAAGTTGATAAGTCACCAGGACCGGATGGGATGCATCCTAGGATGCTGAGGGAGGTTAAGGAGGAAATCATGGAGGTACTCGCCATAATTTCCAATCCTCCTCAGATACGGGGGTGGTGCCAGAAGACTGGAGAATTGCAAATGTTACACCCTTGTTCAAAAAAGGGTGTAAGGATAAACCCAGCAACTACAGGCCAGTCAGTTTAACTTCGGTAGTGGGGAAGCTTTTAGAAATAATAATCAGGGAAAAAGTTAAGTCACTTGGACAAGTGTGTATTAATTAAGGAAAGCCAGCACAGATTTGTTAAAGGCAAATCGTGTTTAACTAACCTGATTGAGTTTTTTGATGAGGTAACTGTTGAATCCGTGTGTTAATGGAGACACTGAATGCAGGAGTTGATTTAACAAGTGTTTACTGAACAAAGTCTGGAGTTGAACTAACTATACAAGACGCTATACAAGCTTATATACCCGAGTGGTCACTACCGGTACTACAGTACACAGGGGCTTCAAAAAAACATAGTTCCTCTTAAAGGTACATACACTACAATTCCTCCCCTTTTAGATAAATAGTATATAACATTTTAAGTAATCATTAAATAACATTTTTACAAGAACAATAATCCACACATTTGCTGAAGTTAATCAATTTACAAATTCAGTCTCTCTGGAGGCTTCCTGACTCGGTCCGGATAACGCCTCGGTGGTGTAGTAGGTTCTTTTGGCAAGGTCGATTCGGCTTGAATGCCAGTGTCGGGTTCATCTGGTTCCAGTATCACTGGATCGGAGGTAGATACTATGGGTATCTCTGCTTCATCACTAGGCATATAGAATTGTGGTGTAGGTTGTCCCTTTTCGGATGACTCTATGATCTGGTCAGCATGGCACCTTATTATGCTTTCTCCAATGTCCACGGTATACATCAGCGGTCCTAGTCATGTGCAAATAGTTCCAGGCTGCCATTTCTCGGTACGGTAGTCCCAGGCCAAAACTTGTTGATCTATCTGGAAGGTTCTAGTTGGCCTTTCATTCATGCCTTGAAATTGCCGGTTCTCTACGTCCCTTCTGATGTTTGGCTTGATCAAATCCAGCCGGCATCTTAGTCTTCTATTGAAAAACATCATGGCGGGGGTTTGGTTTGTAACCACATGTGTTGCATTCCTGTACGCAAACAAGAAGTTATCTACCTTATGTTGTAGATTTATGTCTTCATTACCCATGGCCTTTATGGCCTTCTTGAAGGTCTGGACAAACCTTTCAGCTAATCCATTGGTGGCGGGATGGTATGGGGCGGACATGTAGTGCTTAACCCCATTGTTTTTTAAGAACTTTCTGAATTCTTCGGATACAAATTGCGGTCCATTATCAGAACAGATCTGTTCAGGCAGCCCATTCCTGGCGAATATGGTCCTTAATACTGTGATGGTTTTTTCCGTGGTGGTGGAGGACATCTTTATTACCTCCGGCCACTTGGAGTGTGCATCCACCGCGATTAAGAACATTGAGTCCATAAATGGACCAGCAAAGTCGATATGTACCCTTTGCCATGGAGATGAGGGCCACTCCCATGGGCCGTCATAATGGGAACGCTCTTTAGGGTTGAATATGGAGACGAGGGGTTGATGGTCAGTTAACAAGGTAAATTTTTGTCCGTGTAGGTAATGGTTGAATTTCTTCACCCCCCACACCAGGCTGAGTGCCTCCCTGTCGATCTGGGCATAGTTACGCTCAGCTGAGTTCAATGAGCGTGACGCAAAAGCTATCGGCCGCTCCGAGCCATCAGGGAATCTATGCGATAATACCGCTCGCACGCCAGTCTGATTGGCAGTGATGGGTTGTAATGAGCCAACACTTCCTTGGACGTGATCAAGCCTTTGCATTTATGGAAGACACGTTTACAGTCTTCGCTCCATTTCCAAATTACTCCCGTTTGTAGCAGTGCGTTAAGAGGGTGCAGAACCGTTGACCGGTAAAAATTTATGATAGTAATTTATTAATCCCAGGAACGACCTTAATTGTGAGACATTTTCAGGCGCTGGGGCTTTTACGACCGCTTCAATTTTTTCAGGTGACTTATGCAACCCTTCTTCGTTAATGACATGGCCACAATATGATATTTGTTTCTGGAAAAATTCGCACTTGGGGCGATTTGCTCGTAGGCCCCGTTCTCTCAGCCTCGTGAGCACCTGCTCCAAATTGGCAAGGTGCTCGTTGTCGTTTTCTCCTGTTACAAGGCTGTCGTCTAGGTAGCATTGAGTCCCCGGAATCCCTTGCAGGACTTGCTCCATAGCTCTTTGCCAGATAGCTGGAGCTGATGCTACTCCGAAAACCAGTCGATTGTACTGGTACAGGCCTTTGTGTGTGTGTTTATCGTGAGATACTTTTTAGAGGCCTCCTCAACCTCCATCTGTAGATATGCCTGTGCCAAGTCAATTTTGGTGAAACGTTTCCCTCCGGATAATGAGGCGAAAATATCTTCTATCCTCGGAAGAGGATACTGTACCGTGTGAAGGACTAGGTTTACAGTCACCTTGAAGTCCCCACAGATGTGAATTTTTCTCTGTTCTTCAGATTTATCACTATTCAACGTTTTCTTCATGACCGGGACGATGGGTGTTGCCCACTCGCTCCAATCTACCTTGGATAACACGCCTGCTTTTTCTAAATTCTCCAGCTCTGCCTCGACTGCTGGACAAATTGCGTATGGCACCGGCCTTGCCTTAAAAAACTTGGGATTTGCCGCATCTTCCACTTTTATTGAGGCAGTGGCGTCTTTCAGGGTTCCTAGTTCCTGTTGAAACACTTCTTTGGCGTTAGCCAAGATTTCTTTTAATTGTCCAGGTATGACATCATCATCATTTTTTTTCTTACTGGTCACCGTCAGTGCCTGAATGGAGTGCCAGTCTAAACGTATTTTTCTGATCCATTCACGTCCCAACAACGGTGGACCACCATCTTGCAGAATGTATAAATACAACTTCTGTATTTCCTTGCCGTTGTATACAACAGGCACCCTTATTTTCCCTCTGGGGTATACTTTCTGCCCCGTATATGTCTTCAAGATAATGGATGTGTCTTTCAAAGGTATATGCGGAAATAGCCGCTCGTAATCCCGTCGACTTATGACGGTCAGAGCTGATCCTGTATCTAGCTCCATTTTAACTGGGGACCCTGCTATCGTGAGGGTAACCCAAATGGTCTGGTAATCTTCTTTGGCAATTACATTATGTAATTTGAGACAGCTTAGTCTCTTGCTTCCGGAGTCGCTATCGCTCTTCTGGTCTTCGGAGCTACTGTCTGTCATCATTTGTACCTTTCTGTACTTTTCCTTATTGACCTTTTTACTGTCAGCGGATTTTTTTCCAGATCGGCATACACGTGCAATGTGTCCCATCTTTCCGCATTGCCTGCATGCTTTGTCCTTGAACCAGCAGTCCCTCTGGTCATGGGTGGATCTGCTGCAGCGATAACATCTCTCTCAACCCCGTGTCATTTCATGGGTGTCGAAGTCCTGTGGCTTTTGCTGTATCTCTGCAGCTCCTCTTGCTGCTGCTTCGTATGATACAGCCACACTGAAAGCCTTGTCCAGTGTCAAATCTTTCTCAGAAAGTAGTCTTTTCTGTGTTCCTTCACTTAGGAGACCGCAGACGAATTTGTCTCGTAGAGAATCTGCCAGTCCTGCCCCGAATTGGCAGTGCTTTGACAGCTTTCGTAATTCGGTGAGGTAATCAGCGTTACTTTCATTCTTGTGCTGATTCCTCCTGAAGAATTTGAATCGTTCCGCTATCAGCAGTGGTGTTGGGTTTAAGTGCTCCTGTAGGGTATCAACTATCTCCTTAAAATTCTTGTCCATCGGTTTGGCTGGAGTGATCAAGTTTTGTAACAGCCCGTATGTCCTTGCGCCCTTCAGATTTAGAAGTACCGATGCCTTTTTATCATCCGCTACTTCATTCGCCTTGCAATATACCTCCACTCTTTCCACATATGTGGTCCAATCCTCTATATCACTATCGAAAGCAGTAATATTGCCAGTCTTAGGCATCCTGAAAATCAAAAAATGGCGCCTCCCGCGCTTTTCCTTCTTCCCTGCCGAGTCAAGATGGCGCCTCCCACGCTTTCCCGCCGCTGCCGCTGCTGCCAACGCTGTTCTCCGCGGTTCCCATTGCGACCTGCAGCTTTTCGCGGTATTTCTATTTTTAAAATTTTTTTTATTTACACATTTTAAACAGTTTCTCCGTCACTTGGAGAATCGTTCCCGTTGGACCCTCTGGGACTTTCCCCTCCCTCTGCTTGGTCCGAACGCCGACCTGCTTTGCAGCGCCGGCCGTCTCCCGAGTGCTCCACCCTCTGTCTCTGTTTGCTTCTGCTTTCCGACTCGCTGCACGGCCCCGCTGCAGAGCCACCCGATCGAGCCCCAGCCCGCCGCCCAGGAAGGATCAGTGCACTACTTGCCACCAGCCCGTTTAGCTGGTGAAACCACAGTTTTTTTTTCTTCGACCTTCGACTGAGGAATTGATCTCCTTGAGGTGCTGCCGAATTGCAGGTAAGTTCGTTTCTAACTCGTCGCCACTGTTGAATCCGTGTGTTAATGGAGACACGGAATGCAGGAGTTGATTTAACAAGTGTTGACTGAACAAAGACTGGAGGTGAACTAACTATACAAGACACTATTCAGGCTTATATACCCGAGTGGCCACTACCGGTACTACAGTACACAGGGGCTTCAAAAAAACATAGTTCCTCTTAAAGGTACATACACTACAGTAACAGAGAGGGTTGATGAGGGCAATGCGGTTGACGTGGTGTATGTTGTATCCATGTTTAATAAGACACAGACTGCAGCAGAAACGGTACAACAGGTGTTTACTCAACGTGGCTCAGTGGAACTGATCTGTAAAGATTACTACTCAGTGCTATATACAGGTGTGGTCACTGCCGGTACTGCAGTATACATGAGCTGTAAAAGATAGTTCCCCTTAAAGGTATATACATTACAATTCCTCCCCTTTTTAGATTAACAGTACCATAACACTCATTTAACAATTAAATATCAAACTAATTACAATTAACACTTTTAACATGCAACATTAGCTGAAAATAGTCTATTTATATATTCAGTCTTTGGGGAGGCTTCCTGATCCTTTCTGGATAGCACCTTTCCCGAGTGTCTTGCTCTTGGTGCGGAGGCGATTCTGGCCCCCTGTTGTCGGTTGGTTCATCAGCTTCCGATGCTACTGTTTCTGGGGTAGATGCGACCTGTACATCGGGTTCATCACCAGGTACGTATGGGCGAGGCATGGGGTTGACTTGTTCCTGTGACTCTAGGATCTGATCAGCATGGCATCTCACGATGCTCTCCCCAACTTCCACCGTGTACATTAGTGGACCCTGCCGTGTGCATATCGTTCCTGGCTGCCATTTTTCTGTTCGGTAGTCGCGGGCCAAGACTGGTTGCCCTACATTGAAGCTCCTTGTTGGCTTCTCATGGATGTGCTGGAATTGCTTACTCTCAACACCTCTTCGTACGTTTGGTCTGAGCAAATCCAGGCGAGATCTTAACCTTCGGTTAAAGAACATCATGGCTGGGGCCTGGTTGGTGACTGCATGTGTCGCATTCCGGTAGGCGAACAGGAAATTGTCCACCTTGTGCTGCAGCGGAATGTTGTCATTGTACATAGCCTTTATTGCCTTCTTAAAGGTTTGTACGAACCTCTCAGCCAATCCATTTGTGGCTGGATGATACGGGGCGGATGTGTAATGCCTTACCCCATTCTTTTTCAAGAACCTCCGGAACTCTTCGGACACAAACTGTGGTCCGTTGTCGAAGCAAATCTGTTCTGGCAAGCCATTCCTGGCAAAAATGGTCCGTAGGACTGCAATAGTTTTCTCCGTGGTGGTGGAGGACATTTTGATGACCTCAGGCCATTTCGAGTGCGCATCCACGGCTATTAAAAACATTGAGTCCATGAATGGACCAGCAAAATCAATATGCACCCGTTGCCATGGAGATGAGGGCCACTCCCATGGGTGTAGAGGGGCATGTGATGGTGCATTTTGGACCTTCTGGCATCCTGAGCAGCTCTTTGTCAGGTCCTCAATTTGCTGATTGATCCCCGGCCACCACACATAAGCCCTAGCAAGGCTTTTCATTTTCACCCCTCCCAGATGACCTTCGTGAAGCTCATTGAGCACTCTCTCCCTTAACTTGGGTGGAATTACCACTCGGGATCCACACATCAAGGTCCCCTGGCATACTGACAGCTGTTCTCTTCTGGATGAGAATGCTGGCAACAGTGAGTCGCCATGTGCTGGCCATCCCTTCACCGTCAAATCATATACCCGAGACAGTGTCGGGTCATTTCGGGTTTCCTTTTCGATACAAGCGTTAGTTACCAGTAGGTATTCAACTATAGTCGAATGGAATATTTCGACAGGATCCACTGCTGGTGCTTCCTCCGCAGTAGGCAGTGGCAGGCGTGATAGCCCATCAGCATTTCCATGCTGTTTCGTGCCCTTATATTCAATCTCATAGTGGTGCGCCCCTAGAAAAAGTGACCATCTTTGTAGTCGTTGCGCAGTCATCACCAGAACGCCCTCCTTCGGATTAAAAATGGAGACAAGAGGCTGGCGATCAGTCAGCAAGGTGAATTTCTGCCCGTGCAGATAGTGATTGAACTTTTTCACTCCCCACACTAGGCTGAGGGCCTCCCTGTCAATCTGGGCGTAGTTACGCTCGGCTGAGGTTAGTGATCGTGACGCAAAGGCTATTGGCCTCTCTGAGCCGTCCGAGAATTTGTGCGACAGCACCGCTCCAATGCCGTAGGGTGACGCATCACATGCCAACTGAATTGGTAATGCCGGGTTGTAATGGGCCAATACCTCTTTCGATGTGATTAGTGTTTTGCTCTTCTGGAAAGCTCGTCTACATTCGTCACTCCACTTCCATGGCACCCCAGTTTGCAGTAGGGTGTTCAATGGGTGTAGTATTGTAGACAAATTTGGCAAGAACTTATGGTAGTAGTTTACCAGCCCGAGGAACGACCTCAGTTGTGACACATTTTCCGGTGCTGGAGCCTTGACTACTGCCTCAATCTTCTCTGGGGACTTATGTAACCCCTCTTTATCGATAACATGGCCACAATATGAGATCTGTTTTCTAAAAAACTCGCATTTGGGGCGGTTAGCTCGGAGCCCATATTCCTGCAATCTAGTGAGCACCTGCTCCAGGTTGGCAAGGTGATCACTGTCATTTTCGGCCGTGACCAGGATGTCGTCCAAATAACACTGGGTCCCTGGGATCCCTTGCAGGACTTGTTCCATTGCCCTCTGCCAAATAGCCGGAGCTGATGCTACCCCGAATACCAGCCGGTTGTATTGGTAGAGACCTTTATGGGTGTTGATTGTGAGGTATTTTTTTGATGCTACTTCTACCTCCATTTGCAGATACGCCTGGGCCAGATCAATCTTAGTGAAGCATTTCCCTCCAGATAGAGAGGCGAAAATATCTTCAATCCGCGGAAGTGGATATTGTACGGTGTGAAGGACCGGGTTCACTGTTACCTTAAAGTCCCCACAGATGCGAACCTTCCTTGGTTCCCCAGGCATGCTGCTCAACGACTTTTTCATCACAGGGACGATGGGTGTAGCCCACTCGCTCCAGTCTACCTTGGACAGTACACCTGAACGTTCTAGACTCTCCAGCTCTGCTTCGACGGCTGGGCGGATCGCATAAGGTACCGCTCTGGCCTTAAAAAATTTTGGGCTTGCGTTTTCTTCAATTTTAATCATCGCTGTCATGCCTTTTAGTGTTCCAAGTCCTTGCTGGAACACTTCTTTCGCGTCAGTTAGGATCTTTGACAGTCGCCCAGGTGTGACGTCGTCATCCTTTTTGTCAGCCACAGTCAGTGCCTGTGTGGAATGCCAATCCAGTTGTATTTTCTGGATCCATTCACATCCCAGTAATGGTGGTCCTCCATCTTGCAATACATACAGGTCTAGTTTTGGTGTTTCCTTACCGTTATATATAACGGTCACCCTTATTTTTCCTTTGGGGTAGATTTTTTGCCCCGTGTACGTCTTCAAAATAATTTTTGTGTCTCTCAAGGGTATGTGTGAGAATAGCCACTCGTAGTCCCGTTGGTTTATGACTGTTAGGGCTGATCCTGTGTCCAATTCCATCTTTACCTGGACTCCTAACTTGAGAGTGACCCAAATGGTTCGGTGATCCTCCGTTGTGATCACATGATGTAGTTTCAGACAACTCAGTTCCCTGCTTTCGGAGTTGTTATCACTCTTTTGTTCGTCTGAACTATTCTCCGTCATCTTATGTACCTTCTTGTACTTTCCTTTGGTAGGTTTCTTATTGCTGGTTTTCTTTCCCGACCTGCAGACTCGTGCTATGTGTCCTACTTTTCCACACTGTCTGCACACTTTGTCTTTGAACCAGCAATCATTCTGGTCATGTGTTGTTCTGCCGCAGCGATAGCACTTCTCTGTTCCATATGACATTTCGTTTGTGCCATATTCTTGCGGTCTCTGTTATATCTCTGCAGTGCCCCGTGCTGCTGCTTCATATGATACCGCAATGCTGAAAGCCTTTTCCAGCGTAAGGTCCTTTTCAGATAAAAGCCGTTTCTGGGTTCCTTCACTTTGAAGCCCACACACAAACTTGTCCCTTAAGGTATCTGCCAGTCCCGCTCCAAACTGGCAGTGTTTCGATAGTTTGCGCAGTTCTGTTAAATAATCAGCATTGCTTTCATCCTTATGCTGGTTCCATTTGTGAAACTTGAACCTTTCTGCTATCAGCAGCGGTGTGGGGTTTAAATGTTCCTGTAGTGTCGTTACTATGTCTTCAAAACTCTTTTCCATTGGCTTCGTTGGGGTTACTAGATTTCGTAATAAACCATACGTCTTTGCACCCATTAAATTTAACAATACCGACGCTTTCTTGTCATCTGACACCTCATTTGCCTTGCAGTACACCTCTATTCGTTTGACATATGTAGTCCAATCTTCGACTTCATTGTCAAATGCGGTGATACTGCCACTCTTCGGCATTTTGGGTGTGGTTTAAAATGGCGTCTCCCAATGACTTAAAATGGCATCTCCCGCGCTTTCTTTCCTCCCCCGCTGCTGCCAACGCCGCTCCCGGCCGTTCTCGTGGCAATGGCGGCACCCTGTAGGTTTCGCGCGCTTCTCCTGCGCTGCTGCCAACGCCGCTCTCGGCGGTCCTCGTGGCAATGGTGGCGCCTCGCGGGTTTCTGTGCGTCTCTCTCTCTCCCTCTCTCCGACGCTGCTCGGCCCCTGAACACCGGCTGCACCCTGTGTGCTCTGCCCTCTCTCTCTCTCTCTCTCTCCCGTCGACGCTGCTCAGCCCTTTGCTGTGCCGCTCGGTCGGGCTCTAGCCCGCCGCTGTCCGGGAAGGGTCTGCACACTACCTGTTGCCAGCCCGTTTCGCTGGACCGCCTCGACTAGAAAGCCAAGACTGGCTCTCGACAGCCTCCCCCGCAATTCTCGAGTCTCTGCTGGATGACTGGGTGGTTGCCCATGGTCGACGCCCGAGTCTCTGGCCTTGACCTCCAATCCACTGATCTCCAGGAATGAATCCCCGGGAGGTGATGCAGAGTTGCAGGTAGGTTCGAACTTGCCTTGTCGCCAATGTTGTGTCCGTGTATAATAAGACACAGACTGCAGGAGAAACGGTACAACAGGTGTTTACTCAACGTGGCTCACAGTGGAACTGATCTGTAAAGATTACTACTCAGTGCTATATACAGGTGTGGTCACTGCCAGTACTGCAGTATACATGAGCTGTGATATACCTATCAATTCGTCCAATAAAAAGCGACGAGTTAGGAACGTAACTAAAGGTTTTTATTGACTAAATAACAGAGCCCACCCTCGTGGGTGATCGGGTCCAACAAGGAGGAATACCAGCCAGTCGACTACCTTTATACCTGGGCAGGTAGGTGGAGCCATGGGCGGAGTCGGAGGTGGTCAGCCCAGGTATAACAGCGCGACAAGAGGCGACCTCGTATAGTGATACAACAGTGAGAACAATACAACAGTGATAACTATAGTGTAACGATAGTGAACGATAAAAGTGGTTTACCACATTCACCCCTTGTTTAGATTTGAGTCCGGCGGGGTGAAGTGTACTACCAGTTCTGGTATGTCAGTCTGTCCGGAGGCCTCGTAAGCCTCTCCGATCGTCACAGCGGCGGTGCTGCATTATCCGGTGTTAATGCTGGTGTCTGCGTGGTTGGCGAAGACTCGTGGGGTTCCGGCATGCCGTCTACCTGGGCTGGAATTGGGGGGGTGGTGGGGGGGGGTAAAGGTGGTGTCTCCGGAGTGCCCGAGGGTGCGAGGTCTCGTAAGGAGACAGTGTCCTCCCGCCCGTCTGGGTAAGCCACGTAGGCGTACTGGGGGTTGGCGTGCAGGAGGTTCACCCTCTCGACCAGGGGGTCCGTTTTATGGGCCCTCACGTGCTTTCGCAGCAAGACGGGCCCCGGAGAGGTCAGCCAGGTTGGTAGAGTGGTTCCCGTAGTCGACTTCCTGGGGAAAACGAACATTCGTTCATGGGGGGTGGCGTTAACGGTAGTGCAAAGTAGTGACCGGATGGAGTGCAGCGCTGTCGGGAGGACTTCCTGCCAGTGGGAGGTTGGGAGGCCCTTAGACTTTAAGGCTAAGAGGACGGCCTTCCATACCGTCGCGTTCTCTCTTTCCACCTGGCCGTTCCCTCGGGGGTTGTAGCTGGTGGTCCTACTTGCTGCAATACCTCTCGAGCGAGGAACTCCGTCAGTTCCTACTAGCATGAAGGAGGAGCCCCGGTCACTATGTATATCGTTTGGGAACCCGAACAAGGCGAAGAGGTCGTTCAGGCACTTGATGACCGTGGTACTGGTCATGTCTGGGCAGGGGAAGGCAAAAGGGAAACGGGAGTACTCATCAACGATGTTGAGGAAGTACACATTGCGGTCAGATGACGGTAGAGGCCCCTTAAAGTCGATGCTCAGGCGCTCGAAGGGGCGGGTGGCCTTGATCAGGCTTGCTCTGTCCGGCCTATAGAAGTGCGGTTTGCACTCGGCGCAGGTCTGGCAGTTCCTGGTCATGGTCCTGACCTCCTCGATGGAGTAGGTCAGGTTGCGGGCCTTAATGAAATGGTAAAGTCTGGTGACCCCGGGGTGGCAGAGGTCGTTGTGGAGGGTCTGAAGTCTATCGATATGCGCGCTGGCGCATGTAATTCGTGAAAGAGCATCAGGGGGTTCGTTCAGCTTACCTGGCCGGTACAAGATATCATAATCGTAGGTGGATAGCTCGATTCTCCACCTCAAGATCTTGTCATTCTTGATTTTGCCCCTCAGCTTGTTATTAAACATGAAAGCAACCGAACGTTGGTCGGTGAGGAGGGTAAATCGTTTGCCTGCCAGGTAATGCCTCCAGCGCCGTACCGCCTCCACAATTGCCTGGGCTTCCTTCTCGACCGACGAGTGTCGGATCTCGGGGCCCTGTAGGGTCCTTGAGAAGAAGGCCACCGGCCTCCCCTCCTGGTTAAGGGTAGCGGCTAGGGCGAAGTCGGATGCATCGCTCTCCACTTGGAAGGGGATGGACTCATCCACTGCGTGCATTGTGGCCTTGGCTATGTCTCCCTTGATGAGGGAGAAGGCCGCGCACGCTTCCTCCGTGAGGGGGAAGGGTGTGGACTTCATGAGGGGTCTGGCTTTGTCCGCATAATTGGGCACCCATTGGGCATAGTAGGCGAAGAGCCCCAGGGTTCTCTTCAGTGCCTTAGGGCAGTGGGGGAGGGGTAGCTCCATGAGGGGGCGCATTCTTTCGGGGTCGGGACCGATGAGTCCGTTCTCTACTACACAGCCAAGGATGGCAAGGCGCGAGGTGTTAAACACACATTTCTCCTTATTGTAGGTGAGGTTCAGCCGTTGGGCCGTACGGAGGAATTTCTCCAGATTCACGTCATGGTCCTGCCGGTCGCGGCCGCAGATGGTGACGTTATCTAGATAGGGGAATGTGGCCTGCAGTCCGTTCTGGTCAACCATCCGGTCCATCTCCCTTTGGAAGACCGAGACCCCGTTGGTGACACCGAAGGGGACCCTAAGGAAGTGGTATAGGCGCCCATTCGCCTCGAAGGCGGTGTACTGGCGGTCCTCGGGGTGGATAGGGAGTTGGTGGTAGGCCGACTTAAGGTCGATGGTCGAGAATACGCGGTATTGTGCAATCTGATTGACCATGTCAGATATGCGGGGAAGGGGGTATGCGTCCAGCTGGGTGTATCTGTTTATGGTCTGGCTGTAGTCGATGACCAGGCGATTTTTATCGCCGGTCTTAACGACCACGACCTGGGCACGCCAGGGGCTGTTGCTCCCTTCGATAATGCCCTCTTTCAGGAGGCGCCGCACCTCAGAGCTAATGAAGGCTCTGTCCCCAGCACTGTACCGCCTGCTCTTGGTAGCGACGGGTTTGCAGTCGGGGGTGAGGTTAGCGAACAGGGAAGGTGGCGGCACCTTGAGGGTGGATAGGCTGCAGGTGTTACGCGGTGGGCGGTTTAACATTCGCTGGTTGTCGACTGTGAGTGGGGGGAGGGGTCCACCGTATGCTAGGGTTACACTTTGGAGGTGGGATTGGAAGTCCAGCCCTAGTAGGACGGCAGCGCAGAGCTGGGGGAGGACGAGGAGTTTAAAATTTTTATACTCCGTACCCTTAACCGACAAGGTCACAACACAGTAGCCGCTAATGTCCGTGGCGTGGGACCTCGATGCCATCGAGATTCGGTTGCGCGTTGGCAGGACAGGGAGGGAGTAGTGGCTCACCGTGTCTGGGTGGATGAAGCTCTCCGTGCTTCCGCTGTCGAACAGGCAGGTCGTGGCGTGGCCGTTTACTTTGATGTCCATCATCGACTTGGACAGGTGGTGTGGGCGGGCTTGATCCAGAGTGACGGAGGCTAGTGTGTAGGTAAGCGAGTCGTTGTCGTCTGCGGGCGAGGCGGTCGACGGGTCCGGAGGCTCGGTGGCAGTCGGGCGTGGTGGGTAAAATGGCGTCTCCCACGAGGTAGGACAAAATGGCGGAGAAGATGGCTGCTCCCATAACTCACATGAGGCACTATTGGGGTTGGTTGCCTTGATCAAAGATGGCCGCCCCCATGACTCACGTGTGGGGATGCTGGCCTCAGTTACCTTGAAAGAAGATGGCCGCCCCCACAGTTCGCATGAGGCACTGCTGGCCTCTGAAGGTCCGCTCCTGCAGGCCTTAGAGAAGTGGCCTTTCTTCCTGCAGGTTGAGCAGGTAGAGTTCCTGGCTGGGCAGCGCGACCTCGGGTGCTTCTGGCCGCAAAAGAAGCAGCCGGCGGCCCGATCGCGGGTGCCCGATGTCTGAGCCGGTGGCGGTCCCGGTCGGGTCCGGGACGCCGACGCTGAGGTAGGTCCCGGGGGCGGCGCTGCGAAGGGTATTGCGGTAGGGGTCGGGCCCGAGTCCCAGGGTCGCGAGCAGTACCTGGAAAACGCCTCCTGGTCCTGATGGGCCACCTCTAGGGAGAGAGCGAGGGCTTCAGCTTTGTCCAGGTCGAGGTCTTTAGCTTCAAGCAGTCTTTGCCGTGAGTGGTCGGACCGTAGGCCTTTCACAAAGGCAGCGCGGATATTATCTTCCGTATTTTCAACAGCCGTCACCGCTTTAAAGTCACAGTTCCTGCCGAGTGCTCTTAGCGCCCGTAAAAATTCAGCTACAGACTCTCCTGGCTGTTGCGGGCGGGATCTTAGGAGGTGCCTGGTGTACATGTAATTTACCGGGCTCCGGTACTGCTGTTTCAGTAGGTTGATAGCGGCCTCGTATGTAGTCGTGTCCTGGATGAGTGCGTATACTCTTGGGCTCGCTTGGGCGTTCAGAACTCTTAGTTTGGATCTCTGAGGGACGCCGGATTCTTCCAGGTAGGATTCGAAGCAGCCCAGCCAGTGTTTGAAGTCGAGGGCTGAGTTTGCTGCCTGTGGGTTTAGATCCAGGTACGGTGGTTTGAGGGCTTGCAGCCAAGCCGGCTGGTGTGGCTGTTGTAGCCCGGTGTCTGAAAGCTGCTGTGGCTGTGCTTCTGGGAGGGCTTCTGGCTGGCCAGTAGTAGACATCTTTAAAATTTAGTCAATAAAATTGATATACCTATCAATTCGTCCAATAAAAAGCGACGAGTTAGGAACGTAACTAAAGGTTTTTATTGACTAAATAACAGAGCCCACCCTCGTGGGTGATCGGGTCCAACAAGGAGGAATACCAGCCAGTCGACTACCTTTATACCTGGGCAGGTAGGTGGAGCCATGGGCGGAGTCGGAGGTGGTCAGCCCAGGTATAACAGCGCGACAAGAGGCGACCTCGTATAGTGATACAACAGTGAGAACAGTGAGAACAATACAACAGTGATAACTATAGTGTAACGATAGTGAACGATAAAAGTGGTTTAGCACAAGCTGTAAAAGATAGTTCCCCTTAAAGGTATATACATTACAGTGTATATGGACTTCCAAAAGGCGTTTGATAAAGTGCCACATAATAGGCTTGCCAGCAAAGTTGAAGCCCATGGAATAAAAGGGGCAGTGGCAGCATGGATACGAAATTGGCTTGGAGACAGGAAACAGAGAGTAGTGGTGAACGGTTGTTTTTCAGACTGGAGGAAGGTATACAGTGGTGTTCCCCAGGGGTCGGTACTAGGACCACTGCTTTTCTTGATATATATTAATGACTTGAACTTGGGTGTGCAGGGCACAATTTCAAAATTTGCAGGTGACACAAAATTTGGAAGTGTAGTGAACAGTGAGGGGGATAGTGATAGACTTCAAGAAAACAGAGACAGGCTGGTGGAATGGACGGATACGTGACAGATGAAATTTAACGCATAAAAGTGCAAAATTATACATTTTGGTAGGAAGAACGAGGAGAGGCAATATAAACTAAAGGATACAATCCTAAAGGGAGTGCATGAACAGAGGGTATATGTGCACAAATCGGTGAAGGTGGCAGGGCAGGTTGTGAAAGCGATTAAAAAAGCTTACAGGATACTGGTCTTCATAAATAGAGGCATAGAGTACAAAAGCAAGGAAGTTATGATGAACCTTTATAAAACACTGGTTCAGCCTCAACTGGAGCATTGTGTCCAATTCTGGGCACCACACTTTAGGAAGGATGAGAAGGCCTTCGAAAGGGTGCAGAAAAGATTTACGAGAATGATTCCAGGGATGAGGGATTTCGGTTACGTGGATAGACTAGAGAAGCTGGGGTTGTTCTCCTTGGAGCAGAGAAGGTTGAGAGGAGATTTAATAGAGGTGTTCAAAATCATGAGGGGTCCAGACAGAGTAGATGGTGAGAAACTGTTCCCATTGGCAGAAGGGTCGAGAACCAGAGGACACAGATTCAAGGAGATTGGCAGAAGAACCAAAGGCGACATGAGGAAAAACTTTTTTACGCAGCGAGTGGTTAGGATCTGGAATGCACTGCCTGAGAGGGTGGCGGAGGCAGATTCAATCATAGATTTCAAAAGGGAGTTGGAAGGAAAAAAAATTTGTAGGGCTACGGGGAAAGGGCGGGGGAGTAGGACTAGCTGAAGTACTCTTGCAGAGAGCCAGCACGGGCTCGACGGACTAAAATGGCCTCCTACTATGCTGTAACCTTTCTATGATTCTAAGCTCAACTCGGTCACCTGCTGAAATGCAGCCCCACAACTACCAAGCCTCCTATTTGGAGGTCATTCTGCTACTCCTTCGTGAAAGTATCCCCCACCTTGGCCTCAAATCATTCTGCACGCATCCTGTCAGTGACACAAACATCTGACTGAAAATAAATCCGACAGCCGTCCAGCCCTTGGTGCCTATTATTTAGTACCCTTTCAATCCTAGCCGTCTGCTCCCCCTACAGCGGCAGGAAGTTTTGAAGTGGCTGCCTGGTGGTATGCAACAGGAGTTTTTTTTTTTTAGTTATTCATTCACGGGATGTGGGCGTCGCTGGCAAGGCCCAGTATTTATTATCCATCCCCCTAATTGCCCTTGAGAAGGTGGTGGTGAGCCGCCGCCTTGAACCACTGCAGTCCATCACAGCTATTTTTTTCCGATATGACAGTGTGGCTTGCTACTGGCTATTTCAGAGGGCAGTTAAGAGTCAACCACATTGCTGTGGGTCTGGAGTCACAAATAGGCCAGACCGGGTAAGGGTGGCAGATTTCCTTCCCTAAAGGACATTAGTGAACCAGATGGGTTTTTTACGACAATCCGATAGTTTCATGGTCACCATTAATCATACTAGCTTTTTATTCCCGATTTATTTAATTAACTGAATTTAAATTCCCCAACTGCCATGGTAGATTTTGAAGTAGAGAAAGTGAAGGCACTTAACATCATGTGGAATGTAGCCCAAGTTTCAGAAGGCATTTCTTAAGTGGGGGTGGGCAGGGGTGTGGGATGAAGTGATATTCATTGCCAAGGCCTCCTTTGTCCATGGGCTGAAAAGCTGGATCTTCCTTTACTGAATGAGACAGCAACACCTTAGTTGAAGAGTCTTTAAATGTGGGTTAGGAGCCCTGAGGCCAGCTTCAGACCTTACCAAGTGCAGCAGCCACCCTGACCGTTTCAACTGCTGCAGCGGCACTGGATGGGGAGATCTTCAGCTGACTAAGAGCCCAGACCACTGTCAAATACCTCCCACCATCATGGTGAACATAAGAACATAAGAAAAAGAGCAGGAGTAGGCCATGCAGCCCCTCGCCTGCTCCGTCATTCAATAAGATCATGGACGATTGTCGACCTCAACTCCACTTTCCTGCCCGATCTCCATATCCCTTGATTCCCCTAGAGTCCAAAAATCTATCGATCTCAGCTTTGAATATACTCAATGACTCAGCATTCACAGCCCTCTGGGGCAGAGAACAAAGAGCCCCCACCAGCCTCCCCCTGCAGAAGCAGCCTGCCCGGAGAGATTTCCAATAGCATCAAGTATCTACCATGAGTATGTAAGTTTTTGTGTGCTGAGGAAAATTGGCTAGTTCTGGGAGGAGTTATGCTGACTGGCAAGAGTGCAGTTTTGGCATTAAATCCAGCACAGGGCAAATCTTGGCAATAGCCTGTGTTATTGACAGTTATTTGCCTCCATATGTACAGCAGTGGAAGGAGGTATGGTTAAGTTGGACGGTCGGCTATTTGCACTACGCGTACGGCAATGGCAGGGACTCTGCAGTTGTGACCTCTGCAATATAGATGATAGACACAGTAGAGGTATTTTCTATAGGTTGCTGCTGTGGAGGCTTTGGCAATCCAAACTCTAAGAAGCAGTCATGGCTTTAGCTTACTTAAATGGTTACCGGCAATCATGCAGGAGGGATTCGGAGACCTTCTGGATTCCCATTGTTCACACAGAGGGATTCAAGAGATGCCCTTCAGTAATGGCATAGAACCAAGAAGCAGTCAGTTGCCATTCATGTCAGTGGCAATTATGTGCCACCATATACCTCCTGCATCATCGTTAAAGTGAAAGAGCCCACGGTAACCGTAGCAAAGGAGACCCTAGGCGCTGCATTTGTACTGATAGCAGTAGTGGCCCTTCTATATCCCCTCCTGCTGCAGCCACCCATCGGTGATGCTACTTTAGTGACGGAAGTAAAGACTTGCATTTATATAGCGCCTTTCACAACCTCCGGACGTCCCAAAGCGCTTTACAGCCAATGAAGTACTTTTTGAAGTGTAGTCACTGTTGTAATGTAGGAAACACAGCAGCCAATCTGCGCACAGCAAGCTCCCACAAACAGCAATGTGATAATGACCAGACAATCTGTTTTAGTGATGTTGGTTGCGAGATAAATATTGGCCAAGGTATTGCAGAGAACTCCCCTGCGCTTCTTTGACATAGTGCCATGTTACATTCACCTGAGAGGGTAGACAGGATCTCCAACAGTGCAGCACTCCCTCAGGACTGCCAGCCTAGATTGTGCGTCTCAAGTGTCTAGACTGGGGCTTGAACCCATATCCTAGTGCCTCAGAGGCGAGAGTGCTCCCAACTGAGCCACACCTGACACTCTAATCCAGAAGCAACAGCCAGGAATACAAGGAGAAAATGCAGCAGGGCGAATAGTCCGTTAGCAGATTTTTGTGATTTTTGTCACAAATACACACTTGTTTAAACCCACTTACTTTTCCGATAAAAACTATTAAATGGAGAGAAATATAATTCTAATAAAACTGAAGTAGAATCCTCCAAGATGTGTGCTTGAGCCGAGGACTGAATAATGTCTCTTGCAAACACAATTCAGACACGACAGTCTCCTGCCAGCTTCTGGTGCATCTAATTCCACCGTGTAACATTTCCTGAAACGTGGCACTAACAGTTACTTACTTGATAGACTTGTTCAAGTTGGCCACAGGGCATAGAATGTGTTGAATGGAAATCTCAGCTGCTGCATTAGGGGTGCTCTCCCTACATTGATGCTGAGGTCTATTATTGAATTATGGATGGGGTGGGGTGGGGTGGGAGAGTAATGCATTGCAATTAACAAGGGGTGGGGGTCTTGCTCAAATCTGGGTGCAAAAATACTCCCTCTTGCAGTATGTCTGTGGATGCATGTTGTTTAGCATAGTTATGCACAGGCTGGATGAAGATTTCTTTTAATTTAAAAAGAACTTGTGCAAATTGTTTACGGCAGTTCCTTGATTATCAGAAGTTTTCGGTGTGTATATATATATAGCACTGGTGCTGTAGTCACTGAGCACACGTTATAGCAGCATGGGGTTGGTCCAGTACAGTAATATGAGGTGATGCAGTGCATTGCCAGCATTGCGAGCCTCTACATCATTGATCTAAAATAAATAGACGTCAAATTAACAAACACTATACTTTCCAGAAATGCGCATTCTATTTTTTATTTTAATCTCGAGAGTCAGCTTCTAAATGTCAAAAGCCAACATGGATGACATCACTGGATGCATTAAAAGCGAAACCTATTGGCCACCAAGTTTATGCACCAATATAATGACTGTGTTAAAGGTGTTTTATTTAATATTCTCTTTGGCTTTTATCTGTGTCAGCAGTACTTTAACCAGGCTCCAAAAATAAAGGGAGCACTGACAGACTTCAGACTGAAAATCTAGAAGCTCAGTTATTTTTAGTGCATCAATTCCTCGCCCACGTGTTGGTTTAAGTTGATTAGAATGTTCCACCAGGCGACTCTCGACTGGACCTGGCCAGTTGTTCTCCTCGGCCTCCTGACTGGGATAGCCTCCCCGGCTCCAATAGCAGCGAAAGCGAGGGGGAGCTTGGAAGGGAGATGGGAGACTCTCCTCTCCAGGTCCTTGTATCCGATCTCTGGGAGGAAATTAGACCTCGGCTGGGACAGGGACTATTTCAGTGGAATCAAGAGAGTGAGGAGGCTTTATTGCAATGTTGGCATCGGGTTTCACCTCCAAATCACGGCTGATGGACAAATCAATGGAGCGCACGCTGAAAACCAGTACAGTAGGTTGTCAGCGGCTTTTTATTTGGTTTTTAATTCAGTTACTGTTAACCAAATTTAATTCTTTGCAACTTTGCTAGCTGAGCATTTACTGAGGCAAGTGCTGCATTGCATGGAATTTATAAATGTACCTTCTGCAAGATTTAAAGAAGCATTATCTCTCTTTGCTGGCCTACCTGCAAAGCAAGAGAAAGTTGCTGCAAATCATGCAGGCATATCTTGATTAAAGTGCCTCAGTCTTTCAGCACACAGTCATTTCTTTTAAAAATGCCAGTCTGAATGCGATTGGGTGTTTTAACAGTCTGTTAAATGGGCACAATGACTACAGCACAATTGCCCCCTTGTTTGATAATGTCACTTGAATGCCACAGACCTTTGGGCAATGGTGGAATATGAAAAGCTGGCTTATCTTTTGCGATGACATCTTGAAGGTGTAAATGCATCCGAGTACCTGACTGGCCCCTTCGGCGGCTTTTGAAGTCCGTGCAAATAAGATTTGCCTTACGCTTGAAAAATAAACAAGAATTCTGCTTAACCAATGTCTAAAATTGAATGTTATAAAGAAAATGAGAGAAACCTGCAGAAACAGATCACTTGTTAACTTGCATTTTTTGAATACCAATTGCTACACAGACCTCAAATGGTTAAATACATGTTGTGGACAAAAAGGATGCTGTAAAAATAGAGAGTGGAGCACGCATGCCAGTTTGGCACTCCCCTTCTTGTTTCCGGGTAGAACTGCTTTTCTTGCATTCACTGTGAATAATTCCGCACCCTGTAATTTTTAAATTGTTAGTGCATCTTGCAATAGACCCGACTAATTAAAGGAAATTGGATAAACTTTGGACCTGGGCTGGCCTTCAAATAAAGCTTATTGTGTCTTGGCTGAAGTACAGGATCAGATCAGCTGATGTTAAAAGGAATCAGGAACAGCAGTCAGTTTATTTGTGCTGCATTGCAGGCTCTGTTTTATTTAGACTAGCAGCCCCCACAGCACCCCCCTCACACCCTCCAACCCCCATCCCCCAAGACGCTTGGTTAAAATTAGATTACATGTGCTATAGCACGACAGTAAGTCAAATTACAATGTTGGTGTCTTTGCAACACTGTGTGTGTGTGTGGTGAGGAGGGGCCTGTTTGCAAAGGACCTTACCTTTCTGTGCACAGTGAGATTAAATAGATCGTCTTCTCTTAGGCATTGTGTGTTTTATGTTCATGTTTCACCAGCAGCTTGTGTTAATGCAGATTCCCTTATCAACGTACTGAAGTAACGTGTTGGAATTTGGTATTGTTAGCATTTTCAACAATTTTTAATTGAGGGTTTTTTATTTTAAATGCCAGGAATGCTTCCTAGTCTCCTCCTTCAGCTTTTTGTGTTTGACAATCTTGCAAAATTCATAGGCCTCCTAAGAATGCACAGACAGTGAGACAGGATGAAAAAAAATTGCAGTTTGTGATGATTTAATTTAGCTTCTGACATCTCGCCTGATAAATACTGAACATAAATGCTTGACATTAGTTTGTTTACGATCTCGGTTGAGAATATATTCGTCCGAAATGCAGCAGCAGATGATATTGTAACATCAAACACTGTTCGTGTGGGTACGGTAGTGTAGTGGTTATTTTACTGGACTAGTAATCACGAGGCTTCTGACCTAATAACCTTGTGCGTTCAAATCCCACCATGGCATTTTGAGAATTTGAATTTTTTAAAATCTTGGAGAAAAAGCTAGTACAGGGATCCCTCCCCAATCGCGGGGGATACATCCCTGAAAACCCCCGTGGTTAGTAAAACCGCGGTTGGCAAATTCAGTATAAACACAATAAAAAAAGATAAAAAGCATATAAATAGCATAAAAATCATGTTTTTTTTACCTTATTCCTAAATTAAAAACTGCGGTTGACAAAAATAGTCACAAAGTGGAAACCGTGCATACGTGAAATCAGCGTATGGCAAAACCGCGGTTGGGCGGGATTCCTGTATCAGTAAAAGTGACCATGAAGCTGACGGATTGTCACAAAAACCCAACTGGTTCACTAATGTCCTTCAGGGATTGGAAACCTGACCGTCCTGACCTGGAGTAAAAACAGAAAATGCTGGAGAAACTCAGCAGGTCAGGGCAGCATCTGGGAAGAGAGAAACAGCAGAGTTAACGTTTCAGGTCGATGACCTTTCATCAGAACTGGAAAAAAGCAGGAAATGGAACAGATTTTTAAGCAAGTGTAGAGTCCTGACCTGGTCTGGCCAACATATGACTCCAGTCCCACACCAACGTGCTTGACTCTTATCTGTCCTCCTGAAGTAGCCCAGCAAGCCACTCGATTGTATCAAACGTCATGGAGAAGTCTCAATACAGGAAACTCTCTTCTAACTGGCACCTAAATTAACCGGAAATCTCCGTTAACCGGCAAAATTCAGGAATAGGTTCAGGTAAGTTTTACTTCAGATTAGTGGCAGTTCCTGGATCTGTGGCTGTGTAACTGGGGTTCGTGCACTTGTTGCTAAGCAACAGGGACGCTTGGTCTGTGGCTGGAGTTCCTGCACATGTTGCTAAGCAACAGGGAAGCCTGGATTTGTTGCTATGTACGGGGCTCTCCTACCTTTTAACTCTACCTCTCTGTAATCTGGACTTTTTGATAAACCGGCACCACGCCGGTGCCGGATAATAAAGAGTTTCCTGTACCACCACCTCAGGAAAGCTAGGGATTGGCAATAAATGCCGGCGATGCCAACTTGCCAAGAATGATTTTTTTTTTTAAATGAAGCACCACATTGGTCTTACCCTTGAGCATTTGTCTACCAAATAAAGCTCTGTATCTACATTTTTAAAAGCTCATTGCAGTGCAGCTGGCCAACCAAATGACTAGACATCAATTACATAATGAAAGAAACTACCCTGATTGAGCAGATAAGCAATGGAAAATAGTGGGAGCAGTGATTTGGTGATAATGAGCCATGTTTCATGGCTCACCCATTGGAAGTGCGAAGGATATGGTGGTTCCAGTTAAGTGACCTCAAACGGAATTTTCCCCCCAACATCCCCAAAGAAACAATTCATTTAACAGGGTACTGGTCACTTTCCAGTAGCTAGCTCAGTCTAAGTGGGCATTTTCATGAGCAAGCCTTAACAGTGAGTTTGTGAGGGCTCCTTGACATCACAGCTGAGCCCTGATAGCCACATACACGCACTCTCCAGCAGGAGTCACTGGGTGGTGACCAGGAATGAGAAACCTGATGCTTGTCTTGTCTAAAGGGTGCTGAAGGGCAGCCAGCTCCGCACAGACCAGCCCTGTATGACTCAGTTCCACACTGGCCAGTGCTTTGACCCACTGAGCCATCTGGGGAGCAGGCAGTTCGGGATGGCAGACTGGAGAGTTCCTTTAAATGCCATTCATCAGTTTTTTTGCATTAGAGCAGAAGAAAGTATAAGGACCATTTGGCCATTGAACCTCATCTCTCCAGTACTCCAAGTCACCCAGTCCAGCATCCTGTTGCATTTTGAATCGCTCTAATGTCTTTGACTTCAATACCTTACCTGGTAGATCATTCCAAATGTTTGTCAGTATAAATAAAAAGACTTTTTTCCTGATATATATCTCTCTTAATTTTATTTTCCACTAATATAAATTTATATCCTACTGATCTGACTTGCCCTGCAGCAATATTCTGGGTTCACCTTATCGATACTTAATGTGCCTTAATAAAGTTCCCCTTCCCCAACCATGCACTAGAGCTTAAGCTTCTCTGATTTTCCTTCATAGCTCAACCTGCCATAATTCTTGTTGCTCTTCTCGACATCCTCTCCAGAGCCCACGCGTCGCTTCTAAAGTGCGCTGATCAAAATCATACCCGCTGCATTAGCGACGTAGCGAAGACCCTGCTGCAGGGCACAATTTAACTGATTGCACCACTGATTATTTAGTTGTTCGGCCATTTAGTGCTTTATTGAGGTTAGGATGTCAGCCAGCACTTTCAGTTCTTTGATTTTCACACATCTTTTGGACTGTTGTAACGTATCACAGGTTTTAAAATACAGAGAATAGCAGATTAAAAAGTAGGCAGGCATCTCATCAAGACATTCAGATGGCATCATGAATTGTATGGGTTTATTCAGCCTTGTGACACATGATGTGAATACCAGCCTTGAAATTACTCCCATGTACCTGTCACGTTGGGTTTCTTTTTACAATATATATGTAACGTAGAATTCGAGTTTATTGAATTTATAGCAGTGGGTTTTATGACAGACGCTGAAGGCCAAGAATTCAACTCAGGTGATATAGAGGAAGGATTAACAATAATAATGTAATCATTGAACATAGTGTAAAACTGGTGATATCGTCCAAAGTCAGAATTACCCCCAATGTGTTGGGTGACACATCATCGTATTGGCGACGCTGTGAGATAACGTACAGCCTGGATATTTTGGCAAATAATAATATCATGTAAAGATTTATTCATCCAAAAGTACTAGTCTACAGGAACATCATTATTTTCATAAACGACTCTTTTGCTTAGCAGCCTCTCGGCGTGAAATGCTGAAACAATAAAAAGGTTCAAGGTAAAGAGAACACTGCTGGTATATTGTAGCTCTCCTCTCTGGGGTAAGGTTCTGCCTACAGCACCTGGGTGGTAATCTGGCAGAACGGATCACCTGCCCGTTGTAGAACCCGCCCGATCTTTATTGAAATCAATGGAATGAAAATCGGGCATGTTCGCTAAAGGGCCAGTGATCTGCTCTGCCAGATTGTCACCCAGCCGGTGAAGATGAAAATCTTTCTTTATCGCTCTCTTCCTATCGCACACATACATCAAATACTCTTGCTCATTTTTTTTCCTGCAGTGATATTCTCTCTTGCTCGCTCTCTTTATCTGTCTCTCTTCAAAATTCCCTTTCTGATGGTTTGATTTATGTCTTTCTCTGTTTTAAGTTCTGTTGCTTTCTGTCTCTGTTGCCATGTCAGGCTGGGGGCACTTTTCTCTAGAAAAGAGAAGGCTGAGAGGTGACCTGACACAGGTCTTTAAAATTATGAAGGGGTTCAATAAGGTGGACGTAGAAAAGTTGCTTCCACTTGTGGGGGGAGTCCAAAAGTAGGAGATACTAATGTAAGTCACTAATAAATCCAATAAGGAATTCAGGAGAAACTTCTTTACCCGAAGGGTGATTAGAATATGGAACTTGCTACCACAAGGAATGGTTGTGGTAAATGGCATAGATGCATTTTAGGGGAAGATTGATAAGTACATGAGGGAGAAAGGTATAGAAGGATAAGGTGACATGAAGTAAGGAGGGAGGAGGCTCGTGTGGAGCATAAACACCAGCATAGAACTGCTGCACCGAATGGCCTGTTTCTGAGCTAAACAATGCTATGTAATTCTTTTCTCCCATAAGCTGAAATATCCCATAACATTATTTCGAAGAAGAGTAGGGGAGCTCTCCCGTTCAGTTAGGGAGTAGCACAGGCAGAATTCCAAATGTAGGAAGCCTGTTTTGCCCTTTAGGCAGATTTGGGGATAGCCCTGGTAGAAAATGAAAACTAGGATGTTCAATAGGAGATTAGGGAATGCAGAGGTCATTCCATAAGTGTGACGGACATGCTGGGCTTGATTTTCTCCTCTTTCTCTTCTCCCTCCCTCCCCCCTCCCTCCCTCTCTTCTCCCTCCCCCCCCTCGCCGCCACCATCACCACAGCGGAAATTGGACAGTACGGATTTTGCGGGCACCTTTTTTTTTAATTCATTGATGGGATGTGGGTGTCGCTGGCTAGGCCTGCATTTAGTGCCCATCCCTAATTGCCCTTGAGAAGATGGTGGTGAGCCGCCGCCTTGAACCGCTGCAGTCCATATGGTGTAGGTACACCCACAATGCTGTTAGGAAGGGAGTTCCAGGATTTTGGCCCAGCGACAGTGAAGGAACGGCGATACAGGTCCAAGTCAGGATGGTGTGTGGCTTGGAGGGGAACTTGTAGGTGGTGATGTTCCCATGCGTCTGCTGCCCTTGTCCTTCTAAGTGGTAGAGGTCGCGGGTTTGGAAGGTGCTGTTGAAGGAGCTTTGGCGAGTTGCTGCAGTGATTTGACCTCCATGGAGGTTGGCTATTTGACTGGGTGCAGCTGATTTCAGTTTGTTGCGCGAGTTGTAGGTGGTATTACTGCCTCGGATTTGGCGCTCGCTCCAAATAGGTGCGGGAAAATGTGTGCCCCTAAAGGACTAGTGGCATAATACTATCCAAGCATAACTTTACCCTAGTGCCTATTGTCAGAGACATCGAGCAAATCGCCTCCACCCACATATTGCAGACATGGTGCAGACGGACCTACCTACACTAACTGAAAGTTGCTAGCTGCCTTTTTACAGGTCCTCCAATCCAAGGGTGTGGCTTTGCAATTCCTGATACTGGGGCGGGCGGGTTCTACAACAGGCAGGTGATCCATTCCACCAGATTACCACCCAGGTGCTGTACGCAGAACTTTACCCCAGAGAGGAGACCTACAATATACCAGCAGTGTTCTCTTTACCTTGCCAGCCCTGGTGAGGCGGGACTGCCAGAAAAATGGCAGAATTTGGGGGCGGGTGCCCAACCCACCTCCATGCCATCTTCCCAGGAGGCTGGTAGCCGTCCCGCGCTGGGTCCCGTCTCGTTGGAGGCGGGAAGGGATTAAAGCCTATTAACTGCCTGTTGACAGGTAGTTAACAAGCAGAAAATAGGATTATCCCCTTTTTGCCCTCAAGTGCGGGCTTCCCAAAGGTTCTGAAACCCGCCGGCGAGGCGAGTACTGGGTCTGCGGGGGGGGCTGCAAAAGTGTGGTGTGAAGGTAAGTGATGGGTGCAAGTGTGTAGAGGTGAGTATCTGAGGTAAGTGCAAAGTGTTATTAAAAGTGTACTTACCTTTGTTTCTTCCTGCAGGCTTCAGTCGGTGTGTATGCGGAGAGTCTCGCACCTCCACGTTGGAGATGACAGATGGCCGCTGCATTCTCCAATGCAAGAACTATCTCATTTCTGTAAAAGAAAGAGGTTTGATGGGGTCTTGAATTCAAGACCTCATCAAACTACAGAGAATGTCAGTGTTTGACAGCTTCACCGAGCTGTCAAACGATGACAATTCATCTGTCCAAAAGTTTTGACAGATGAAACTACATACGTTGACGTTCTCTGCAACTGGCTTCCCCTTAATTGGCCTGTGAAGCCCGCTGGGCGGGCTTAACGAGGTCAATCAAGGGAAAATAGCGTGGGTTGGCCAGAAGTTGTTGGAGGTGGGACTAAAACCCGACAAGTGGGAGTCCCGCCTCCAAAAGCTCCCCATTGGCAAAATCACCCCCTGGGTTTCTATGGGCGTTCCTCAAGGACAACGTCTGTCCAATTTTAACTAAGCTTAAAGGATTGTATCGCTTTTTTTGCAGGATGAAAATTTAGTCATGTATTACTTCAAGCACTGGTTTGGGGAGCAAAAAGTATCTTTAAACCAGTTAGTAACCTGAAATTAACGTGGGAAAATAATGTATATTTCTATCAGATATAATCACTGCTGTATGAGCTGCTATCCAGAATCTAATGAAGCTCTCCCACAGGATGATACAGTCCTAAAAAGGTGCCCATGTCTTGATTAATGGAGTTTGAGAAAAGCTAGAAAATCTGAATGTAATTTGTCATCTCAGTAATGTCATGCACCAGTGACATGTTAAGGTTTTTGCAATGAATGGCACCAGCAGTATGAATCATATCACTTTGCTGCCGTGCTAGGGAAACACTTTCTGATTTAAAAAAAATTATCTTTCCTGAAATCATGGTTAGCTTTTATTTGTGTATATTTGAATAATACTGGGGTCACGTAACTCCTATTGCCTAATTGATACAAGGGCAGTGCCATCTTTGCCTTCTCCAAAGCTGCGCTTTGCATCACATTTTGTTTTGGCAGTGAAGAGGGGTAGGGGAGAAATATGGTACCGTGCACTGCAGTCTCAAGTCAGCGTGCCATGACCTATCCCCAACCTTCCACACAAGGAGTTTCTGCTCCGTGCAGTGCCATTGTGGCAAGCTATGAAGTGAATCCCAGGTACTTTCCGAAAATGAGGGAGGGAAAACTGGTAGAAATGAACGTTTGGGGTGAACTCCTGCACCTCCTAGCAGATGGTTTCTGAGTGACATTGATAGAAAGTTTTTGACTCAAAAAATAAAGCATGAAGAAAACTCTTGAGATGAGTTTTAAGCAAATCATAAATTTGCTTCACTTGGCCTAAATTCAAATTTTCTGTAAAAACCCTTAATTTAAATTTTTTTTTAGCAGAAACTCTCCTAAGATTGTCCTATTTTCTTCGAGACATAAGAATTAAGAGCAAGAGTAGGCCATCCAACCCCTCGAGCCTGCTCCACCATTCAATAAGATCATGGCTGATCTTCGACCTCAACTCCACTTTCCCGCCCAATCCCCATATTAAAATCCTGCAAGGATTTTTCATTGCCCCTTGAGACTTGTGGTCAAGGCACCATTATATTGCTACTCTAATTCCAACAGAACAAAATGGCAGCTCAACTAATGCATGTAGAAGTGCTGAGTATCTGTTGACCCAGAAAGCTGGATGTGTCTGCCTGGAAAGCCTTGATAAATTACCCATGGGTGAAGCCTTGACCATCCATCATGGGAGCCTACAGCTTCTTTGGGGTACCCCATAAGAGTTGATCAAAGGATGAAACCGTTGTCTGTACAGGGAAACCAGAGCATTGTGCTTGAGGGTGACGAGACCATCTCAGGAAAGCCAACATGCAAAATAAAAAGCCCAGACCAAGAAAAAAAATCTTCTGAGGAGCCTGCATTAGGAAGTTCTTTTTGAGGAAGCCCTGGATAAGGTAAGAAATATGCCTATTTTCACAATGGGAGTCCGCTGTAGGTTCAGGATTGTTGCTGGGTTGGAAGAGTGAAGTCCACATGCTTAAGAATCTAGCCCTAAAATTAGCAGTTGAGGACTTCTTTTCAGAAAGTAGCATTAGTGGGTGTTGGGATTTATTTGAAATTATATGTTTTGACATTCAGTATGTTCGGCTTGGGTTGGTTTGATTTTGTTGAAATCAAACCCCTCTAAACTTAAGCTTATCTCTTTCAAAAACAATTACAGACCTAAGATGGAAGAAATTGTAGCAATAGAATTTGTGTGTCACAGGAAATAATACAACATTTATTCCTGGGCACAGTCTGGATGGAGAAAGTGAAGATGGCACCGTCTTAATGTTCAGAAACTTTGGATGAGGTTTGTAATCCTGACACCAGTAGTTATGAACAATGCCATTGTTACGTTTTGAAGTCCTTACTCCAAATGTTTTTTTCTCAGGCTCAGCATCCCAGATCAGTCCTATGGGCAAACCCTCACTCCCCCACTTCAGGGACTTGAGCACAAAATTTAGGCTGACACGCCCACTGCAGTGCTGAGGGAGTGCCGCACTGTCGGAGGTGCCGTCTTTCAAATGAGACATTAAACCGAGGCCCCATCTGCCCTCTCGGGTGGACGTAAGGGATCCAATGACACTATTCGAAGAAGAACAGGGGCGTCCTGGCCAATATTTATCCCTCAACTAACACCTAAAAACAGTTCATCTGGTCATCTTCATGTGCGCAATTTGGCTGCCGCGTTTCCTACATTATTACAGTGACGACACTTTAAAATAATATTTCATTGGCTGTAAAGCACTTTGGGACATCCTGAAAAGCGCTATATAAATGCAAGTCTTTCTTTTCTATGACCTGTCCAATAGCAAGTACAGGAAAACCATTATTACTGTATTTCAACTTAGCAGGTATATCGGGTACCCTCACATGACCTTGCACGACTTCAGAAGGCAGTAGTCTTAAGCTATAAAATGTCAAACTGATTTGTATGGAATAAACGGATAAGTGAACAGAAACAATGACACACTGTAGAGTTAAAATAGATACAGTTAAACTATTCCTCCTCTTAAGATAGAAAGTAACAAATCATTGCATCAATGACACTAAATTGCAGGGTTAAACTGGATTTGACACAGAGGGGCCGATTTTCAACTTGTACCCACCCATTTATCACGTTAAAAACTAGCTGGCCAGCAGTCGATAATCGGAAGAGGGGAGGGACTTTGTCCACCAATGGCTGCCCGGCTGCAATATTAAGGCAGGCGGGAGGCTGTTTCAATATGTAAATAGGAGTGCTCCCTCTGGCTCTACAAAAATACTGCTGCCAGCCCATCGCTCCCCCCCGCCGGGTTCATTTCCCTGCCCGTCTAACCTGCCGGTGAGCTCAGCATTAGAACCAGCAAATTTTCCGCCCCTCCCTCCTGGAGACTTACCCTCCTGGAGAAAGCTGCAAAAAAAACGTAAGTTCCAGGCGTACGCGCTGCCTCTCCTGCGCACGCGTTCGACCTGTGAAACCCTTCCTTTAGGGGAACGGAAGTTCCGGTTTCCCGCGCATGCGCAGTGCATGCACGAAACCGGCACTTTCGTTGGGCCTACGCGTGAGTACCCAGCGCGTACTCACCCGTGGGGACCCGAATTTCTGGGCCAATATTTAATTGCTCGTTTGGTGCCGGCTGCTTGCATTCAAATGAGGCTCGAACTTGAAAATGGTCTCGGCCTCCCAGCAACCTCTTCAGGTGGGTGGCACAGCTGCTCTGTTTTGGGTGGCACTTGTAAATCACACCTGGGGTCTGTAAATACTTAAGTATTAACCTTTACATAGGAGTCTGTTCTTGATCATCCATAGATAGCCTCTCACTCTCACAACTTCAGGTGAACTATTCAATTTGACAAAGAGCACCTGAGAAACATTGTTCAGAAATTGACTGGGAAAAAGCGAATTTAAATACGCACCCCTTAAACTCAAAGGGGGGTGATTTTGCCAATGGGGAGCTTTTGGAGGCGGGACTCCCACTTGTCGGGTTTCAGTCCCACCTCCATCAACTTCTGACCAACCCACACTATTTTCCCTTGATTGACCTTGTTAAGCCTGCCCAGCGGGTTTAGCAGGCCAATTAAGGGGAAGCCAGTTACAGAGAATGTCAGCGTATGACGTTTCAACTGTCAAAAACTTTTAACGATGAATTGTCATCATTTGACAGCTCTGTGAAGCTGTCAAACACTGACATTCTCTGTAGTTTGATGAGTTCTTGAATTCAAGACTCATCAAACCTCTTTCTTTTGCAGAAATTAGATGGTTGTTGCATTGGAGAATGCAACAGCCATCTGTCATCTCTGCCGCAGAGGTGCGAGACTCTCCGCATCCCCAACTCTTGAAGCCTGCAGGAAGAAACAAAGGTAAGTAAACTTTTTCTATCACTTTCCACTTACCTCACATACTCACCTCTCCACACTTGCACCCATCACAGCGCACTTTTGCACCACCCCCCCCCCCGATCCCCCGCAGACCCACTACTCGCCTCGGTGACCCTGGCGGGCTTCGGAGCCTTCGGGAAGCCCGCACTTGTGTGGGCAAAATGGGGATAATCCTCTTATCTGCCTGCTAACTACCTGTTAACAGGTATATAAGTGGCACTAATCCCCTTCCCGCCTCCAAGGAGACGGGACCCGGCGTGGGTCGGCTACCCCCCTCCTGGCAAGATGGCACGGAGGTGGGTTGGGCACCCGCCCCCAGATTCTGCCATTTTCCCAGCAGTCCCACCTCCATACCCGCCTCCCCAGGGCTGGCAAGATCACGCCCAAAGAGTTACCAATCAAACATAGATGTAAATAAACCCTCTCTCAGATGAGACAATCAAGTCTGATTGTGCATCAAAACAAGTTGGATATTTTCTGAGTGTACCTAGTTTTTAACCACTTCTGCACAATGACAAAAAAAAATGCATCGGAGACAAAAATAATTAAAATAACTTTATTCAAAGTGTGACAGTTCTGATTTTAAATGCTCAGCTGCCGAGACCCTAAGCTCTGGAATTCCCTCCCTAAACCTCCACCTCTCCACTTCTCTTTTCTCCTTTAAGACACTTCTTAAAACCTACTTCTTCAGCCAAGCTTTTGGTCATCTGCCCTAATATCTCCTCATGTGGCTCGGTGTTTTTTTTGATAACACTCCTGTGAAGCGCCTTGGGACCTTTTATTACGTTAAAGGCGCTATATAAATATAAGTTGTTGTTGTTCCTCACTCGGACAGACTAAGGAGGAAAAATTGGGTCGCGCCCCCTTTGGGGCGGTAACTTCATCCTGAAAATGATAGTGCCCCCGTGCCAGAAATTGAATAGTAACACCCCAAGCAGGAGGCGGGGCGCTACTGGAAGCGCTCCCCCTCCCTCTTGGGGCGCTCCCATTCAATATCGCGGTGCTACTGATTAAAGGGGAGTCCTTGCGTAGCGCGCACCGGGACCCTGCTGGACCACCAGGGAGCGGGGTGCCGGCAATAGAGCCCGGCACTTGCAGGAGGAGGCAAAAGGGGGCAGGTGTTGGCAGGCGGCCCCCCAAAAAATGGCCACCCGGCACTTGCCCTTTAATTTGCGCCGTCCCGGTCACAAACACAGCACCCTGACCCTGTCGGACATAGCGTGCGGCGGTAGGTCAGGGGCCGCGAGCCAAGTTTGTGGTCGGGGTGCTGCGCGCGGTGATGATGTCATCGCCGGAGGCGCAGCACCGCAGTGTGCTACTGGCTACCGTCGGCACTAACCTCCCGCCAAATTTCACGGGAGGCGCTAGCGGCGCCGTGCCTGGGCGCTAGCTGCTTTGTGACCCGTTAGCGCCCCAGCATCCCAATTTTTCCCCCTAAGCCTCTCAGTTGAGCCTGGAGAATTAAACACATTTTTCTAATGTTGATTGAATTTTTTTTTAATCTCAATCAGATTTCTGATCCATATAAAACATTCAGTTAGAGCTTCCAACTGGCTAACGCTTTAGTTTTCTTAATTCATTCTCTTTCACCTCCAATCACCCAGATCACATTAAAACAGATTAACTGGTCTTTCATTCGTTCGCTGCTTTTTGGACCTTGCTGTGTACAAACTGGCAGCTAATGTAACAGCGACTGCACTTCAGAGTAATCCATTAGTTGCAAATTGTCTTGGTAAATCCCGAGGACCTGATCAGGCACTATAATAAATGCAAGTTTATGCATTACATCGAAATCATAAATTATCTGAATTCTAACAGTTCTGCCCCAATCACCAGTTTGAGATGAGCTTTACTCTGCACACCACGAAGAAGGAACCCAGCAACGCCACTCAGTCATTCGTACTGGACGCTGGAGTGCTCAGCATTGTCTCTGTTGGAATGAGATATTTAATTCCATTGCCTTTCCCATCATAGCAAATAAAAAGAGAAAGTGTTCATTGTGTTAGTGAGAATAACATCTATCAGTGATATTTCTTTTGTTTTTAATTTAGGTCTCTTAATGATTTCTACAGTAGAGTTGGGAGTTGTCAGTCTGTATGGAGTGAAAACTCACGCCTTCATTGCAATGAACAGCAAAGGCCGACTGTATGCAACGGTGAGTGAGTCACGCACGACCTGTTGTAATGTATGGAATTATAAAAGTTTGGATCAGTATTATAAGTCTTAATAACTTATTTCCACTCCCTTGCTCATTTTGTAAGTTGCTGCCTGGGTTCGCCCTGTACCTTTATTTGTCCCAGGGCATTGGTTTGGTTTGGGGCCCCTACATTTTACTAGACAATGATTTTAAATACGACCAACTTTTACTCTGGTGTCAAAAACGCACACAGACAAGTGTGAAAAGGCATGTTTGCAATAAGTAATATAAAAATTGCTGACAAAATGATAAGTAATCAATAACACAATCCAGGACAAAGCAGCCCGCTTGATTGGCACCCCCTCCACCACCTTTCCCTCCACCACCGGTGTATCGTGGCTGCAGTGTGTACCATCTACAAGATGCCCTGCAGCAGCTCACCAAGGCTTTTTCGGCAGCACCTCCCAAACCCGCGACCTCTTCTACCTAGAAGGACAAGGGCAGCAGGTGCATTGGAACACTACCATCTCCAAGTTCCCCTCCAAGTCACACACGATCCTGACTTGGAAATATATCGTCGATCCTTCATCGTCGCTGGGTCAAAATCCTGGAACTCCCTCCCTAACAGCACTGTGGGAGTACCTTCACCACACGGACTGCAGCAGTTCAAGAAGGTGGCTCACCACCACCTTCTGAAGGGCAATTAGGGATGGGCAATAAATGCTGGCCTTGCCAGCGACACTCACATCCCATAAATGAATTTTTAAAAACACAAGAGTAAATGACATCTAACGATTATAAAGATCTAGAAAGGACTAGGCCTGTATTCACTAACGTTTAGAAGAATGAGAGGGGTCTCATTGAAACGTATAAAATTCTGACAGGGCTAGACAGACTGGATGCAGGGAGGATGTTTCCCCTGGCTGGGGGGGTCTAGAACGAGAAGTCACAGTCTCAGGATACGGGGTAGGACACTTAGGACTGAGATGAGGAGAAGTTTCTTCACTCAGAGGGTGGTGAACCTGTGGAATTCTCTACCACAGAAGGCTGTGGAGGCCAATTCATTAAATATATTTAAGAAGGAGATAGATAGATTTCTAGACACAAAAGGCATCAAGGGGTATGGGGAGAGAGCGGGAATATGGTATTGAGATAGAGGATCAGCCATGATTGTATTGAATGGCGGAGCAGGGTCGAAGGGCCGAATGGCCTACTCCTGCTTCTATTTTTCCATGTTTCTATGAAGCACGAATCTTATTATAAAAGTCTTGAAACACCAATCTTATTTCAGTACATGAGCTGTTTGGTAACTCAAAAAATCAAGGCCCCAATGGTGTTGGCCTCTTCAAATCTGGAGGCAATATCACCACGCTAGAAAGCGGTCAAGTGGAGCAGGAAACAAGGGGAGAGGAATTCCCAACTTAGCACAGGATACTGTGCAACTAGCTCCTGGCTGGTAGGCAACAACAGTCCAGGTGACTTTCTCAAGGGGAAGTACCTCACTTCTCTTCAGCATCTCCCATTGATGCATGGCACAGGTGAGATTGAGAACTCCGTGTGCGCGCCACGAGCACTCGTTCCAAAACGCCACTGTACAGTGGGCATTGCTGTACTATTCGCTCAGTATTTTCTTCAATTGCGTACAGCAAATGTGGGCTGACGTCAAAATGGTTGTCAAGCTCAGCACTGTGTGGGAGCGGTGTGGCAAGCGAGGAGGAACGCTGCTCAGCATCTCGTATTGGCTGGCAATGTTCCCTCTCTCTTTATTTTTTTGCGCGCGTTCCCCTTTAAATGTGCTGCGCGGTCTCTCTTCCAGCTTGTGAGCGGCCTGCGTGGGACCTCCCGGTTGATGCACGGCCGCGCGCCTTAGGGGGACACGTTGCTTCTGTGTGTTTGTTCTCCACTCCACAGAGTAAGAAAGGTCCTGTTTGGGGAGGTTGGGTGGGATGAGAGAGATGGAATCTTTAAAAGAATTGCAGAAATAACAAATATGAATGATTATCAACTGACGATTTTGTTCTTTGGGGAAAAAAATTCCCTCTCTTTCAGGCGGTCTTCAATAATGAATGCGAATTCAAAGAAAGACTCTTGCCAAACCGCTACAACGTGTACGAATCAAAGACGTACCCAGGGATGTACATAGCATTAAGCAAACATGGAAGAGCAAAGAGAGGAAGCAAAGTTTCACCTATCTTGAAAGTTACTCATTTTTTGCCTAGATTGTAAAGAAAAGGGGCGAATGAAGACTTGAAGTTTCATAAGACATAATTTTCATGGAAATAGGATTGCAGAAGAGTATATATGTACAGGACATTCATAGATTAATGTTAACTTATTAACTTATATGGAAACAGCATAACGTGTAAATATGTATTACTTTTTATAGTTATTTTCACCTAAGTGAGTTACTTCATTAATGCTGCTTTTTAAAAGAAATGTATGATCGTGGGCATACAAAAAGTCAGATTGTTTTGTCAGCCCCCAGAACTTTAATGCACACAACCCCTTTAATTAAGAGACCAGTTATCAGTTGCGAAAGGAAATGGTGTGGCTATATCATCTAATTCCCTACATCAAGGAGAGCCATGTGAGGGGATCATTTGTGAAATAAATTAAAGGAGTGCTTACTGCTAACCTCTAACCTTCTGATCTCTGACCTTGAACCAGCTCATGAGAAAAAATGGCAGGGATATGGGGGAAAGAGCGGAGGGAGTGGGACTAACTGGATTGCTCTGTTCACTAGAGTTTAGAAGAATGAGAGGGGATCTCCTTGAAACGTATAAAATTCTGACAGGGCTAGACAGACTGGATGCAGGGAGGATGTTCCCCTGGCTGGGGGGGAGGTCTAGAATGAGGGGCCACAGTCTCAGGATATGGGGTCGGACATTTAGACTGAGCTGAGGAGAAATTTCTTCACTCAGAGGGTGGTGAACCTATGGAATTCTCTACCACAGAAGGCTGTGGAGGCCAGGTCACTGAATGTATTTAAGAAGGAGATAGATAGATTTCTAGACACAAAAGGCATCAAGGGGTAGGGGGAGAGAGCAGGAATATGATATTGAGATAGAGGATCAGCCATGATATTGAATGGCAGAGCAGGCTCGAAGGGCCAAATGGCCTACTCCTGCTATTTTTCTATGTTTCTATGAAAGAGCCGGCGCAGACTCGATGGGCCGAATGGCGGCCTCCTGTGCTGCAAGATTCTATGATTCTAAATGACGTTGAGAGTAAAGACAGGTGTAGTACATTGAGGTCACCCTTAGGTCTACCGGGGATATTGGGAGTGTGGTGTAGTTCTTTTTCCCTCTTTTATTAGCCAGTTTTCTCCCATCTACTCTTCATCTGCTGAAGGTTTTGACATCTTTCTGGTCTGTGGTTCTATGGGTTCCTCAGTACCTCGAGGGTTTCTGTCTCCGTGGGGTAGAAATTGGTTATGGCCCGGTTTTGAGTGCACAACCGACAGCGCGCAGACAGTGCGTGCCCCAAACGGGAGGGCCGAGGCAGATCCAAAAATTAGGCCTTATTTCAATGATTTGAGCAAACAGCCGACGCCTGATGTGTCTCCAGAGGAAACTCGCTCCTTGACTGATGATAAATTTTGGCCCACTTGTCCAGCCAGGAATGGCGCTCAGGTAAGTCCCGAGGTGGGGGGGAGACAGCGGGAGATAGAGAATGCGGGGTGCCCAACCCCCCTCCCCCCCGGGAGGCCTTAGTCATCTCTGCTCCCCTGGCTTCACGTCAAAGTTTAAAATAAATGAACTTGTCTTTCTGGTGGCCGCCACTTGCTAGGCCGCATCCACACCAGGAAAGACTGAGCGGAGCCGGCCCAGTACCTGCTCCACTCAGGGCAGCCCAGTTTCTCAGAGGGTTCCTAAAGCAGGCATTCAGCCCCACATTAGCATATGCAAGGGTCCTCATGCCTGCTTTAGGCAGCCAACCTGGATTTCAGGCATCTTTGGAGTGCAGGGCAAAGGCCTGAGAAATTAGTCATTTTTGTCACCATTTTCTGTCTGGAAAAGCGGTACACCAAGGACCAACATCTTCCCCCCCCCCCCCCCCCCCCCCCACCAATGTCTAGCCAGCACTCCCTGGAAATGTGCATTAGGCAATGATGGAATCAGGCTCAGCCCCGATGGCCCCCCAGCGGCTGGATAGCCTGCCAGTGCACACAGGCTCACAGCTGCGTTGTGGACCCTCTGGCTAGGCATTGGAAGATGCCCGGTGGAACTGTACGCAACAACAACATCTTGTATTTATACAGCACCTTCAACATAGTAAAATGTCCCAAGGTGCTCCACAAGAGCGTTGTAAAACAAAATTTGACACTGAGCCACATAAGGAGATGTTAGGGCAGATGACCAAAAGCTTGGTCAAAGAGGTAGGCTTTATGGAGTGTCTTAAAGGAGGAAAGAGAGGCAGAGAGGTTTAAGGAGGGAATTCCAGAGCTTGGGGCCTAGGCAGCTGAAGGCACGGCCGCCAATGGTTGAGCGATAAAGTCAGGGATGTTCAAGAGGCCAGAATTGGAGGAGCGCAGAGATCTCGGAGGGTTGTGGGGCTGGAGGAGAGTACAGAGATAGGGAGGGGCAAGACCATGGAGGGATTTGAAAACCAGGATGAGAATTTTAAAATCGAGATTGCTTAACTGGGAGCCAGTGTTGGTCAGTGAGCACAGGGGTGATGGGAGAATGGGACTTGGTGCGAGTTCGAACACGGGCAGCCGAGTTTTGGATAACTTCAAGTTTACGTAGGGTAGAATGTGGGAGGCTGGCCAGGAGTGCGTTGGAATAGTCAAGCCTAGAGTTAAAAAAGGCATGGAGGAGGGTTTCAGCAGCAGATGAGCTGAGGCAGGGGCGGAGACAGGCGATGTTATGGAGGTAGAAATAGGCAGTCTTAGTTATATGTGGTCGGAAACTCATTTCAGAGTCAAATATGACACCAAGGCCAGCAAAGTGTCAACATCTTCAGGTGAGAGAAAAATGGGGTAGTTTGCATGTTGTCAATGGCTCTTTCCAGAGCTGGACACAAACTGACAATAATGGTAAGTGATTTTGTAGATTACCAGCACCTTTAGTGAGGTTTTAAGGCGTGGCTGCCCTTTGGGGCCTTAGAGTGTCCAAACAGTTGAGCCGGTGCCATTGGTTATGCCATAGGTTTCCCCTCAGTGTCCTTTTAATGCCACTCCTTATAATGCTACTCCTGTCTTTGAAAAGCAGGGGAAATTCCTGAGCTATAAATAATGGACCTTTCATCATTTTTTCCCCTTTTTTTTACAGTTAGAACACTGGCCAGGCTACTCCCAATAGATGGGCCTAAGGAACTTTCAAAGATGGAAAGAGGGGAATATGTTTAAGGACTAGAGCAGAAGATGGCTATAGGACGTTCTTGTGTTTAGGAATTCGTTTTCAAGATAAAATTTAAATATTAAATGATTTTTATACTATATATGCATATATAAATATTGAATTTGACGTGGTGGTGCTGATTGGACAGCTCCAGTGCTGGTTTACTGGGGTTTGCTGCCCTGGGAATGGGAGGATCTGAAACCAGTAAACCAATATAAAGGTGCGAAAGGAATAAGCACCATATCTAGACAATAGTACCTACAGTAAGGTGGATAATGGAGAGAAGGCCTATGAGTATACTGGAAAGCTTATCAGCAAATGGCAATGCACTTTGCAATTATAAGACACAGTGGGGTATTAAACCACTAGATTAAACATAGTAAATCTGTGCATTTTGGGCAATTGCATTAAGGGGGAGTTTTCCACAGCGAGTTGTTATGATCTGGAATGCACTGCCCGAAAAGGTGGTGGAAGCAGATTCAATAGGAACTTCAAAAGGGAATTGGATAAATACTTGAAAAGGAGAAATTTCCAAGGCTATGGGGAAAGAGCAGGGGAGTGGGATTAATCGGATCGCTCTTTCAAAGAGCTAGCACAGGCAAATGGGCCGAATGGCCGCCTCCTGTGCTGTATGATTCTATGATTTGCTCTGTTATTTGTAGTTAGATCATAAATATGGGTGTAAAAGAACACATTAACAATTTTGCAAACAGAGCAGATCTTCCTACTAAAACTCACCTGTTGCAATTTCTTAATATAACTTAAAAACTTAATTGTGCTTTAGCGATAGACCACTGCCAGTATTCCTTAATTGCTAACTGATTAAATGTTGGAGGATTAAACTTGCTTTGTCCGTTGCTGCCTCACACGGTTTGGATATGCTGAGCCACCACACACTGGCTTTTTTCTGAAATGTCCCTGTGTGCGTGTGAATGTTGGGTGAGGAAAGGGGGTTAGTTTCCATTGCCATGCCCTCCACGGTCAAATATCCTTGCTGACGCTCAGCCCGGGATTTTCCTTCCATTTGCTTTAATGGGCAGGGAGATCGTGAGCTTGGCGCATGCAGACACGGATAACCTCGGCCTGACTGCTTAGGCTGAAACGTGACGAATGGCCACTTGCGTGAGGTGCTGGAGGGGACCTGGCACTTGTGGACCTCCACCCCAGGGAGAGTCGGTGCTTTCAAGAGAGGAGGGGGGTAAATTGGAAGAAAAGAAAAAGAAAAATTTGCCAAATATTTCTTGATGAAGACTCAAAAAGGCGCTCCAGACATTTTAGAATGCCCAGTGGAATATTACTGGATACTGATTTCTAGTTTTATCTCACTGTGTGACTAGTCATTAGTCTTATTTTCAATTATTCCCCCTCCAAATAAAAACCCTAGCTAGTAACCAAACTACTGAAGAGATGCATTGAACCCTGAAACCATCAACCATCTTACTGAATCGTGATGGAATACCTTGTAACAATTAATCAGAACTATGAAAAACAAACCGAGGCCTGTATAAATTAGCATTGCTGCAACATATTTTCATGTGGATTTGATATTAAGTAGTTTTGAGTGTCACCCTAAGTAAGCTGATAAATAGGGGTTGACATTTACTAATGTAGTATTACCATGTATTACTTAAATATTAACCATGTTTGAAAATGCATACAATAATTACTACTGTAATTTTGGGATTAAATGCAATTTATCAACAAAACCTTACTGAGCAGTGTAAACTGCTGGAAATTATATTGCTTTGAAGTTGAAACAATGCAACACAAATATAGTTATAAAATTTATGTAACTTTCTGTGAACTGTATTTAAAATCTATTACCTGTACTTGTAAAAGTATATCTTTTGAAATGGTGCTTCTGTTTTTAAATGAAACTTTTAATCCTTTCACCTGCTTTTGCTACTTCTACAGCTACCTTGGGACAGAATGTTGGCACTGGGCTTAATAGTGAACTGGATTAATTTAGGTGTTACAGAGGGAAGGGTGGTAATGGGCAGCGGCATGTTTTGCTTTCCAGAATTAATGGACTTTCCTTTCTCATGTACGATGCTAAACACAGTGGAATATTATTGAAAATGATGGATGCCTGAGAGTGAATACAAGGCAATAAATTGTTTGAATCAATCAAAGAATTCAGATTGCCCCCCTGGATTGCAAGGGGAAAGCTTAAATTTACAAATCAATGAATTGAAGGATCAGCAATTTAGGACTGAGATGAAGAGAAATGTCTTCACTCAGAGGGTTGTGGATGCTCAGTCGTTGAGTATATTCAAGACAGGGAGCGATAGATTTTTGGATACTAAGGGAACCAAGGGACAGGGGGATAGTGCGGGAAGGTGGAGTTGAGGTAGAAGATCAACCATGATCTTATTGAATGGCAGTGCAGGATCGAAGGGCCGAATGGCCTACTCCTGCTCCTATTTCTTATGTTCTTATGATCCCTTCAATTAGACTACTGCCTTGTGTTCACTCCAACTCACTTACTCTATGTGTTATGGTACTAGCATATACTGTTAATTTAGTAGAACAGATCTGTTCACTTAGGAGACTATCTTTCATCTGCTAGTGGTTGTCAGTGCAGACCCTCTCTGTGAGAAATAGCAGTTAATTACGTAAAATACTTGGATTTACATGTCACAACACCTTGAAGTGCTTCACGCAGTGATATATGTCTGAAGTACAAATAGAGCAGACATTGTGGGCTGGATTTTCATTGAGGAGGCGGGTAGGAGGCGGGACTATAACTTTCGGAGCTGTAGTCCCGCCTCCATTGAGTTGTAGCCAACCCACGCGATTTTCACTTGATTGACCTTGTTTAGCCCGCCCAGCGGGCTCAGCAAGCCAATTAAGGGCCACCCGGCAACAGGTGACGTCACAGATTGATATTTCATCTGTCAAGACCTTTTGACAGATGAAATATCAGTGTTTGACAGCTGTTCGAAGCTGTCAAACACTGACGATCTGTACTCCAAGTTAATTCCTTCCTCTCAGGATGATTTGAAGATCTCTCCGGAACAGAAAGCTGAATGCTGCAATTTTTGACAGCTCGCGGCCATTCTGCTTTCTGTGCCGGTGAGATGAGGGACTCCCGAGACCTGAAGGAAGGAAGGCTGTAAAGATAAGTAAAACTTCTTTAAACACACCAAACACACTTAACTCTGCACTCATGCACCCATCACTCACCTGAACACCGGACATCTCCAACCCTCCAAGCCCTTTAGCCCGACGGCCCGCCTCGCTAACTTGGCATGGTTTGGAACCGTCGGGAATCCCACACTTCAAGAATGAAAATAGGGATTAGGCTAAAAACTACCTGTTAACGGGCAGTTAATTGGCACTAATTCCCTTCCCGCCTTGGGGAGGCGGGCCCCAGTGCGGGTCAGGTACCCGCCTCCTTTGAAATTGGCATGGAGGCGGGATGGGTTCGTGCCCCCCGATTTTGGGATTTTAACCCCCCACACGCCTCCAATCCCGCCTCCACGGCCCAATGAAAATCCTGCCCTGTGTGTCAGCAACACCCCACAAACAGCAATGAGATAAATGGCTAGATAGTCTATTTCTTTAGTGGCATTTGGTTGAGGGAGAAATGTTTGGCTGGGATACTTGGGGAACTTCCTGCCCTTCTTCAAATTAATGCCATGGGATCTTTAAAGTGAATCTGTACAGGCCTGGTAGGGTCTCTGTTTACTGTTCTATCTAAAGGACAAAGGAAGCTGCAAAATTCTGTGGGGCGATATAATATATGGAGGGCGCATGTGGGTAGTGTGGCTTGTGAAAGATAAATCAGAGTGCAGCCAAGCCAAATACAACTTGCAAATGTTACAATTTCAAGTGAATGATCTGAATCACAAATGGTTATTTACATGTCTTGGTACCTTTTACTTATATATTGTAATGTTAGTTGCATTTTCTTGCCCTTTTGATGGCTTTTGTGGTGTCCTATGTTGTAGAAAAGTGATCACAATCAGCTATGGTAACAGATTCACACTTGAGAGCTCAATACAATGAAAGTAAGATAAAAGCAGGAAAAGCATACAGAAAGTGACAGACCAGAAGAAAAAATAGAGACACGTAGGAGGAGAATGAGCAGGGAAAAGACAGTATGAAGAGGGAGAATGTGAGTAATTGTTAGCTGGCAGGTGAGTGGAAGAGATTAAATAGAAGAATTCCTACAAAAGCACACGAGACCCATAAACCATCACTGTGCACCTTTTACTCTTGGTATATATAAGTTATAAAATAACTGTCTGTCCAAAGTATTGTTGCATGCAACCTTTATTCTGAGGGTTTTCACAGGTTTAATTTTGCGTTGAACCCAATATTTTTAAGCATACTGAAGTGATAGTTTCTGGTGTGCAGAACCCTTAGGATATGCTCACATGGAGAATGGTGCGAGTTATAATGGAAGCAGATGGCAGGAGAGATGAATTGTGATGGAAGCAAGCGAGGCGAGATAGCACTTGGCCCCCCCGCCCCAGTGACTTAGCAAGTGTTTTATTGAATGACAATACAGACTAGGAGGTCTAAGGTTCGATCCCCAGCCTATGCTGGCATGGGCTGCCAGGAAGAGGTGATTCGGGATGAGGACATTGGACTCATTGAAGAAACAGGGATGTGCTGTGGCGGGAAAGCAGTCGGGTTTGTGCGGGCCTTAATCATGCAAACCTGTCTTGGGATGTTGTGAATTGAATCCCAGGAAGCTATTCCACATGGGTGAAAGGGTTAATATTATGCTTTTTCAAATCTCTGTGTCCAAGGAAGCCACAGAAAATGGCTCCCAATCCTGCACGCCTTGGGACCGAAATGAAACATCCCAGAAATTCGTCCATCAAAGCTGCTAGCTGTTACAAAGAAAGAAAGTAATACTTTTTAAAAAAAAAATGAGAATCTGCACTGGGATCACTTTTTATCCCCCTTGTAATACTTGCTGTGATTGAAATGCTTCATTGTACAGTGTCTGTATTTATGTATATGATACGTATGGTGTCAGCACGCATTGCAAGTATGATGCAGGCAATATAGAATGAAGATTTTCATTTTGGTAACTCCAATGCTTTCTGTAGGTCTCTCTTCGAAGAGCCGGACAAAGACTTCTAAAGATATATTAATGCTGCTCCCCCCATTTTAATTGGGGACTGTAATCTCAGAATCATGTTGGTATGGTGTGACAATCCAAGATACCTCAACTACTGCATGAACAACTAGGAAACTGTACTGTACAGTTGCATAAATTATACTTTGTGCAGCAAAAAAAATGTAGAAACCTCTTTAGCCTTTATTTTCTTTTGTACCGTTGTGTATGTGCCATGCACAAGACCATTTAAACCTATATATGAAGTTATTTATTAAAAATTATTTTATCAAGAAGTCAATTATGTTTCATGAGCGTTTCTTTGAGCTACGATGTTTTTCGCTTTATTTCATGACAATATTCCATTGCTTTTTGTTACGTTGTCCTGTGAGCTCACCTCAATTGGTTCGGTATGTAAATACACCTGTGTGGTACTGAGGCATACAGACCAGGACGATCCCAGAGTCAATCTTTTGTGTGCACTCAACTGATTCCACATTGGCAGCAGAGGTGCGACAAAGAGCCAATAGCGGCCTAGGGTTTGGGTGGAGAAAAATCAGCCAGAATTTCCACTTCCTGTCACGAGCCAATAATTCCCCCACCCCCCCCACCGCCACCACCCCCCTTCCCCTCCCCCGCCCCCACTGGAAAGTGTACATGTGTGGATGTGATTTGAGGAAAGGATTGAAGCTTGGTTGTATCCTTGTAGCTGGAAATATGTTGGCATTCACTGTCTAGACGGCCATTTGCCTGAGGTATGAGAGAGTGCACCTCCACAAGAGTCAGCACCTTCAACAACAACAACAACTTGCTTTGATATAGCATATTTAACGTAATAAAATGTCCCAAGGCACTTCACAGGAGCGTTGTCACCGAACCACATAAGGAGATATTATGACAGGTGACCAAAAGCTTGGTCAAAGAGGTAGATTTTAAGAGGTCTCTTAAAGGAGGAGAGAGAGAGGCGCAGGTTGTTGCAAGTGAGGGCCAAGAAATCAGGAGGCGATCAATATTACCGGACCACTGCTTGAATCACAAGCACTGAATCTTGTGTGAGAGATTTATTTAAATATTCTAATATGTGAAAATTATATTAAAATGAATTTAGGCTCAATTCCACAATGTGTTTTCTCTCCCCCATCTGTCTCCCCACCGTCTGTCTCACTCTCTGTATCCATCCCGCCTGTCTCTCTCTCTCTCTCTCTCTCTCTCCCCATGTCTGTCTCACTCTCTTTCTCCACCCCGTCTGTCTCTCTGTGTCTCCCCACGTCTGTCTCCCCCGTCTGTCTCCACCCGTCTGTTTCCCCCCATCCATCTCTCTCTGTTTCACTCCGTCTGCCTCCCCTGTCTGTCTCTCTCTGTCTCCCTTCCGTCTGTCTCTCCCATGTTCCTCTTCCCGTCTCCCTCCCCCCATCTGTCTCTCTCTCTGTCACCCACCATCTGTGATGTGCCTCAATAAATCTGAGACTCAATGTTAGCGGAACAAAACAAGGCTTTTATTAACTTAGAAGGTAACACACAGTGGAGAGGTGTCTTCCATCCAGAGGTCTGCAGTACTGGATGTGAGGCACGCTGAGCCTGCTTACATAGGGGCCAGGTATGGGCGGAGCCCTACACACAATACAATACAAGGTGAGGAAACGGAACTGAGGTAAGGGAAATGAAACTGAAACTAAACCACAGTCACAGGCACAATCACACAGAAAATACAGATGAGTGATGAATGGCATATTTCATCACAATCTGTCTCCCCCCAGGGATGTGTTGTATCTCAACTCGCCTGTATGAACTAGGCAATGAATCCAGGGAGTGAGTATTTAAAGCTGTATCATTTGATCTTTACTTGCTGTAACCTAATTTCTTAAAATGGATATTGGATTGAGTACTCCCCTCTGAATTGTTTTGCAGGTGGAAGAAGAAAATAAAAAGAGGGATGTGAGGCTGATTCTCTAGCACCAGAGGTGGATTGACTGCACTTGCCCTGGCCCGCGTATGCATGTCTACTGACCCAGACACACCCATCATGGAAATCTGCAGTTACAGGCTCTGCTTCACCAGGGAGTCAGTGATGGGATTGTGCAGTCTGCTTGGAGCCTTTACTCCAGACTATTTCCATCACAGATTCCGCACTGTCAGTGGCTGTCAAGGTCACTGCAGCCCTGAGCTTTTATACCCTTAGCTCATTTCATGCTACCTCAGGGAACATCAGTCAATCAGTCGAGATGTTTCCACTTGTCGAGGAGACCAAAACTAGGGGCCATAAATATAAGATAGTCACTAATAAATCCATTTACCTGGAGCGTGGTTAGAACATGGAACTCGCTACTACAAAAAGTAATTGAGACGAATAGCATAGATGCATTTAAGAGGGAGCTAGATAAGTACATGAGGGAGAAAGGAATAGGAGGTTATGCTGATGAGGTTAGATGAAGAGGGGTGGGAGGAGGCTCATGTGGAGCATAAACACCACCAGTTGGGCCGAATGGCCTGTTTCTGTGCTGTACATTCTATGTAATCCGCAGTGTATCAAGAAGGTCATGGATATATTGCTCACCAGGACTGATGCAGTCATCACTTTCCCTGTGCAAACCAGCAGCAGAATGAGAGCGCACTGTTTCTTCCCATTTCACGGTTCTCCAAAGTCCAGAGTGTTACTGATGGCATCCCTGTGGCAATCTGAGCCCTTACATGCAATCCCCATTGTCTTCCTGAACCATAAGGAGTTGGATCCCATTAATATCCAGGTGTTCACTGACCAGGAACAGAGAATCATGCAGGTCAATGCCCACTTCCCAGGCAGCACTCGTGATCTCTTCACTTTAAGACAATCCTCTATGCCTGGCTTAGCTGATGGAGAAACCAGGCTGGAAGGGCAGCTTCTAACAGATATAAACCCTCCTCTTCGGCTCTAGCTCATGACAGCCCGCAACACCAGGCACATGCAGGTGTAAATAGGCAGATGTAGCCACCAAGATTGTTATTGAGTATACATCCCACTCACCTATCACTCCTATCCTTGCTGAACTGCATTGGCTCCTGGACTCCAAACACCTCAAATTTAAAATTCTCATCCTCCAGTTTAAAGTCCTTCATGGCCTTGTCCCTCCCTATCACCGTAAGCTCCACCAGCCCTACAACACCCACCCCAACCTCTCTGTTCCTCCAACTCTGGCATCTTGTGTACTCCTCCCTTCACCCCATCATTGATGGCATGCCTTTAGCCAAAGGCTCCACGCTCTAGAATCCCCTCAACCTCTCCGCCTCCCTCTCTTCCTTTAAGACCCTCCTTAAAACCCACCTCTTTGTCCAAAACCGTTGGTCATCCCTAATATCTCCTTCTTGTTCAGTGAGTATTTTTGTCTGATTATGCCTTTGTAAAGTGGGCTGAGGACATTTTTCTATGTGAAAGGCGTTAGATAAATGCAACTTGTTGTATAGGAATTTGAAGCAGCACTTGTAAAGCCTGGAATAATCAGGGGTTGTATTACAGGTACAGCCCTACTAGAGTTTTCAAAATCATAGTGGTCTGTTGCAGTGACACAACTTGGCCAACGGGTGAGTCGTGACCTTGGAGCAGCAAGAGGAGGACACTGACTGACCCTGAAGAGATCCCCACTGAAACACATTTTGAAGGCAACAAATGTCAAGCACCAGTCCCTCATAGACCAGACCTTCATCCTAAGTGCCCGAGCTGACCGATGCTCTGGGCATCACACAGTGGTCCAATGTGCCTTCGCCCACATTGTCCGCTGCACTACCTCAGCTACCATGGATGCCCATCCTTTGATCTGCGACTCTCACAGTAAGGTTGAAATAAAGAGCAACCAAATTTAATGCTGGAAAAGTGACGTGAATTTTTTAGCATGTTTACCCTGGTGCTTCCCCTTGCTGACACTGTGTGATGTGTGTCCTTTCTACACCTTGAGCTCCTTTTAGGTGCTTTCCAAGTAAATTAGGGAGCTGCTGAATGTGAGCAGGTGCCTCTGAGCACTCTTCGTCCCCGTATCTCCTTGCGCTTTGTGGGATGGCTCTGGAATTGGTGCTGCTATCTTCTTCTTAGGCAGTCCCTCGGAACCGAGGATGACTTGCTTCCACATTAAAAATGAATTTGCAGGTGACTGATGAGTCCAACGCGGGACCTACAGTCTCTGTCACAGGTGGGGCAGACGGTGGTTGAAGGGGGCGGGTGGGTGGGGTGCTTGGGTTGACGTGCGCTCCTTGCGCTGCCTGCGCTTGGCTTCCGCTTGCTCCCGGCGAAGAGACTTGAGGGTGTTCGGCGCCTTCCCGGATGCTTCTCCTCCACTTTGTGCGGTCTGGGGCCAGGGATTCCCAGGTGTCGGTGGGGATGTTACACTTTTTCAAGGAGGCTTTGAAGGGTGTCCTTGAAGCGTTTCCTCTGCCCACCTGGGGCTCTCTTGCCGTGCCGGAGCTCCATGTAGAGCGCTTGTTTTGGGAGCTGCTATATCCAGTGTATGACTGGTCCGGCTGCTTTCTGGCACATCTTCTGTCATTTAAAGGAGAGGAACGCATTGCCCCAACAGGCAGCAGACTCATCCATGCTATGTCCCTGCTGCTTGGCATTCTCTCGCCATGTCCACTGATCTGCAGGACACCGAGCACCTAAATACCTATCACGGTGCCACCTACAGGAGTAACAGAAACTTAGAACAGTTTCAATGAAACACATGCCCCCATGTAATGAATTTAATGGCCTGGATTTTGCGGGGCTGATGCTGTCGTAAGCCCTCAGAATGGCCCCGCCAGTTCTGGGTTTCTGCACGCAGTGCGCAGGCGCGAAAACCCGGAACTTGCGATCTGTCAAGGACAGATCGTCTGCATGCGCCCCACAAACACTTCCGCTGGTGCAGAGTCGAGCTATTTGCCCAATTCTTCTTCTTAGGCAGTCCCTCGGAACCGAGGATGACTTGCTTCCACATTAAAAATGAGGAATTACTGCCCAGCCAATGCCCACGAAACCCTTACACTTGGTAAAAGCATCTATCAGCATAACCCTCTATTCCCTTCTCCCTCATATGCTTGTCCAGATAGATGAAGGCACTAGGTAAATTTCAATTGTGAGTAGGCTTAAAGACGTTTAGCCTTTCTGTTACATTAATCTTTTGTGTGAGTTTATGGAATCTTCCACACCCCTTGGCTTGTATGTAAATAGAAAGACTTGCATTTATATAGCACCTCTCACCACCTCAGGGCAGCCCAAAGCACTTAACAGCCAATGGAGTGCGTTTTGAAGTGTAGTCACTCTTGCAATGTGGGAAACACAGCAGCCAATTTGCACACAGCAAGCTCCCACAAACAGCAATGTGATAATGCACTAGATAATCATTTTTTGTGATGTGGATTGAATGATAAATATTGACCAGGATGCCAGGGATAACTTTCCTGCTCTTCTTCAAAATAGTGCCATAGGATCTTTTACGTCCACCTGAGAGAGAGCGGACGGGGCCTCGGTTTAACGTCTCATCTGAAAGACGGCACCTCCGACAGTGCAGCGGAGGCTCCCTCAGCACTGCACTGGAGTGTCAGCCTAGATATTTGTGCTCAAGTCTCTGGAGTGGAACTTGAACCCACATCCTTCTGACTCAGAGGCGAGAGTGCTACCCACTGAGCCACAGCTGACACTGTGTACTGATGTCTTATTCTGTAATTGAGGCTCAGTAATAGGACGCATCACATCCAGACTGATTGGTAAAGCTGGTCTGCTCATACAGGCAGCCAGCCCCACACATTACTTGCATTCCTTCTTTAATGGGAAGCTGTTACTATGTGCACACGCACGCACCACATTTTGCATGCGTGCATGTTAACCTTTTTCATTCCATTGCAGCAATCAGAGTCAGCCTGGAATACACAGCAGTGAACAGGAGGCGGTGGCATACGTTGAACAGTCAGGTGAGATTCAGGTCATCCTGGCAAAGGGTTTACACACGTCCAAGTCAACAAGCAAAAGCCTGCTACTGAGGATGGCCCAGGTTCACAGAAGTGCCAATTTCAACCTCATAACTCATAGCTAAGATGATTTGTACATGTCAAGTGCATTTTGGAATGCATCCAATAATATATTTGATGAAAATATGGTAGAACTTTGATGATTTACAAGATATATCAGCAACGATGGCGAGACCTTGCACAGATGAATTATAATGCCCATACCCTTTTAAAAAAATCCTACATTATAACAATGACTACACTTCTATTGGCTGTAAAGCGCTTTTGGACATCCTAAGGTTGTGAAAGGCGCTATATAAATGCAAATCTTTCTTTCAAAAATAATTCTTTAGTTTAGCACACAAATGATCAAGCTATGGAATATTAATACTGGGGTATGGGAGCATTTCCTCTCTTTCGGCACACAGTGACAGCATCAAAAATTCCCAGTATAGGTTACGCACAAGCCTGCTGTAATGTAAAACTCCTTAAACTGTGCCTTAACAATTGTGTTTTAACCCCAAACTCAGAAGAAGGCTGCCATTGCTCCAGTGTTACACTCCCATTTTCCACAGGAGACACTTTTGTGGCCTTTTTGATTGAGACTACCAATATAACACCTAGTCGAACTGAGTTATTGTAGGTGCTATGGATGTGCGTCCACAAGAAACTGCTTTGAAATTTTTTTTTTTTAATATGACCCCTAAAACCGATAGAGACGGGACAACTTTCATCCCATCTGCCTGGGCTGGACTGAAGCCCACGTTTGGGGTAAAGGGGCAATATCCTTACCACTGCGCCACTCAGTCCCAGGGTGAAGCTCTTTAATGAGTAAAAGAATGCCTGGAACTCTCTATGAGATATTCTGTTTACTCTATTAGTAGAACTAAACTCTATTAAGCGTTTCTTTTAATGGACTCTGGAAGAACACATGGTGCTGCTGTTAAATATTATTTTACATGTGCAAGTCATCAGGTTTGATTTCCTTACATGTGTAAAACACATTTCTCTTGGGCAATAATAATCTCACCAGTCCCCATAAAGAACAGGTAATCATAAACTCAAGGTTTGCACTCAAGAGACTCAAGGTTTCTTTGCAATTCTGCATTCAAAGGTCTTGTAATTGAACACATAGAGGCCACATTTACGTAGACATGTGTGTGTATATATATACTGTATATATACACTCCTAGCATGTGGACATTCTAAGCCAATAATGTAGCAGGGAGACATACCAGCAACATTCCAGAACCACTACGTAACCCACTGTTATTCCAGAATCATTACATCACTTTATTCATTACACCATTAGCCCAAAAATGGCCCGAGTACTGAGTTTATCTACTAGTTTGCAATGCATAAAGAACTTGAAGAACTTACAAGAATTAAATTTGATTCTAGTATTGTATAGAATAAAAGAAAAATGACTGGTATTAAAACAAAACATGCTGGAAATGCACAAGTTTTTTTTAAATCTGATGTTGGAATGTGGGCAATGCCAGCAAGGCTGGCCTTTATCGTCCAGCTCTAATTGCCCAGAGATGGTGGTGGTGGGCCTTCTCCTTGGAACTGCAGCCGTCCTTGTGGTGACGATGCTCCCACGGTAGTGTTAGGGAAGGAATCCAGGATCATCGCCCGGTGAGGATGAAGGAACAGTGATGAATGTCCAAGTCAGGATGGTGTGTGACTTGGAGGGTAAATTGGAGGTGGTGGTGTTTTCACAATATTGGTGGTAGTGGTCGCAAGGAAGGGAGGTGCTGTGGCAGTAACCTTGGTGAGTTGCTGCAGTGCATACTGTAGATCAAACATACTGCAACCACCTGGTCATGGATATTGTATCCAGTGGCAGGGACACCAATCCTTAATAATGACTATGATTTTTTTTAAATTCGCTTATGGGATCTGGGCGTCGCTGGCAAGTAAGGAGCGTAATGGAATACTCTCCACTTGCCTGGATAAGTGCAGCTCCAACAACACTCAAGAAGCTCGACACCATCCAGGACAAAGCAGCCCGCTTGATTGGCACCCCATCCACCACCTTAAACATTCACTCCCTCCACCACCAGCGTACCGTGGCTGCAGTGTGTACCATCTACAAGTTTCTCTTCTAATTAGAACACAGTGACCCAATGGTACAGAGCAAAAAGCAGAAGCATCTCATTGATGTAAAAGAGAGCAAAGCCTGCAAGCTGGCCACCAGAGAGAGGGGCGAGAACAGGACTGGTTATGCTCGCTCCCAAAGTCAGTAGCACTGCAGCAACTCACCAAGGCTTCTTTGGCAGCACCTCCCAAACCTGCGACCTCTACCACCTAGAAGGACAAGGGCAGCAGGCACATGGGAACACCACCACCCCCAAGTTGCCCTTCAAGTCACACACCATCCTGACTTAGAAGTATATCGGCCGATCCTTCATCGTCAAAATCCTGGAACTCCCTCCCTAACAGCACTGTGGGAGCACCTTCACCACACGGACTGCAGCGGTTCAAGAAGGCGGCTCACCACCACCTTCTCGAGGGCAACTAGGGATGGGCAATAAATGCCGGCCTTGCCAGCAACGTCCACATCCCATAAACAAATTTTTATAAAGGGTATTGGATGCATCATGAAGTAGAAGACACAGGTTAATAAACATCATTTGAACCACTTAAGATGTGACAGCTTTGAAAAATATTCCTGCATACGCAAATTTCTTAACTCGATTTTTGAATTACTGTCGCCTTCTGTCATGCTAAGACCCTTGTCTCGCCTTTGCGAAGGGCCATGGGGCATGCTCCAGCCATTAATTATACATGGTCGGAAAATCATGTACAGCGCCTGCCCGCATTTCCGATGTGTACTACCAATGGGCGAAACTCCCTGCTGGGCACACAAAATCGGAAAACTACCCTAATTGTGCTCTTTGCTTTGTTGTAATAAATTTATTTTCTCTCCAAAAAGATGAGAAGACACTCTGGAGCATCAGAAGCAAGTGACCCATTGCCCACAATAACATTATCTACAAACCTTTCATCAAAGTTAGCACAAGATATGTACCGATGAGGGAGGCCATTCGGCCCATCTTAGATCACCCATCCAGACAATGTGCCTACATTCCCCCCATTCACGCCGTCTAACTGACTTTTGAATGAATCCAAGTTTCTGTCTGCATTGCTCTAACTGGAACACCATTCCAAATGTTAAACATAGAAACATAGAAGATAGGAGCAGCAGTAGGCCATTCGGCCCTTCGAGCCTGCTCCGCCATTCAACGAGATCATGGCTGATCATTCAAACCCTAGCACCCGGTCCCTACACCGACAGCCATCCCACCCAAGCCCTATCCCCGTAACCCCGTAACCCCACGTATTTAATCCCCCCTAACACTAAGGGCCAATTTTTATCATGGCCAATCAACCTAACCCGCACATCTTTGGACTGTGGGAGGAAACCGGAGCACCTGGAGAAAACCCACGCAAACACGGGGAGAATGTGCAAACTCCACACAGACAGTCACCCGAGGCCAGATTTGAACCCGGGTCCCTGGCGCTGTGAGGCAACAGTGCTAACCACTATGCCACCGTGCTGTTTTTGATCTCTCTTTTTGATCTCTCTTTTCATGAAGAAATTCATCCTGACATCTGTCTTAAGCCTTCCCTATGTCAGTAGTTTTATCCTATGTTCTTTGTTCTAGTGCACTGGCCAACCTTGAATTGGTGATAAGATTTGATCTTATCTGTGCCATTTAACATCTTGCATACTTGTATAGATGGCCTCTTGGTTGCCTACTATCCAATCTAAAAAGCTCCAATTGTTCCAGTCTTTCCTTGTAGAGATCGGCCTTGTGACTCTTGTCTGCACTGTTTCCATGACTCAAATGTTTCCCTTCTGTGTTGGTGACCCCAAACTATACACATTACTCCAGGTCTAGTCTGACCAAGGCATCGTTTTGTTTTAGCATATTTTACAATTTACACTCAACTGACCCAACAATTTAATTGAGCATTTATTTGCTTTGTTTATTGCTGCTCTACAGTAATTTGGCATGTTGAGTGTAGAATCTATTATCTTGCACAAGACCCTTCCTGTTTCACCTTCACTATTGCTACAGCATCCATAGTTTACTTTGGACCCGACACCAAGCTCATGGTCTACAGAGCTGCAGTGATTCCCACCCTGCTGTATGCCTCAGAGACATGGACCATGTACAGCAGGCACCTCAAAGCACTGGAGAGGTACCACCAACGCTGCCTCCGCAAGATCCTGCAAATCCATTGGCAGGATAGGCGCACCAACGTCAGTGTTCTTGCTCAGGCCAACATCCCCAGCATCGAAGCTTTGACCACGCTCGATCAGCTCCGATGGACGGGTCACATTGTCCCCATGCCCGATACGAGACTCCCAAAACAAGCGCTCTACTCGGAGCTCCAGCACGGCAAGAGAGCCCCAGGTGGGCAGAGGAAATGCTTCAAGGACACCCTCAAAGCCTCCTTGAAAAAGTGTAACATCCCCATCGACACCTGGGAATCCCTGGCCCAAGACCCCACAAAGTGGAGGAGAAGCATCCGGGAAGGCGCCGAACACCTCAAGTCTCTTCGCCGGGGGCAAGCGGAAGCCAAGCGCAGGCAGCGCAAGGAGCGCACGTCAACCCAAGCACCCCACCCACCCGCCCCTTCAACCACCGTCTGCCCCACCTGTGACCGAGACTGTAGATCCTGCATTGGACTCACCAGTCACCTGCAAACTCATTTTTAATGTGGAAGCAAGTCATCCTCAGTTACGAGGGACTGCCTAAGAAGAAGGAGAACTTTGGACATCCATTTTTCCTGCCAAAGTGTTCTATCTTGCATTTATCTCTATTGAATTTCTTCTGCCACTAATTTGCCCAATTGTAGATTTTTTGTAGGTCCCCAGCTGGTTCACTATCTCAAGTTTGACAGCACCTCCCAAATCTGCAACCTCTACCATCTAGAAGGACAAGGCCAGCAGGCGCATGGGAACACCATCACCTCCAAGTTCCCCTCCACTTCACACACTATCCTGACTTGGAAATATATCACCATTCCTTCATCGTCGCTGGGTCAAAATACTGGAACTCCCTCCCTAACAGCACTGTGAGAGTGCCTTCATCTCACGGACTGCAGCGGTTCAAGAAGGCGGCTCACCACCACCTTCTCAAGGGCAATTAGGGATGGGCAATAAATGCTGGCCTTCTCAGCGATGCCACATCCCATAAACAAATTTTTAAAAATGCCTCCCTGAGGCCCAGTTTGGTATTGTCTGTGAACTTGACCGGTTCACATCCAACTCATGAATGTAGATCAGTAACACCAGGGCCCCAATTCTCCCCTACCCTGGCAGCACTCCCTGACAAGTACCTGCTGTTTTCTTCCCTTCAGCCAGTTCCTCATCAATACCCAGGGTCTTTTAATTCCCAAATAACAACAGAAAATGCTGGAAAAACTCAGCAGGCCAGGCAACATCCGTGGAGAGAAAATAATGTTGACGTTTCGGGTCAAACCCTTTTTCAAAACTGGTAAGGAAATGAAATAGATCGAAAGGCAGGGCTGGGAGAGAACAAAAGAAGTGAAGAGACATTAAGAGGTATTCAAATTAATTCCCACTGTTTTCGACTTCAGATGCAGTCTTTCATGAAGAACATTATCAGGGAGTGGTGTCATTTACACTGCTTCTAGCTTTGGTAGCAGCCTTTCATGAGAACTTTATGGGGCATTTTCCTCATGTGGTTTTCCACTGTCCACTTGGGATGTAATTTCCTCATAAAAGTCACGAAGGTTCATCAGGCTGGATCTTCACCGTCTAAAGTCATGCAGACATGCATTTATTAGATTAATCTCATATTTCTTGTGTTTGCTCCTGTTCATCAATTCCGTTACCAGGCATTGATGTTAGACTCTAATATAAAAGCAAAATACTGCAGATGCTGGAAATCAGAAATAAAAACAGAAAATGCTGGAAATACTCAGCAGGTCAGGCAGCATCTGTGGAGAGAGAAACAGAGTCAATGTTTCAGGTCGATGACCCTTCGTCAGACCGTCAGAATTGATGTTAGACTGATGGGTCTCTGGTTGCCCGGTTTAGAGTTGTCCCCTTTCTTAAATAGTGGTACCTCCCCAAACATTCATTGACTCTTTTGTGATGATGGTTAGCACTTCACAAATTTCACCCTTCAAAGGTTGGAACCTATCCTCCCCTTGCTGACTGGCCAGAACAAAGCAGAGTGTATTAAACCGAAGGTTTGTAGTAAATGCGTTGAGAGTTTTTAATCATTGTGAGCCTGGTGATTGAAGTTTTCAACAATAAGATATTTGATTGGTTAGAGCAGAACTTTCTATTGTCGACTTTTGAATCAGTTTGCATTTGACAGTGGATTAATAAAGTTCAGATTCTGTATAACGGCCAGTAGTGGCGGTCAACATGGGTGAGAAAAGTTCGTCCCCTTTCGTGTTAAGCCAATGGTACTGATCACCCCTATTTTCTCAGGGGGGTGAATGCACAACATGAGGTGTAACTGAGCCAGACAGCCACAGGAAGGCCCCTCGTTTGATCAATGGCAGGTGCTGAGTTCACTGACTTCAGCTGGGATTGCAATGAGGGCTTGGCCTCAGCATCCTCAAGTTACAAAGGAGGAAAGTCAGTGCAGACTGCTCCCTGTTGTTCAAGTCCTTTATCCATTAAACAGATTCATCAAGCTAGAGACAGTAATCAACGTTCTCCCTAAGCTGCGTGGACTACGAGGACTCATAAGCCACTCACCAGCTGTTCCGTTGGAAATGAGACCGTGCAAAAGGGACCGAGCACCTAAAATAAAAATTAGAGGGAACGATGACAGTAATATATTTGATAATTCACTTCTTTTATTATTGATAAAATATTAATCTTAAACACACATACAGAGTAATGCACGTTAACCCCACATCCAAAACTTACTGTGTGTGGATTTAATGAGGACCCGTGAAGGTGGCTTCTCTTCTTCTTAGGCAGTCCCTCGGAACCGAGGATGACTTGCTTCCACATTAAAAATGAGTTCGCAGGTGACTGATGAGTCCAATGCGGGACCTACAGTCTCTGTCACAGGTGGGGCAGACAGTGGTTGAAGGGGCGGGTGGGTGGGGTGCTTGGGTTGACGTGCGCTCCTTGCGCTGCCTGCGCTTGGCTTCCGCTTGCTCCCGGCGAAGAGACTCGAGGTGTTCGGCGCCTTCCCGGATGCTTCTCCTCCACTTTGTGCGGTCTTGGGCCAGGGATTCCCAGGTGTCGGTGGGGATGTTACACTTTTTCAAGGAGGCTTTGAGGGTGTCCTTGAAGCATTTCCTCTGCCAACCTGGGGCTCTCTTGCCATGCCGGAGCTCCGAGTAGAGGGCTTGTTTTGGGAGTCTCGTATCGGGCATGTGGACAATGTGACCCGTCCATCGCAGCTGATCGAGCGTGGTCAAAGCTTCGATGCTGGAGATGTTGGCCTGAGCAAGAACACTGATGTTGGTGTGCCTATCCTGCCAATGGATTTGCAGGATCTTGCGGAGGCAGCGTTGGTGGTACCTCTCCAGTGCTTTGAGGTGCCTGCTGTACATGGTCCATGTCTCTGAGGCATACAGCAGGGTGGGTATCACTGCTGCTCTGTAGACCATGAGCTTAGTGCCGGGTTTGAGGTCCTGGTCTTCAAACACTCTCTTCCTCAGGCGACCGAAGGCTGCACTGGCACACTGAAGGCGGTGTTGGCCTTCGTCGTTGACGTCTGCCCTTGTTGACAGTAGGCTCCCGAGGTATGGAAAGTGGTCCACGTTATCCAAGGCCTTGTCGTGAATTTTGATAATCGGGGGGCAGTACTGTGTGGCGGGGGCAGGTTGGTAGAGGGCCTTTGTCTTACGGATGTTTAGTGTAAGGCCCATGCTCTCGTACACTTCAGTGAAGGTGTTGACGATGGTTTGGAGTTCGATCTCCGAGTGAGCGTAGACGCAAGTGTCATCTGCATACTGTAATTCGACGACAGAGGATGGGATGACCTTGGATCTGGACTGGAGGCGACAGAGGTTGAACAGTTTCCCGTTTGTTCTGTAAATTAGCTCCACTCAAGTGGGGAGCTTACTGAGGGTGAGATGGAGCATTGCAGCAAGGAAGATCGAGAAGAGCGTTGGTGCGATGACACAGCCTTACTTGACCCCGGTTCGTACGTGAATTGGGTCTGTGGTGGAACCGTTGGTCAGGATCATGGCTTGCATGTCGTCGTGAAGCAGGTGGAGGATGGTGACAAACTTTTGAGGGCAGCCGAATTTGAGGAGAACACTCCATAATCCCTCACGGTTGACAGTGTCGAAGGCCTTTGTGAGATCAAAGAAGGCCATGTACAGCGGTTGGTGCTGTTCCCTGCATTTCTCTTGTAATTGACGTGCGGTGAAGATCATGTCCATTGTGCCCCTTAGTGGGCGGAATCCGCATTGCCACTCTTTTCTTTCAAGATGGGTCCTGTGCTGGCAGCTCCCTAGGGAGCTCCTTTGCCATCCTTGACCATGTGTGTGGATTTAATGAGGACCCGTGAAGGTGGCTTTTCTAAGCCTGTTAATGTATTGAAGGGTCTTGAAGGCAGCAATGGTCTTTCTTTCTTGCTAACTAAGTAAAAACATGGCATCTCTTTTATGCCATTTTCTTTTGTGGTCTTCTTCCTGTTGGATGCAACCCTATCTGATGCTTTGTGACCACCCAGTTGTTCAAACCGATTGCCAAACCGAGATGAGAGGCCCCATGCCTTTTCACACCACACTGTTACTTCTAATCATTGCTTTTCCCCGAGCCATAGATTTGTTAAAAACAACTTTTAATGCTCTTACACTACCCCCTGTTGTGATGAAAAGGTTGTGATTTAAAAGCTTTATATGTTTCAGGGTACGGTAGCATAGTGGTTATATTACTGGACTGATAATCTGGAGACATGAGTTCATAATCCCACGACTGGCAGCTTGGGGAGTTTAAATTCAGTCAAATAAATAAATCTGGAATAAAAAGCTAGTGTCAGTAATGATGACCATGAAACTACTGGATTTTTGTGCAGACCCATCTGGTTCACTAGTGTCCTTTAGGGAAGGAAATCTGCTGTCTTGACCTGGTCTAGTCTACATGTGACTCCAAATGCACAGCAATGTGGTTGACACTTAACTGCCCTCTGAATGACCCAGCAAGCCACCAAACTGTTACAAAGAAGTATACACAGACTGCAGTGGTTCAAGAAGGTCGCTCACCTTCTCGAGAGCAATTAGGGATCGGCAATAAATGCCAGCCTTGCCAGTGATGCCCACATCCAGTGAACGAATAAAACAAAATCTTAATATTTCTTTAAGCTCAATATTTCTCCACCTGGTTTATTTATTTATATCTGCCTATCTTTCCAGTACAATATCCTTCGTCCTGAAATTCATCCTGTTATAATGTTATCAGCATCATTGAGGGGAAAAGACAGGCTTTTCGAGAACACAATTTAAACCAGTTCCACCTACGTTGCTGTTTTTGTCTTTTTTAGAAACGAAAGTAATGTTAAAACATACCGATATTCTTACACTCCTCGTCCAGTGACCTTCTACTGACAGTGTGCGAGTGAAGACGAGGCCTGCTGAGATGAAACCCATAGTTACCCCCTCCCACAATCATTGTCCAGGCTCACGTATGAACACTGGCCGCTGGGTAAGATACTGCAGGGCTGCTGATGCCTGTGGAACCAGAAGGGGGTGCAACCTTTAGCAGAGGAGGGGGGGAGAATAATTCAAAAGTGAGATGAGATGCTGGGTCCTTTGGGTCTTCTCATCCACGTCTATGTGTCTTTCTCCACTATGTTGCTTTTTCCAACACTGAACACAACTCTGAATAAATACTAATTTATTTTGTAATTAATATGGTAGCAAAGAAGCTCATTTGCCCACTAACTGATGAATTTGATATAGCATAGGTTGGTCGACTTCAATCCATCTATATATTTATAGATATATATGGTCAATTATTTATGGCAACACCAATGCATTTTAGGAACAAGTATTAAGTAAATTGTTTATTTTACAAATAATCTAATATAATTTAAAAAAAATTAAGCACTGTCCTTTGCTTTTTGAAAGATTTACTTTGCCCTATGTCATGATAATCGGTCTTTTTTCCAACAGAGGGCGCCAAGAGATTGTGAGAGTGAATGGAGATGGGCTTTTCTGTGTACTGCCATCAGACAGAAGAGCAAGTTCGCCTGAATGGTGATGCCCGAGGGGGCCCCGAATTTCCATCAAGCCAGCGAGTTGCGGAGAGTACGAGGCAGCTCGTCGGCGAAGCGTAATTGAAGATTGGGCCGCTGCTGGTGGTGAAATCTCCAAGAATACATCCAACCAGAGAACCATCCGAGACCGGTGGAAGTGAGGAGTTTGTGAGCCAGAGTTTCAGCAGAGATTTTGCGCAGCTATGAATGACATTTTGCGGCAATTTTTCTAGTATTGGTATTCTGCTTTCTAACATATTCCATTTCAGTTCCACCAATGAAGGCTTTGGAGAGGCTGCAGAGGAGATTTCCGAGAATGGTTCCTGTTAAATCTGTGAGTTGTTCAAGTAATTAATACTCAGACTTAATCAGTAACAATAAAACAGGTCTTTACTGGTTGGAGGTAGGGACTATACGTAGGTCTTTACTTCATGCCCACAGGCGGGAACTGAGGGGAGATCAGTACCCACAGTACTATTTATACCCCTATGGCCAGGAGTGGTACTGCGTATCACTACGCCCAACAAGTAGTGCAGTCCTGTCCATAGGTTCAAAGTAGCACACATATTACATACACAACATTCCTCCCTTCCTAGCTTTACAGTCATCTCCCCATTTAACATAACGTAATAACATATATACATATATAACTTCAGGTTTACATAACAGAATAACATAGATACATAGATAACTTCATGTCAAAACAGATCACAGATTCAGTCTCTGCGGAAAACAGTTCACAGATTCAATCTCTGTGGTGGAGTCGGTTCACGTTGCTGGAGTGACTCATTCAATAGTCCTTCCATGGATTTAACAGTTTGAACTTCCGAACTGAATTGGCTCCGTTCAGAGGGACCACGTGTGTGATCTGGTAGAGGTAATAATGGTTCAGATGGGTCATCTTCTGTTTCGACTTTTCCTTTTCTGCTTCTTGGAGACTCTCTGGGCTCCACTGTCAGCTGCCAGCTGCATGCGCAGTTCCTCCTTCTCTCCCTCCTTTTTCCGTAGTAGAGCCACCTTCTCCCGATGTTCCGTAGACTTTCGGTGCTCCTCCATGATTTCTGTATGGTGGGAGTCGAAGTTACAAGTTGGGCAGGACAGGACATAGTAATATTCGGTGTCATTCTGATCTAGGCCAGCGAGAGGGTCTTCTATTTCCTCCATACCCAGCTGGGCGTTAGCCAGCTTTTGTTCCAAGTCCAGACATCTTTCCTGAAGAGACTTCTTCATGCGTACCTCTTCATCCAGCTTTTTCTGGGCTTTCAGCAAGTCGTTTACTAATGACCTCATTTGAGATTTTACTACTTCAACTTCTTTTGGAGATTGATTGATCGGACTATTCAATCCCTCTACCGGAGCAGCTGTTTCAGCGGTCTGTTGTTCTACGTTGACGTGAGTCAGCGTACTTTTGGCATCCAAGGGCTGCTCTGTTGCAGTCATCTCAGTCTGTGTTGCCACCTCAGCTCTTCCAATAACCTTTGAGAGCTCCGAACCCCTTTCGTTTGAATATTGAAGTTCGTGTTCAAGTTTTTCCCATTTCAGAGTCCTGTCCTTCAGCATATGCAGGAGTTGGCTGACCGTTAACTCCTCTGACATCAGACGTTTTGTGTGCTCCTGCTCCATTTTCTCCATCAGCTGCTTCTGTTGTCTTTCCAGATTCTCCAACTCTATATCAAAGAACTCTTTCGTTGCATTCAACTCTTGCTCACAACGGCGAAGCATTTGTTCTAATTGCTGTTGTAGTTTGAAATGGAGTTGAGTTCGAGCCCGGTGTCCCTCAGAAATGGGCACATCAGTAGACTTGCCAGACTCAGAATCCACAGTTAAACTATGTTGTTGTTGTTCAGTGGAATTCTGTGCTGAAACTTTGTCTTTTGCACCTGAGTTGGGCTTACCATCATCCGTTCCAGAGTCTGGGCCGACTATCTTCACCGAGTTCTCACTCGTTATTGTTTGTAGGAAATGCCAGTCCATATTCATTTTCCTAATCCACTCCCGTCCTAGTAGTGGAGAACCTCCTTCAGATATCACATATAAGTCCATTATTTGACTGTCTTCGCCCTTGTGGACCACTGCAACCTCTATTTTCCCGATGGGGTACACTCTTTGCCCCGTGTATGTTTTCAATATAATCCCCGTATCCTGTAGGGGAATATGTTGGAATAACTTTCTGTAATCTTTCTTATTTATGACCGTCAATGCCGATCCAGTGTCCAATTCCAGTTTTATTTGGACTCCTTCTATCTGAAGAGTGACCCAAATTGTCTGGAGGTCTGCACCCTTACCAGCGTTGAGTACTCTTAAGCTAGCCAGTTCATTACAGCTTAAGCTAGCCAGTTCATTACTGCTAGCGTCTGAATCGGACTCCTGTTCGGTCACCTTGTGTACCTTTGCGTATTTTCCTTGCGGTGACTTCTTGTTGCTGGTCTTCTTCCCTGACCTGCATACTCTAGCTATATGTCCAAGCCTACCACAAGTTCTACATTCTTGGTTTTTAAACCAACACTGGTTCTGATCATGCGTTGTCTTTCCACAACGATAACATTTGCCAGAACTCACACCCAATTTGTGTGCACTGAGCTCCGGTGACCGTAGCTGCATTACTGCCGTGCCTCTCGCTGCGGCTTCGTATGCTGCTGCCATAGTGACCGCCTTCTCAAGCGTCAGCTCATTCTCCTCGAGCAGTCGCTTTTGTGTATCCTGTTTAAATAAACCACACACAAATTTGTCTCGAAGTGCCTCTGTCAGTCCCGTTCCAAACTGGCAATATTTCGCTAATTTACGCAATTCCAGCAAATAATCAGCATTGCTTTCATGCTGTAGCTGCCTTCTGTCGTAAAATTTAAATCGTTCCGCTAGCATCAGCGGCGTGGGGTTTAGATGATCTTTCAGGACAGTAACAATCTCATCGAACGTCTTATCCGCCGGTTCATCTGGTGATAACAGGTGTTTCAATTGCCCGTATGTCTTCGCACCCATTAAATTTAATAATGTTAGAGCTTTATCTTGGTCACGAATTTTATTGGCCTTACAATAATTTTTTACTCTTTCAACATATATGGCCCAATCTTTGAGGTCACTATCAAAGGTGCTAATATTCCCGTGTTTAGGCATTGTAGATTTGCAATTTCTCAGATTTTTTTTTATTTTTTTACTGCTATCCAAGATGGCAGCTTCCCGCTCTTGCCGTCGTCCTCCGCCCACAAAATGGCGGTTTTCCCGCGCTTGGCGGTCTTCACCCAGTTCCCGACGCCGTCTCCCTTCAGCCCCCGAGTGCGGCCCTTATCTTCGCCGCGATCGCCCGAGTGCGGCCCTTATCAGCGGATGCGATCGCTGGATCGCGAAGCGGCTCTCGGCTCTTATCAGGAGATGCGATCGCTCCGTTGAAACGCCTCCCGCTCGAAGCGGCTCTCGCGCCCTATTCCTCCAGCTCCCCCAGCCCCGTTCATGCGGCCAACGCGGTCGACTGCCTGTCGCGTCGCTGCCCGGCTCAGACAACGGCTTACCCACCACCAAGCTGGAGAAGAAGCTGACGGTCGCCGATGGAGGCTCCGAGGTCAGGATGTCTTCCAGTGGGGTGGAGAGGGTGGAAACCTCTCTGCAACGTCCTGGCTGTGGACGAAGCTGCCGTGGAGTGACTGCCGCAGGGTCCGAATCAGACTCGTCGCCAGTGTTAAATCTGTGAGTTGTTCAAGTAATTAATACTCAGACTTAATCAGTAACAATAAAACAGGTCTTTACTGGTTGGAGGTAGGGACTATACGTAGGTCTTTACTTCATGCCCACAGGCGGGAACTGAGGGGAGATCAGTACCCACAGTGCTATTTATACCCCTATGGCCAGGAGTGGTACTGCGTATCACTACGCCCAACAAGTAGTGCAGTCCTGTCCATAGGTTCAAAGTAGCACACATATTACATACACAACAGTTCCGGCGTGAGGAAATACAGTTACATGGATAGACCGGAGAAGCTGGGGTGGTTCTCCTTAGAACAGAGAAGGCTAAGAGGAGATTTGATAGAGGTGTTTAAAATCATGAAGGGTTTAGATAGAGTAAATAAAGAGAAACTGTTTCCAGTGGCTGAAGGGTCGATAACCAGAGGGCACAGATTTAAGGTGATTGGCAAAAGAACCAGAGGCGACATGAGGAAAAACATTTTTACACAACGAGTGGTTAGGATTGGGAATGCACTGCCTGATAGGGTGGTGGAGACAGATTCAATAGTAGCCTTCAAAAGGGAATTGGATAAATACTTGAAGGAGAAAAAATTGCAGGGATATGGGGAAAGAGCGGGAGAGTGGCACTAACTGGATTTCTCTTCGAAAGAGCTGGCGCAGACTCGATGGGCCAAATAGCCTCCTTCTGTGCTGTACTATTCTCACCTCGAGTCTCTTCACTGGGAGCAAGCGGAAGCCAAGCGCAAACAGCGGAAGGAGCGCACGCCAACCCAAGCACCCCACCCACCCACCCCTTCAACCACCGTCTGCCCCACCTGTGACAGAGACTGTAGGTCCCGCATTGGACTCATCAGTCACCTGAGAACTCATTTTTAATGTGGAAGCAAGTCATCCTCGGCTCCGAGGGACTGCCTAAGAAGAAGTACCATTCTATTCTATGATCCCTGGCCTGCGTTTGTAGATCTCTCCTGGCACACCTGTTGGGGATATTACAATTGCTTCCCATGACAAGAAACATCAGTCAGCACTCCAAGCCCAATTGCAATCTAGTGACCCCTGGCACAAAGTGTGCATGTGTGAGCAATGGTTGAGGACAGGATCAGGCTTTTCTGTGATTCTTGACTAATCTTGTTGTATTTCTTTTTGAGTCACAGTCAAATGGCCCTCCAGCATTAAGAGCCTGGGCTCACACATGAAGAATGGCAGAGTAGTAGAGGACTGCTGAGAGAGAGGTTACCTACTGAAGGCAGTCCCCATTAGGCCCCCGGCTGCATGCATTCCGCCCCCATGCGCAGGTTGGCAGAGATGCAAGACATGGAAAATGTTGGGGAAAATCAGGGGCTGAGTGCCTGAAATGTGCCGGCACCATGTTTCCAGGGATTTTCTGATTGGGCAGCGTTGGGAAGGCAGATGGTTTGCTAAAAACCAACGCCCATTAAAGAGGGTCCTCCCTGCTTTGTGTTTGCCATTCTTACATGCTGATTGTGTGATGCTATCACTGTGCACCAAAGAGGCACACAACAGCACCCGGCCAGGAGAGGAGATGCCCATCTTTGTTAAGGTTTGATGCTCCACTATCGTGCACATGAATTGTAATTGTTTGGGGGGTTCCTTTACTTTTAATACTTTTGGTGCATTGCTTATTTTTGGAAATTTAAGTTTGAATCAGCATTTTCTTTTCACTTTTGCTCTTTGTCACACCTCCCGTTGAAGGGAATTTAATTGAGAGCTGCAGCTTCCCTCTCTGCACAGGATGGGATGGTTGTTCCTTTTGGAATTCCCTCATGCCCACAGGGAGCTGGGAGGTGAGGAGGGGTTTCACAGCCATGAGCAGAGGCAGGTGCATAACCAAAGTGGATAACATCGCATTTTCCCACATTATACTCCATCTGCCAGATTTTTGCCCACTCACTTAGCCTGTCTATATCCCTTTGGAGATTCTTTGCATCCTCCACACAATTTGCTTTCCCACCTAGCGTTGTATCATCAGCAAATTTGGTTACATTACACTCAGTCTCTTCATCCAAGTCATTAATATAGATTGTAAATAGTTGAGGCCCCAGCACTGATCCCTGCGGCACCCCACTAGTTACAGTTTGCCAACCTGAAAATGACCCATTTATCCCGACTCTCTGTTTTCTGTTAGTTAGCCAATGCTCTATCCATGCTAATATATTACCCCCAACCCCGTGAGCTCTTATCTTGTGTAGTAACCTTTTATGTGGCACCTTATCGAATGCCTTCTGGAAATCCAAATACACGACATCTACTGGTTCACCTTTATCCACCTTACTCGTTACATCCTCAAAGAACTCCAGCAAATTTGTCAAACATGATTTCCCTTTCATAAAGCCATGCTTGGCTATATTATGATTTTCTAAATGTCCTGCTATCACTTCCTTAATGATGGACTCCAGCATTTTCCCAATGACAGATGTTAGGCTAACTGGTTGATAGTTGCCTGCTTTCTGTCTCCCTCCTTTCTTAAATAGGGGCGTTACATTTGCGGTATTCCAGTCCACTGGGACCTCTCCAGAATCCAGGGAATTTTGGTAGATTACAACGAATGCATCCATTATTTCTGCAGCCACCTCTTTTAAGACCCTAGAATGCAGGCCATCGGGTCCAGGGGACTTGTCCACCTTTAGTCCCATTAGTTTGCCTGGTACTTCCTCTCTAGTGATAGTGATTGTTTTAAGTTCCCCCACCCCAACAGCCCCTTGATTATCCATTATTGGGATGCTTTTAGTGTCTTCTACCATGAAATATTTGTTCAAGGTCTCTGCCATTTCCCTGTTTCCCATTATTAATTCCCCAGACTCATCCTCTAGGGGACCAACGTTTACTTTATCTACTCTCTTCCTTTTTATATACCTGTAGAAGCTCTTACTGTCTGTTTTATATTTCTTGCTAGCTTACTCTCATAAGCTATCTTCTCTCTCTTTATCATTCTTTTAGTCGTCCTTTGCTGCTTTTAGAAAATGTCCCAATCCTCTGGCCTTTCACTATTCTTTGCAACATTGTATGCTTTTGTTTTCATTTTGATACCATCCTTTACTTCCTTAGTTAGGGATGGTTCATCCTTCTCTTAGAGTTTTTCTTTCTCACTGGAATATATCTTTGCTGAGAATTATGAAATATCTCCTTAAATGTTTGCCACTGCTTTTCTACAGTCTTACCCTGTAATATATTTTCCCAATCCACTTTAACCAAGTACCTTTGTTTAAGTTCAGGACACTAGTTTGAGACCTAGCTTTCTCACCTTCAAACTGAATTTGAAATTCTACCATGCTATGATCACTCTTCTCAAGAGGATCCTTCACTTTGAGATCATTAATTAATTAATCCAGCCTCGTTACACATTACCAAATCTAAAATAGTCCTCTCCCTGGTTGGTTCCACAACATATTGTTCCAAGAAACCATCCCGTATACACTCTAAGAACTCTTCCTCAAGTCTACCTTTGCCAATTTGCTTTGTCCAATCAATATGAAGATTAAAATCTCCCATGATTATAGCCGTACCTTTCTTACAAGCCTCTATTATTTCTTGATTTATTCTCTGTCCTGCAGTGTGGCTACTGTTTGGGGGCCTGTAGACCACTCCCACCAGTGACTTTTTACCCGTATTATTTCTTATCTCCACCCAAACTGATTCTATGGGCAGGATTTTCATTGGGCCGTGGAGGCGGGATTGGAGGCATGTGGGGGTTAAAATCTCGAAATCGGGGGGCACGAACCCATCCCGCCCCAACCCGCCTCCATGCCAGTTTCAAAAGAGGCGGATACCCGACCTGTGCTGGGACCCACCTCCCCGAGGTAATTAACAGGCAGTTTTTAGCCTAATCCCTTTTTTTATTCCTGAAGTGTGGGATTCCCGATGGCTCCAAACCACACCAAGTTAGCGAGGCGGACTGTCGGGCTGAAGGGCTTGGAGGGTTCGAGATGTCTGATGTTCAGGTGAGTGATGGGTGCATGAGTGCAAAGGTAAGTGTGTTTGGTGTGTGTAAAGTGTTTAAAGAAGTTTTACTTACCTTTACAGCCTTCCTTCAGGTCTCGGGAGTCCCTCATCTCACCGGCACAGAAAACAGAATGGCCGTGAGCTGTCAAAAGTTGCAGCATTCAGCTTTCTGTTCTGGAGAGATCTCTAAATCAGCCTGAGAGGAAGGAGTTAACTTGGAGTACAGATTGTAATGTTTGACAGCTTCAAAGAGCTGTCAAACGCTGATATTTCATCTATCAAAAGCTCTTGACAGATGAAACGTCAATCTGTGATGTCACCTGTTGCCAGTGGCCCTTAATTGGCCTGCTGAGCCTGTTGGGCGGACTCAACAAGGTCAATCAAGTGAAAATCGCGTAGGTTGGCTACAACTCGATGGAGGCGGGACTACAACCCCAAAAGTTGTAGTCCGGCCTCCTACACGCCTCCAGTATCAAAATCCAGCCCTATGTCTTGATCTTCTAGGCCACTATCATTTCTCATTACTGCACTGATCTCATCCTTTATTAACAGAGCTACACTAGTATTTTGCTTGTTATTATCTGCATCAGAAACACCTCTACCCACTTCGATTGACTATCTATCACTATGAACAATTGCTGTCCTTCAAGCTCAGCAAAATCTACATGTAACCTTTGCCACACTCTGGGAGGCCATTTCCATGGCTGTAATGGTACTGATGGTAGTTTCTTGCTCACCAATTGACATGTTGTACACTGACTGACTATGTACTCTATTTCTTTATCTAAACCTGGCCACCATAAGTAACTGGGTGCAAAGCTCTTGGCTAAGCACATTCCCAGGTGCTGGTCATGAAGATCTCCTAACAATTTAGACCTGAACCTATTTGGGATAACCACTCTTGCTCCCCACATGATACAATCTTTATCCACTGACAATTCATTCCTATGAACAAAGTATGAATGGATATCTTCCTCTGATACCTGGTTTGGCCATCCATTTGCTATGTAATCATACACCTTTGACATAATTGGGTCACATTTGGTTGCCCTATTAATCTCTTCAGCTGTGATTGGCAGCTCATCAATGTATGAGAAATAGAACACTTCTTCCTTATTGGGTGTAACTTGTGATGGGGATGGGAACCTGGACATAGCATCAGCATTACTGTGATCAGCTGATCGTCTGTACTCAAGGTCATTTGTATATGCTGACAAAATCAAAGCCCATCTCTGCATTTGGGCTGCAGCTAAGGTTGGAACTGGGGACTTTGGATGGAGGATTGCTGTCAGGGGCTTATGGTCAGTAACTATGGTAAGCTTACAACCAAACAAGTATTTGTGAAACTTCCTGACCCCAAAAAACAATGACAAAGCTTCCCTTTCAATCTGCACATAATTCCGATCACTGGCACTAAGAGTGGGTGAAGCAAAAGCAATTGATCTCTCCTCCCCACTATCTGGTACATGAGAGATCACTGCCCCAACTCTGTACGGAGAGGCATCACACACTAACTTGATCTGCTTAGATACATCATAGTGAACTAACATGGTACTTTCTACTAACTGGCTTTTACACTCTTTGAATGCTGTGTCGCATTCTTTCGACCACTTCCAAGGGATCTGTTTTCTCAACAGCTCATTCAGTGGATATAACAATGTCGCCAAGTTTGGGAGGAACTTTCCGTAATAATTTAAAAGACCCAAAAATGATTGAAGTTCAGAAACATTCTTGGGATTGGGTGCATTTCTGATTGCATCCAGCTTTCCCTTGGTTGGATGTAAACCATCTTTGTCTACTCTGTGCCCTAAGTACTCCACTGAGTTTTGAAACAACTCACACTTGTGAACTATCACTTATACTCCATGCTTCTCTAGCCATTTGAGCACTTCATTCAACACCTCATCATGGATTTGCCTGTTTGGTGCTGAAATGAGTATATCATCCAAATAACACACTACTCCTTCAATCCCTTGCAAAATTTGGTTCATCACCCCCTGGAATATGTCAGGGGCGGAAGACACTCCAAATGGTAGCCTATTGAACTGATATAGGCCTAGGTGAGTATTATAGTCAAGCATGACTTGGACTCTTCAACTAACTCAAGTTGTAGGTAGGCGTTTGTTAGATTAACTTCAAAAAGATCTGGCCACCTGTCAGCGTTGTGAACAAATCTTCCACATTTAGCAACGTATTGGGTGGATTACACTCTAGAACCTGGTTTATGGTTACCTTATAATCACCATACAACCTTACCTTTCCATCTGACTTAGGTACAACAACAATGGGTGTAGCCCAATTACTCAGATCTACCTTAGAGATAATGTTCTCACTTTCTTTTGAGTTCTTGCTCAACTTTCTCCTTGAGTGCATATGGCACGGAACGTGGCTTACAGTAAACTGGTCTTGCGTCCTTCTGCACTCTGACACTCACCTTGAAGTCTTGGATCGGACTGCCCGTTTCACTGAAGACCTTCGGATACTGCTTGATGACATCATCTTTAGATGCAAATTTCGCTTCCACACGAAAAATCTCATTCCAATCCAGCTTCCGTGATCCCAACCAATTTCTACCTATCAAGGCAGGCTTGTCTCCTGTCACTACCATGAGAGGCAAGCTCTGACACTGATCCTTGTATTTCACTGGTATGGTGACAGTTCCTACTACAGGGATTTGCTCTCCTGAGTAGCCTCGCAGCTCTACCTTCGATTTCTCTAGTCGATAAGCACGCAACTTATATAGAGATATAGTGATTCCGGTATTATGCTCACGGATGCACCAGTGTCGATTTCCATGGGTATCCTGGTTCCTGCGACATCTACTTGGATGACGATACCTCACGAATCGCTATTAGATACCTTCGTGCTCCGAATGACGTGAATCTCCAAAAACTCCTCATTCTGCTGCTTCTCTTCAACGGTATTTAATGTCTGGCAATTTCTACTTCTAGCATTGCCAGTCGGTTTACTCTTCTGTCGGCATGCTTGCGCAAGATGCCCAGTGTTCTTGTAGTAGAAACACTCTGGGCTGGATTTTGTGAATGGAGGTGAGTTGGAGGCGGGACAGCTGCTTGTCGTGTCAATGTCCTGCCTCCATCCTCGCCTGACCAACCAGAGGGATTTTCCCCTGATTGACCTTGTTAAGCCCGCCCTGCAGGCTCAGCAGGCCAATTAGGGAGGAAGTCACTGACAGCATGTCAACATCAGACATGCTATCTGTCAAGACTTCTTGAAAGAAGAAATGTCAGCATTTGACTGCTCTGTGAAACTGTCAAACACTGACATTCTCTTTAGTTTGATGAGTCCTTGTGTTCAGGACTCATCAAACCTTTCAGATTTGTAAATTTCACATGGCTCTTGGTACGGAGGTTCCAACAGCCAGTCTGTGAAATTGACAAGGAGGATGTCGGCTCTCCCGATCCACCTTGCATACTTACCACTCCATACTTGCACCCATCACTCACCTCTACACCTTACTTCCAGGTGCCTCCGACCGCCGCAGACCTCCTCCACGTCTCCTCCAACCCGGCGGGGTTCTCCGAGGTCGTGAAGCCTTCACCTGTGAAGGTAAAATGGCACTAAGCCTTTTTTCTGGCAGTTAAAAGGATTAAATGCCTTTCCCATCTCCAGGAGATGGGACCCGAAGCTGCACATCTTCCCGCCTCCTGGCAAAAGGGCAAGGAGGTGGGATGGGGGCGGATTTGCCATCCGCCCCCACTTTCTTCGAATTTACCAGCTGTCCTTCACATATGCACAGCTTTGAGTGATGTGTTGTCCCAGGCACCAATAGCATGACTTCAATGCACTGTTACCTTGGCCAGTTGCTAAGGCCTTGGGGCCCACTGCCTTTTACTTTTAGCCTGCAGCCGATTCACCTCGGTTGTCTGATGCTGGAAATGGCGCGGAACTCTTGGGAGTATCGGTCGGCCATATCCATCGACATAGCTGTCTGACAACCTAAGTTAAAAGTCAAGTTAGGGGTTGTCAACAATTTACTTCTGATACGTTCATTTTTCAACCCACAAACAAAGCAGTCACGCAAAGCTCGGTCCTGAAAGTTTCCAAAATGACAGTGAATAGCTAGCTTTTGTAAAGCTACAATGTACTCACTGATACCCTTGTCATTTAATTGATCACATGTTCCAAAACGATAACTTTCAGCAATTTCCAGGGGCTCAGGACTGTAGTGCTGTTCTAACTTGGTTAGGATCTCCTTCGGTGGCGTGTCCTTCAGCTTGGCGGGAACAAGCCAAATTTTCAGGATTTCATACACCTCGGGTCCTGCTTCAGTCAAATTAATCGCCCATTTCATTTCTAAAACTGCCCAGTTACGGTTTACATCATCGGGGGACTTCGACGATACTATTCGCGGTGAAAACATTCCTAGCCGCTCCACATACACGCCAAAAGTCTCTTGGCTACGATGGAACGCAATGAAGCATTTGTGTATTTCTTTGGTTATTTATTGGTTTTTCCTCTTAGTAGGATACAAACTACATTAATTTGATGGAACATTCCAACTAGGAATCACGATTGCTTCCTTTTAAGTGCAGTTTTGATATTTCTGTTGTCGGTGTTATAAATTGTAGCAAAGGTGCTAGTGTTTGAAACTTATAAAATTCTAACAGGACTAGACAGACTAGATGCAGGAAGGATGTTCCCAATGGCGGGGGAGTCCAGAACCAGGGGTCACAGTCTAAGGATAAGGGGTAAGCCATTTAGGACTGAGATGAGGAGGAATTTCTTCACCCAGAGAGTGGTGAACCCGTGGAATTCTTTACCACAGAAGGCAGTTGAGGCCAACTTATTAAATATATTCGAGAAGGAGTTAGATATATTTCTTAAGGCTAAAGGGATCAAGGGATATGAGGAGAAAGCAGGGACAGGGTACTGAATTTGGATGATCAGCCATGATCTCCTTAAGTGGCGGAACAGGCTCGAGGGGCCGAATGGCCTACTCCTGCTCCTATCTTCTATGTTTCTCTGTTTGGTACATTTCCTGTAATACCAGACCATGTTTATGTACTTGCCTGGTGCTGTACATCTCTGTAAGTCAAACATTTCCAGTCTAACCGTGTATTAAGCTTACAATTTCAAGATGATCTGTACCTTAAACACAACGTTACTGAGGCCTGTTTGCTAGAATTGCTGAAAGGCTTCCCCCATCCATTTTCCAACAGCAGGTTTTGATTTTTTTTTGCAGCATATTACAAACCATGTTTCCACTTTAATTTTGAGGTATAGCGCCTGAACCTGAGATGAAATGTGAAAGCTGAGAATTAGAAGCAGGACGATGTAAAACAGATCAAAGTGCAATTTTGCATTGATTACTATTTTTAGAAGCAATCTTTCGGTCTGCTTTCAGGAGACGGTTAGTTGCTGTATGACTACACACGTTTGAAACAATATTAAAAACAGATGTATACCTCAGATTAAACCTCAGGACATGCTCAGTGAAATCTTCTCTGTTTAGATTGTTACCAGGTTTGCTGTCAGTGCACCTATCGTGTGTCCACCCCGTTTAAGAATGACTTCAGTCTCTCCATGCCAAATATAAGAAAGAAAGACTTGCTTTTCTGTAGCGCCTTTCATGACCACCAAACGTCCCAAAGCACTTTACAGCCAATTAAGTACTTTTGAAGTGTAGTCACTGTTGTAACGTGGCAACCAATTTGCGCACAGCAAGCTCCCACAAACAGCAACGTGATAATGACCAGATAATCTGTTTTTGTGAGTTTGATTGAGGGATAAATATTGGCCAGGACACCGGGGATAATTCCCCTGCTCTTCTTTGAAATAGTGCCACGGGATCTTTTACGGCCACCTGAGAGAGCAGACATCTCATCCAAAAGACGGCACCTCCGACAGTGCGGCACTCCCTCAGTACTGCATTGGAATGTCAGTTCTAGAACTTTGTGCTCAAGTCTCTGGAGTGGGACTTGAACCCACAACCTTCTGACTCAGAGGCGAGGGTGCTGCCCACTGAGCCACTGGCTGACATATAGTAGTGTTCACATTAATGTCCTTTTCGGCGATGACTGCCTACAACTTCAAACATACCATTTTTGAGAAGTTAGAAATGAAAGGATATTAAAAGTCCCCTTTTCCATATTCTGTTTCCCACTTTTGCGCTTGATTGCTGGCCGCAGTGTCCCCATTTTTTCAATTTCTCTATTTATCAGGTGGTCTTGCCTTGTGGCTCCAAACCTCACATACCCCTCCCCCAATAAGCTTTTGCTTATTCACTCTCTTTTGAAGGCCCTGTGCTGTTAAATCTTTTACCGCCCCTCATTTGTTCCCCTTTCTCCTCTGTGTCCTTCTCTCCACCCCTTGTACCTTCTTGGAGTATTTTTGGGGCTCCATGCTGCCTTGTGTATGTTGCACTGATTGATGTTGAATTTCTGTATCTGGACTTACACCAATTGTCCAATGGCTGCTAATTGTTAGCTGTTGATGTTTGCCTGTTATTTTCTTCAGATTTCAAGATTGTTCACTTCTGTTGATTTACGAACACACGAACAATGGCGAACAGGTAAAGACCCTCTGGTCCATCGAGCCTGCCCCACACAATTGCGATATCTTGTGTATATCACAATATATACTCTCCACCTCACCTGAAACCATGTGATCTCTTGGGAGAGGCAAAAAAAGTTTTAAAAACCCAGGCCAATTTGGAGAAAAAAAAATCTGGGAAATTCCTCGCCGACCCATCTAGGCGATCAAAACTAGTCCAGGAGATCATTCCGGGCCTGAATTCCCTGCAGTACCTGCCTTCTGTAAGAGGTGATCTCCGCCCCAGCCAGAAACAAGTCCAACTCTCGCTTGAAGGAATTCAGCGAATCAGCATCCACCGCACGAGACGGCAGCCTGTTCCAGAGGTCCCCTATTCTCTAACCTAGATCTGGCCTTATACAACTTAAATTTGTGACCCCTGGTTCTCCCTAACCTATTTAATTCAAACAAACTATCAACTGGAACACAATCTATTCTTTCATTATCTTATAAACCTCAATCAGATCACCTCAAAGTCTACGCTTCTCTAAAGTGTAGAGGCCCAACTCTTTAGCCTATCTTGATAACTAAGATGCTTTAAACTGGGAATTAGTCTAGTGGCCCTCCGCTGCACCCTCTCCAAAGCCTCAATATCACCCACCATCATAAAAGTTTTTAGAAACAGTTTTTAAAAATAGTGGGTGAAATTGGTCTTCGCAGTAGCGCAAAACGGGCTTTAATTAATCGCCAGCCCATTTTACAGTCCACCCGATTCCCTTTCCCATTGATTTTGGCGGGGTATAAATTGGGCTGCCAATTGGTTATCACCCATTCTGAGCTACCACCCAAGAGCAATTTCACTCCCGTAGCAAGAACAGGCTTCCCTAAGGCTCAGTGAGTTTACTTCAACAGCACCTCTCAACCCCATGACCTCCACCACTGAAAAGGACAAGAGCAGCAATATCATAGGAGGACCATCACCTCCAAATTCCCCTCCAAGTTACTTATCACCACTTCTTCATTGTTACTTGGTAAAAACCTTGGAATTGCCTACCTAACACTATCATGGCAGCAACATCTCCACAAGGATTGCAACAATTCAAGAAGAAGACTCATCGTCACTTTCTCACTGCAACTAGGGATAACAGCAAGAACATTCACTCCCTCCACCACCGGCGTACCGCGGCTGCAGTGTGAACCATATGCAAGATGCACTGCAGCAACTCACCAAGGCTTCTTTAGCAGCACCTCCCAAACCCGCGACCTCTTCCACCTAGAAGGACAAGGGCAGCAGGCGCATGGGAACACCACCACCTCCAAGTTCCCCTCCAAGTCACACACCATCCTGACTTGGAAGTATATCGCCGATCCTTCATTGTCGCTGGGTCAAAATCCTGGAACTCCCTCCCTAACAGCACTGTGGGAGTACCTTCACCACACGGACTGCAGCGGTTCAAGAAGGCGGCTCCCCACCACTTTCTCAAGGGCAACTAGGGATGGGCAATAAATGCTGGCCCTGCCAGCGAGGTCCACATCCCATGAACGAATAAAAGAAAAGCAAGAACTTATATTTATATAGCACCTTTAATATAGAAAAATGTCCCAAGGCGCTTCATATAGGCGTATGGAAAATGGACAATGAGTCAAAGGAGAGATTAGAACGGAAGAATTGGGTTTTAAGGAGGATCTTAAAGGAAAAGAGGGAGCTGGGGTGATAGAGGGGCTTAGGGAAAAAATTCCAGAGAGTGGGACCTACGTGTTTGAGGCACAGCTACCAATGGTGGGGGCGAGTGGATGGGGGATGCACAGGAGGGCAATAATTGATGGGGTAAAAAAGTAACCTTGCCAGTGTCGCTGACACCCTGTGAACAAATAAAAAAATTCTAGTGAGGAGCTGAGACCAAGAAGGCACAAGATGTAATCCCTGCGCTCTGCACAAATAACAGCTGAGCTGAGCTGACAGTAGAGCCTTTGACTTGTGGCTCGGTGTAAAATTTTGTTTGATGATGCTCCTGTGAAGTGGCTTGGGATGTTTTACTAGGTTAAAGGTGCTATATAAATGCAAGTTGTTGTTGTGCAGCCCTGGGGGAGGGAGGGAGGGAGGAGAAATCGGTAGGTATCCTGCTCCTCACCCCTGCTGGAACTGCACATGTATGATTGTCAGATGAAGACAGAATTTGTTTTGGAAGTGACACCCTCTGTGGCCAGATTGGCTGCCAACGATGATTTTCAAGCCTCAAACGACGAAATATTGGCGAGCGAGGAACGCTTGTGGAATTTTAGCCCGACAAAGTTTGATTTTTTCCCCCTCACTCTTCAGCTTGACAACTTTATGCGTCACATATTGCTGGAAGTTTGAGCTGATAACGGTGCAGCGAGGTCAACAGGCAATCTGAAAAGAAAGACTCGCATTTCTGTAGCACCTTTCACGACCACCGGACGTCCCAAAGCAATTTATAAACAATGAAGTACTTTTTGAAGTGCAGTCACTGTTGTAATGTAGGAAATATGGCAGCCAATTTGCGCACAGCAAACTCCCACAAACAGCAATGTAACAATGACCAAATAATCTGTTTTTGTGAGGTTGATTGAGGGTTAAATATTGGCCAGACACCTGCTCTTCTTCAAAATAGTGCCATAGGATCTTTTACATCCACCTGAGAGGGCAGACAGGGCCTCGGTTTAACGTCTCATCCAAAGGACGGCACCTCCGACAGTGCAGCACTCCCTTGGAGTGATAGCCTTGATGTTTTTGTGCTCAAGTCTCTGGAGTCTAAGAACCCTCAACCTTCAATGACTCGGAGGCGAGGGTGCTACTAACTGAGCCACAGCTGACACTGGGACCTTAGCAAACAACGTGACGAACAGTCTCCCTCCTTACCCAATGGGATTTAAGGATAAAGCAATAGAGAAAGGACGGAGAATGAAATTGGGTGAATTAGAGTCAAATTAGATACAGAAAGAGAAATAAAGACAGGGAATGAAAGATTGGATTGAGAGAGAGAGAGAAAGAGACAGAAAGGACAGGTGAGAATTTAAAAAAAAAAATTTTCTCTAAACCTCTAGGAACAATTTACCACCTGCAGGAGTGAGACTTCACAGTTTCAAATGTTCTCTTTCTGGGCCTCCGAGTTTGAGTGGCATTGCAGGAACATAAATCTCACCATTAAAAAGGTCCTCACGTCGTTAAGTACCAGCCCTAACTTTCAGCGACAAGTTTAATTTGTTTTAACCACACAAATTCAGCAATTTCTTGAGACACATTGGGAGGTTTTTGTGAGGCTGACTGCAGAGACGGCGCAAATCGTCCAGCAATTTGTAGCAATTCGCAAGTTGCAGGGTATCTCTTCCTCGCCACCATTTGTTGGGTTCTTTACACACTATTAATGACATACGCATTAAACTCGCTGTTACTTTCCCAGCGAATTCTGGGCTTCGGGAGGGAGAAAACTGGTGAGAAACCACAGTGAGATCTCATTGTTGTAAAAATACCGAACAGAATTGGGGGCGATTTTAACCCTACTCGCTCAGCAGAAACCTGGCGGGTGGGCAGCAATGTTCCCTTTAAGCTGGCGTGCAGCGCTCCAGGGATCCTGCGCAACTGGCTTGCCAGCTTTTCAATGCAAAAACTGCGCACGCACGATATTTTGAATGGGCTGTGCAGCCCCTTAAAGGGGCCGTGCGGCACCAAAAAAAAAAATTACAGGAAACATTGGCGGGCAGTTAAAATCGCCCTGGCTCTTACCTGTCCGAAAGCCCCCACGATTGCAACATCTGCAATTTTAACCTCATGAGCAGGCAGCAAGGACGCGCGCCCAGAGCCAACAGGGCCCTTCTTTATCTATGCATGTTGCTGCCCAATGACATAATTGAGACCCGACTGTAATTTTAACTCAGGCCTGAGCGGGGAATCTACCTGGAGTTAAAATCGGGGCCAAGTCTAAATTATGAATTCTGGGTGCCCAAAGCTGTAACATGGCTGGAACTGAAAAGAAACTGAAAATGTTGTACTCTTTATGAATTTCTGTGAACTAAGGCACCTGTCTCTGTCTAAACCTGCTTATCTGCCAATCTGAAACTAAATATTGCTCCACAAAGATTGAGACGAGGGTTGCAGACTAGACCCTGCAATCGCTGCAGTGCTGCCACAGAAAGTGCACGTCTGTTATTTAATTCTGGCCTGAAGTCAACTACAATTTCGATTGACATTGATGACCTCAATAACATTTGCAGTTATTTATTTTGCCTTACAATCAACCCATGATTACAATTGTGCCATTTCTATTTGGAACAGGGTTTTGGCACTGTTTGAACAGGATGCAACTGTGACAAAAAAGGGCGGAAGGCTCACCTAACTGCTCTCATTTTGCAAAAACAGCAGATGTTCTTAAAATATAGCAAACAGTGCCAAATCTCCCTTGTTTGCTTTTTACTTTGATTTGAATGCAAAAAAAAATTGAGAATACTTGGAGAGGGTGCTGTACTCATTAAAAAAAAACTAGTGGTCATGATGAGATGAGAGACTTGTTAAGTGGACAGACTGGAAAAGCTGGGGTTGTTCTCCTTAGAGCAGACAAGGTTGAGAGGAGATTGGATCGAGGTGTTCAAAATCATGAGGGGTCTAGACAGAGTAGATAGAGAGAAACTGTTCCCATTGGCGGAAGTGTCGAGAACCAGAGGACCCAGATTTAAGGTGATTGGCAGAAGAACCAAAGGCGACTTGAGGTAAAACTTTTTTACGCAGTGAGTGGTTAGGATTGGGAATGCACTGCCTGAGTGGGTGGTGGAGGCAGATTCAATCATGGCTTTCAAAAGGGAATTGAACGAAAAAAATTGCAGGGCTACGAGGAATGGGCGGGGGTGTGGGACTAGCTGAGGTGCTCTTGCAGAGAGCCGGCACGGACTTGACGGGCCAAATGGTCTCCTCCTGTGCTGTAACCATTCTATGATTCTATACTACTCCTCAGCAAACGGACCACTCTTCAGCGGAGAGACCATACACACTAAATGGTACAATTTTAAAGGTGGTACAAGAACAGAGAGACCTGGGGGTGTTTGTGCTCAAATCTTTGAAGGTGGCAGGACAGGTTAACAAAGCAGTTAATAAAGCATACGGGATCCTGGGCTTTATAAATAGAGACATAGACAGAAGCCGGGAAATTATGCTAATCCGATATAAAGCACTAGTTCGGCCCCAGCTGGAGTATTGTGTCCAATTCTGGGCACCGCACTTTAGGAAGGACGTGAAGGCTTTGGAGAGGGTGCAGAAGAGATTTAGTTAAAATGGTTCCAGAGATGAGGGATTACGGTTAGGTGGATACAGTTGTGTCAGTCAGTGGCTCAGTTGGTGGCACCCTCGCCTGAGTCAGGAAGGTACAAATCCCACTCCAGGACTTGAGAGCAAAAATCTAGGCTGACACGTCAGTGCAGTACTGAGGGAGCGCTGCACTGTCAGAGTTGCTGTCTTTCAGATGAGATGTTAGTCTGCTCTCTCAGGTGGACGTAAAAGATCCCACGGCACTATTCCGAAGAAGAGCGGGGGAATTCTCCCCGGTATCCTGTTCAATATTTATTCCTCACTAAGAAACAGATTATCTGGTCATTATCACATTGCTGTTTGTGGGAGCTCACTGTGTGGAAATTGGCTGTGGTGTTTCTTACATTACAACAGTGACCACACTTCAAAAAATAGTACTTCATTGGCTGTAAAGCACTTTGGGACGTCCGGTGGTCGTGAATGATGCAGCACGGTGGCATAGTGGTTAGCACTGTTGCCTCACAGCGCCAGAGACCCGGGTTCGAATCCGGCCTCGGGCGACTGTCTGTGTGGAGTTTGCACATTCTCCCCGTGTTTGCGTGGGTTTTCTCCGGGTGCTCCGGTTTCCTCCCACAGTCCAAAGATGTGCGGGTTAGGTTGATTGGCTATGATAAATTGACCCTTAGTGTTAGGGGGATTAAATACGTGGGGTTACAGGGATAGGGTGGGATATGTGTTGGTGTAGGGGTTACGGGGATCGGGTGGGATATGTGTCGGTGCAGGCTCGATGGGCCGAAATGGCCTCTATCTGCACTGTGGGGTTTCTGTGTCTGTGTGATAAATGCAAGTCTTTCATTCTTTCTTTTCAGATTGCCCGTTGACCTCGCTGCGCCATTATCAGCTCAAACGTCCAGCAATTTGTGATGCAAAAAGATGTCAAGCTGAAGGGTGAGGGAAAAAAAATTGAACTTTGCAGGGCTAAAATTACACAAGTGTTCCTCGCTCGCATTTTCTGGGATGTGGGCGACACAGGCAAGGCCAGAATTTATTGCCCATCCCTAGTTGTCCTTGAGAAGGTGGTGGTGAGCCGCCTTCTTGAACCGCTGCAGTCCATGTGGTGAAGGTACTCCCACAGAGCTGTTAGGGAGGGAGTTCCAGGATTTTGACCCAGCGACGATGAAGGATCGGCGATATACTTCCAAGTCAGGATGGCATGTGACTTGGAGGGGAACTTGCAGGTGGTGGTGTTCCCATGCGCCTGCTGCCCTTGTCCTTCTAGGTGGTAGAGGTCACAGGTTTGGGAGGTGCTGCCGAAGAAGCCTTGGTGAGTTGCTGCAGTGCATCTTGTAGATGGTGCCCACTGCAGCCACGGTGCGCCGGTGGTGGAGGGAGTGAATGTTCTTGCTGTTATCCCTAGTTGCAGTGAGAAAGTGACGATGAGTCTTCTTCTTGAATTGTTGCAATCCTTGTGGAGATGTTGCTGCCATGATAGTGTTAGGTAGGCAATTCCAAGATTTTTACCAAGTGACAATGAAGAAGTGGTGATAATTTGTCTGTCAGTATGATAAGTAACTTGGAGGGGAATTTGGAGGTGATGGTCTTCCTATGATATTGCTGCTCTTGTCCTTTTCAGTGGTAGAGGTCATGGGGTTGAGAGGTGCTGTTGAAGTAAACTCACTGAGCCTTAGGGAAGCCTGTTCTTGCTACGGGAGTGAAATTGCTCTTGGGTGGTAGCTCAGAAAGGGTGATAACCAATCGGCAGCCCAATTTATACCCCGCCAAAATCAATGGGAAAGGAAATTGGGTGGAGTGTAAAATGGGCTGGTGATTAATTAAAGCCCATTTTGCGCTACTGCGAAGACCAATTTCACCCACTATTTTTTAAAACTGTTTCTGAAAACTTTTATGATGGTGGGTGATATTGAGGCTTTGGAGAGGGTGCAGAGGAGGGCCACTAGACTAATTCCCAGTTTAAAGCATCTTAGTTATCAAGATAGGCTAAAGAGTTGGGCCTCTACGCTTTAGAGAAGCGTAGACTTTGAGGTGATCTGATTGAGGTTTATAAGATAATGAAAGGATAGATTGTGTTCCAGTTGATAGTTTGTTTGAATTAAATAGGTTAGGGAGAACCAGGGGTCACAAATTTAAGTTGTATAAGGCCAGATCTAGGTTAGAGAATAGGGGACCTCTGGAACAGGCTGCCGTCTCGGCAGTGGATGCTGATACGCTGAATTCCTTCAAGCGAGAGCTGGACCTGTTTCTGGCTGGGGCGGAGATCACCTCTTACAGATTGGTGGGGAAACTGGAGGTGGTGGTGTTCTCATGCGCCTGCTGCCCTTGTCCGGTGGTTGTGAAAGATGCTATATAAATGCAAGTTTTTTTCTTATGGGCTGGAGGAGCTGGGGCTGTTCTCCTTGGAGCAGAAAGGAGATTTGCGAGAGGTGTTGAGAATGGGGGTCGGGGTGGGGGTGTGGGCGGGGTGGTAGGCAGTGCTGATGACAAAAGCAGTGGTCGTGATGGGGCGAGTAAGTCTTAGATAGGGCTGTTGCCACATCCCAGGCTCCCCTCTCACTCTCTACAATAGCAAAATACTGCAGATGCTGGAAATCTGAAATAACAGAAAATGCTGGAAACACTCAACAGGCCAGGCAGCATCCGTGGGGAGAGAAACAGAGTTAACGTTTCAGGTCTGGGACCCTTCATCAGAACTGGAAAAAGTTAGAGATGTAACAGATTTTAAGCAAATACAGAGGCAGGGAAAGGGGGAGGGGAGGAAAGAACAAAAGGAAGGGTCTGTGATAGGGTGGAAGGCAGGAGTGGTTAAATGGTGCAAATGGGAACGGCAGAATCATCAACAGCTGGCATGTGGAAAATAGGGGCAGGGGTTACAGTCTGAAATTGTTGAACTCGATGTTGAGTCCAGAAGGCTGTAAAGTGCCTTATCGAAAGATGAGCTGCTGGTCCTCGAGCTTACGTTGAGCTTCGTTGGAACAGTGCAAGAGGCCAAGGACGGAGAGGTCAGAGTGGGAGTGGGAGCGGAGAATTAAAGTGACAGGCGTCCGGAAGCTCCGGCGGGGGGGGGGGGGGTAACCCTTGCGGACCGAACGGAGCCGTTCCGCAAAGCGGTCACCCAATCTGCGTTTGGTCTCCCCAGAGAGCCCCAGGTGGGCAGAGGAAATGCTTCAAGGACACCCTCAAAGCCTCCTTGAAAAAGTGCAACATCCCCACCGACACCTGGGAATCCCTGGCCCAAGACTGTACAAAGTGGAGGAGAAGCATCCGGAAGGCGCCGAACACCCTCGAGTCTCTTCGCCGGGAGCAAGCGGAAGCAAGGAGCGCACGTCAACCCAAGCACCCCACCCACCTGCCCCCTTCAACCACCGTCTGCCCCACCTGTGACAGAGACTGTAGGTCCCGCATTGGACTCATCAGTCACCTGCAAACTCATTTTTAGTGTGGAAGCAAGTCATCCTCGGTTCCGAGGGACTGCCTAAGAAGAAGAAGAAGAACAATAGCAAAATACTGCGGATGCTGGAAATCCGAAATAACAACAGAAAATGCTGGAAAAACTCAGCAAGCCAGGCAACTTCCGTGGCGAGAGAACTAGAGTCAACGTTTCGAGTCAAACTCTTTGTCAAGACTAAGAGTTTGACTCGAAATAACAACAGAAAATGCTGGAAAAACTCAGCAGGCCAGGCAACCATCCGTTGAGAGAAATTGGAGTCAACATTTCGGGTGAACCCTTCTCTCCACGGATGTTGCCTGGCCTGCTGAGTTTTTCCAGCATTTTCTGTTATTTCAGATTTCCAGCATCTGCAGTATTTTGCTATAGTACTAGAGTTTGACTCGAAATGTTGACTCTATTTCTCTCTCCACGGATGTTGCCTGGCCTGCTGAGTTTTTCCAGCATTTTCTGTTGTTATTTCAGATTTCCAGCATCTGCAGTATTTTGCTATGGTACTAGAGTTTGACTCGAAATGTTGACTCTATTTCTCTCTCCACGGATGTTGCCTGGCCTGCTGAGTTTTTCCAGCATTTTCTGTTGTTATTAAGAAGAAGGTCTCCTCCCCCAGTGTAGAGGAGACGGCATGGCGAGCAGCCAGTGCACTGCACTGAATTGCTCTCTGCGTGTGCGCATTTGGAGCAGTGCAACATTTATTGGGAATGAGCTGGGCTGGGCTGGCGAGTGATTGACAGGCGGCCCAGAGCACGCGCCGCCTCCTCCTGCCCCGCCCGGGAGAGAGAGAGAGAGAGCGGAGCAGACGAGCCTCCTTCCCGCCGACCAATCAGCGGAGGCGGGCCCGGGCGAGCCTCCGGCACGTGACGTGGAAGGTGGGTGAGCGCGTGACGGGGGGGGCCGGCAGAGCGCGCCGAGCGGAGTCACTCACAAACCTTCATCTGCTCAATATAATGCTCGGGGGGAGGAGGAGGGAAGAGAAAACACCCCCCTCCCCAACAAATACTAAAACACACCGGTGCATTGCAAGCAACGACAGCGGGGGCCGCCTGATGTGTCCGACGGCTGCATTGCATTCTCTTGTGCAAATCCAGGTGAGAGAATAATATTTCACAATTGATGCTGCACGCCGAATGCCTATTAAATTGTAAAGCTGCTGCTTGTAATTCTAGCCATTTATTGCATCACCTCCCTCCCCTTTTCCAAGAGTTTTAAAATGCTTTAATGCTGCGGCGTTTCCTTTTTGCAAATTCCTTAAACTCCTAACCCACGTCACTCAGCTGCATGGCGTGGTAACTGAAGAGCTGCTCCGCTGTGTTTGCTTCTAATTATAAAGTAACTTTATTTCTTTATCGGTTAATGTAGCAAACACAAAAACATAAAGTCGAGTTTTTTTTAATTGCATTTTTGTTTTAGCTGCCAGACGGAAGGAGGACATTTTTTTTGTTGCAAACTTCCCCCCCCCCCGAATGTAATTCGATACTGTGGAAGGGAAGCTGTCTTTTGCTGTGATTGACAGCCGCGCCCGCCAATGGGGAGCCGGGAAGCCACCGCCGCCCTTCCAAATTTGGAACGCGGTTGCAGCAGGCGACCAATGGGCGCGGAGCAGGGGGCGAGCCCTGCGGCTGAGTGGCTGATGCAATGTAAACCTCGAGCTGTCACAAAGCAATCCAGCACTAACTTTTCCTTAGACAAGGGTCTCCTGTGGTCACAGCTACTTTTTATATCAACAACAAAAAATGCACTTTTTCCTTTTTTAAACTTGTGGATTTAAATGACCCAGCTTTTTTTTTACTAGTTCTACGACTGCAATATTTAAGTATCATTTTTATAGAGATGGAGAGATTGCCAACACACACACTCATTCAAGATTTCAGTACCGCACTTTGAAAAATCACTGGCTTTGTAATACTTTTCTATGAAACTTCTTCAGCATCAAGAAATATGCTCAGAATGTCCTTTTTGCATCAACTGGACTCGATAGCCTTAAAGGAGAGGCCAGAATACACAGCTGCGTCTCAAAATAATACATTTTGCATTACATGGTATAATGCTTGTGTCCTTTTATAAAAGTTATTTTCCCACTTGCAGAAGTCGCTGGAACTCTACAGTAGGCTTGTTTAATATCTTAAAAAGTGAGAAGCCACTTTAAAGGTCAGAAGGTTGTGGGTTCAAGTCCCACTCCAAGGATTTGAGCGCATAAAACTAGGCGGACACTCGAGTGCTGCACTGTCCGAGGTGCCGTCTTTCGAATGAGACGTTAAACCGAGTCCCTGTCCGCTCTCTCAGGTGGACATAAAAGATCCCATGGCACTATTTCGAAGAAGAGCAGGGGAGTTCTCCCTGGTATCCTGGCCAATATTTATCCCTCAACCAACATAACAAAAACAGATTATCTGGTCATTATCACATTGCTCTTTGTGGGACCTTGCTGTGTGCAAATTGGCTGCCGTGTTTCCCACATTACAACAGTGACTACACTTCAAAAAAGTACTTAATTGGCTGTAAAGCACTTTGAGATGTCTGGTGGTCGTGAAAGGCGCTTTAGAAATGCAAGTCTTTAAAGTTCCGGCTGATCCTTAGTGTCAAAGGTTTAAGTTATGAGGGAAGGCTGCAAACACATAGGATTTTCAGCCTTGAAAGGAGGTGTCTGTGAGGCAGTACAATAAAGTTGTACAAGATGATTAAGGCTATGGAAAAGGTAAATCCAGTATATTATGTTACATTGAGAGAGTAGGACAGTGAGTCAAACTAGCAAAAGGTCAACTTAAAACTGATATCGGGAAGTTCTGTTTTATACATGGAATGGACTTCCAGTTAGAGTAGTGAGATCGCAAAGTCTGGAATTGGTTAAGAAGCAATTAAATGCTGCACTGCGGGGGATTCTGGATGGGTGAACTAAGATGGACCGAATGATCTTCCCTTGTGTAATTATCTTGTGATTGACCTTTTAGACCTGTTGGGAAGCTACATGTCTGTGAGGTTAGGAGCAGAGGTTATTGCCAGACTGGAGCCTTTGCTTTCACGCTCACCTGCATGGCTGGCTGACCAGTCTAAGAGTAGGTACAGCATGTTGCACATGACCACATTTTGGACAACGCACTACTTGTCTACTTTTTGAGAAGTGCTTTACAAATGATATTTTAGGAAATTGTGGTTCCCGGCAGCTTTATTGAAAAATCGAATGCCACTATGACCATGTGAACACAATTCCGGTGTTTGTTAAAGGAGGAATGGGAGAGAATGGATGAGTGCCCTCAAGAAATACAAGAAACTAGAGGGAGCGAGGGTGGGAACTGAAAGGTGTTACTAACTGATGACCCAAGCCACATGTGTAATCAAATTTAACTATTCATATTTTTCTTAAAACGAGAACCATTTTATTTTCTTATTTTTTTGTCTTCTAAGTTTTTGTGCGTGCGACTGGTTCTAATTATTGAATTATTTTACAAATGCTTCACTGAATAACTTGGAACTGTTTTAGAAATGGGTGTTTCTAACCTGTCTGTATGATTTACAGCCTCTTCCTGAAGCCTGTTCTTAACCGTACCAGGTCACGCCTGCTGAAGTATTAACCATTGTATCTTTAAGGTGACTATATATGTAACCATGCAGTAAACTGAAGGAATCCCGAATACATTGTTTCAACTGAAAATGGTGAAACTATGCATTTTATTTTTTCTTCATCAGTTTTCCCCCCTCTGTTCCTCTCCTGAAGGTTTTGACACCTTCCATGTGTGTCGGTCACTGTCCAGTGCCTGTGGCCAGGTTTCATCTGGGGGCACCGCAGTGAGATCTTGTGCTCGGCCGACATCCTTTCAGCAGGGCTAACTGCATGGCTATCAAGAAGGAACCCATGCCAACACTCTCTTCTCCCCAGCCCTCAAAACCCAGGGACCTTGAAGCTAATTGTAGCACCTTTACTGATGCCCTGCCTGAGAGTAGCTAACCCAGCACCCAGCATGGTTTGACCCTGCTGCATTACATGTTTTTAGAGATTGGTGATGAGGGAATTCTGCTCACATGGACATAGTTTAATGCTATTAACGCTGCAGTGCTCTGTAGTTTCCTGGTTGATGCTTTTTTTTAAAATTCATTCATGGGATGTGGGCGTCGCTGGCAAGGCCAGCATTTATTGCCCATCCCTAATTGCACTTGAGAAGGTGGCACAACAGTAGGGTTGCTTTCAGTACACCGAGACTGAGGAGAATTAAAGTCAACCTGGGATCCAGCTCTTGTTGGCAACCCAGTGACCCCCGTGTCAGTGTGGACATCGGCTGAGGATTTGATTATACTCGCATGTTTGGGAATTGACTTCATTGCAATATTGCAATGTGTGTGAATTTGTGTCCAGCCCATGGTCCCTGGAGGTTTTGGTGAGTTAACTGGAGAGAGGAGAAGGTCTATTCACCTACAGAGGTGTCGCACTGAATATGTATTTGCCTTCCTTGTAAGACCGTTGAAATGTTTTTCCAACATCCAGGTTTAGGCTCTTGAAGTCAGAAAATCTCCAAATTATCACTCCCGCTGAGAGGATTTCCTTCCCATCTTAGAATTTTTTTTTAATGATTCTGTATTAGTAGTGCAGTGACACAACCCCTGGAATTCATAGAATCAGAGAATGATACAGCACAGGAGGACATTTGGCCCATCGTGCCTGTGCTGGTACTTTGAAAGAGCTATCTAATTAATCCCACTCCCCTGCTCTTTCCCCATAGTCCTGCAAATTTTTCCCTTTTTAATATATATCCGATTCCCTTTTGAAGGTTCCTACTGAACCTGCTTCCACCCTTTCAGGCAGTGTATTCCAGATCATTTTTTAAAAAACTCGCAAAAAAAAAAAAAAAAAAATGTTTTCCTCAGGCCACCTCTGGTTCTTTTGCCAATCACCTTAAATCCGCGTCCTCTGGTTACCGACCCTTCTGCCACTGGAAACAGTTCGATTCATACAGTGACGCCCTCGTCTCAGCCGTGCGACCAAATGAAGTCAGAAATTTCCTGAATTTGGGAAGGACAGGGAAAGAGGAAGAAAAGGATGTGAAAGTGGAAGAAACGGGCTAAAAAGGCCTTGCCAACTGTATTGTACAAGCCTTTGCTACTGGTTCAGTAACATTGGAGGAAGTGTGGGGACAGGCTGCCTTGCCCGGTCAGCTGCACAGTACTGCAAGGACACCTGAAGAAGGGCGGGGGGGGCGGGTGGGTGGGTTGGGGGGGGGGGGGCGGGCGGGCGGGGGGTGGGGGGGCGGGGCGGGGGGCGGGCGGCGGGGGGTGGGGGGGGAGAGAATACTGCTAGATCAGGTTAGCAAAAGAGATCTTTGTTTTGAATTAAGAATGCAAATTCCAAAAGGCATTTCAACAAAATATATTACCAGGAATTCTAGCAAAATAGCAACAAACTAAAAAGCAACAGTGGGAGGCAGTTTTCTGGTAATTTTGTGATGTGCTGGGAATGTTTTGGTTAATCACAGCTGTCTGGTGGAGTAGTAGTCAAGATAATCCATTTTTTTTTTTGCATTTTAATCGTGGGGGGTGAGGGATGCTGCTCATTCAATGGAACCCCCAAAATTGAGAATTAAGCTACAAGAGTCATTTGGAGCCAATTGCATCTTTCCCAGCTCCAATTTTGTTCTTGATTTCAATGTCTACATCACTGTCATAGAAACATAGAAGATAGGAGTAGGCCATTCGGCCCCTCGAGCCTGCTCCGCCATGCAATGCGATCATGGCTGATCATCCAAATTCAGTACCCTGTCCCTGCTATAGAAACATAGATACTCTACTCTCTCTGGTTGTGAACCGAGCTTCAAGCCTTTGCTGGCATGTAGTGAAGAACGCTGGCATCCATACTCCATATTGGCTGTAAGTTGATTAACTGGATATCATTGACTCAGTCCGTAGAGTTGTTATATAACAAAAAAATCCTGGTCACAAGATTGTCAACCAGTTCTGTGAATGAGTCAATGTGGTGTCATTGAGTTAACTGGAAGCTCCGTATTCTTTGGAAATGAGTTATTAACAATTTGGCAACATAAACGACTGCATTTGCCAACCAAAGTAGAAAATAATGGGAACAGCTGTTAAGCCATCGGCAAACGTTTGTAGACCGGCCCTTTCGATGACGTCAAACTACTTAACAAAGTTGGATTGCATGTAGCCAGGTGAGATTAATATCAAATAAATGGGGCTAGTTTACTTTGTACTAGAAACTGCAATTAGACAATCCTTTCCTGTTGACTGGTAGACCATGATGAGCTATTTCACCTTGCCCAGAAACGTAGAACTCGAGGACATGGCCTGCATTTGAAAGGTGGGGTGGGGGGGACACAATATTTCAGTGAGTGAGTGGTAATTCTATAGAACAGGCTTCCGAGGGAAATGGCAGAAGCAGGTAGTATTGATTCATTCAAATCACAGAAATCACAGAAATCACAGAAACCCCACAGTGCAGATAGAGGCCATTTCGGCCCATCGAGCCTGCACCGACACATATCCCACCCGATCCCTGTAACCCCTACACCAACACATATCCCACCCTATCCCCGTAACCCCACGTATTTAATCCCCCTAACACTAAGGGTCAATTTATCATAGCCAATCAACCTAACCCGCACATCTTTGGACTGTGGGAGGAAACCGGAGCACCCGGAGGAAACCCACGCAAACACGGGGAGAATGTGCAAACTCCACACAGACAGTCGCCCGAGACCGGATTCGAACCCGGGTCCCTGGCGCTGTGAGGCAACAGTGCTAACCACTATGCCACCATGCTACCTCGTGGGAGACGCCATTTTACTCACCACGCCCGACCGCCTCGCCCGCAGATGACAACGACTCGCTCAGCTACACACTAGCTTCCGTCACCCTGGACCAAGCCCGCCCGCACCATCTGTCCAAGTCAATGATGGACATCAAAGTGAACGGCCACGCCACGACCTGCCTGTTCGACAGCGGAAGCACGGAGAGCTTCATCCACCCAGACACGGTGAGCCACTACTCCCTCTCTGTCCTACCAACGCGCAGCCGAATCTCGATGGCATCGAGGTCCCACGCCACGGACATCAGCGGCTACTGTGTCGTGACCCTGTCGGTTAAGGGCACGGAGTATAAAAACTTTAAACTCCTCGTCCTCCCCCATCTCTGCGCTGCCGTCCTACTAGGGCTGGACTTCCAATCCCACCTCCAAAGCGTAACCCTAGCATACGGTGGACCCCTCCCCCCACTCACAGTCAACAACCAGCAAACGTTAAACCGCCCACCGCGTAACACCTGCAGCCTCTCCACCCTCAAGGTCCCGCCACCCTCTCTGTTTGCTAACCTTACCCCTGACTGCAAACCCGTCGCTACCAAGAGCAGGCGGTATAGCGCCGGGGACAGAGCCTTCATTAGCTCTGAGGTGCGGCGCCTCCTGAAAGAGGGCATTATCGAGGGGAGCAGCAGCCCCTGGCGTGCCCAGGTCGTAGTCGTAAAGACCGGCGATAAAAACCGCCTGGTCATCGACTACAGCCAGACCATAAACAGATATACCCAGCTGGACGCACCTTTAGTCACCTTCGTAACTCTTCGCCTTTTATTGGAGGAATTGATAGGTATATGCACATTAGCTCGAATTCTTTCAGATTGTTTTCAGGGATACAGTACGTGTAATTTGAGACATGATATGTGGTGACTGTAGCATGCTTGGGAGGAACAGGTGACTTTGGGCCTAGGTTTGTCAAAGCTCTCCACCACTGGGGGTTTTCCTCGTCTCCTGTCTGGGTCTGTTCTCGTTGATAGAGATTAATTGCCGTGATTAATCAACAGCTCATGCGACGACCAGCATGGTGGAAGGTGAGCCAGATGGACCTTTTGTGGCCTTTTCGTCCAGCAATTCCTAGGTTCATAATCGTTTTTGCCTAATTTAACACGTGATGCTATTAAACATAGAAACATAGAAGATAGGAGCAGGAGTAGGCCATTCGGCTCCTCGAGCCTGCTCCGCCATTCAATGAGATCATGGCTGATCATCCAAATTCAGTACCCTGTTCCTGCCTTCTCTCCAGATCCCTTGATCCTTTTAGCCTTAAAAAATATATCCAACTCCTTCTTGAATATATTTAATGAATTGGCCTCTACTGCCTTCTTTGGTAGAGAATTCCACAGGTTCACCACTCTCTGGGTGAAGAAATTCCTCCTCATCTCTGTCCTAAATGGCTTACCCCTTATCTTTAGACTGGTTCTGGACTCCCCGACCATCGGGAACATCCTTCCAGCATCTAGACTGTCTAGTCCTGTTAGAATTTTCTAAGTTTCGATGAGATCCCCTCTCATTCTTCTAAACTCCAGTGAGTATAAGCCCAATCGACCCAATCTCTCCTCATACGTCATTCCTGCCATCCCAGGTATCAGCCTGGTGAATCTTCGCTGCACTCCTTCCATGGCAAGAACATCCTTCCTCGGATAAGGCGACCAAAACTGCACACAATACTCAAGGTGTGGTCTTACCAAGGCCCTGTACAACTGCAGCAAGACATCCTTGTTCCTGTACTCAAACCCTCTCACTACGAAGGCCAACATACCATTTGCCTTCTTAACCGCCTGCTGCACCTGCATGCTTACTTTCAGCGACTGGTGCACATGGACGCCCAGGTCTCGTTGCACTTCCCCTTCTCCCAATCTATTGCCATTCAGATAATAATCTGCCTTCCTGTTTTTTGACACCAAAGTGGATAACCTCGCATTTATCCATATTGTTTCCCATCACATGGCTCCCATGCTTAACCTGCCAGATCCACAGCCTCCTCCTGACAGCTTTCTGGCTCACTGCACTCTTGAAAAGGAGCGCAACTGTCAGTACTGTAGATGTAACATGCCTTAGCATTTGTAGGTTCTCCAGCATGTCTCTTAATAGAACGCAAACTTAGAGTCATAACGGCACAGAAGGAGGCCATTCGGCCCATTGAGTCCGTGCCGGCTCTCTGTAGAGCAAGCCAGTCAGTCCCATTCCCCCGCTCTATCACTGTAGCCCTGCAAGTTTATTTCCCTCGAGTGCCTATCCAATTTCCTTTTGGAATCATTGATCGCCGCCGCTTCCACCACCCTCGTCGGCAGCGAATTCCAGGCCATTACCACTCGCTGCGTAAAAAGTTCTTTGTCGCATCCCCCGCCCCCGTATCTCTTGCCCAAAACCTTAAATCTGTGTCCCCTAGTCCTTGTACCATCGGCTAATGGGAACAGCCTTTCTCTGTCTACCTTATCCAAACCCGTCATCATCGTGGTACACCTCGATCAAATCTCTTGTTTGAAAGTCTGGAAATACTCATCAGATCAGGCAGCATTGGTGGAGAGAGGAAGGTACAATCGATCGACCGGGATATTTATTTTAAACCGGGATGGAACTTTTTGATCTTGGTAACCTCTTGATTGTCCATTTTAAAATGACAGGAGAATGGGTGTGGTGCACTGTAGAACAACAATGAGGAAAAACTGATTTGAGTCTCCAAAACTATGATGCTTCCTTTGGCCACTTGTGTCTCATAAAATATTAACTAACTCTGTACATCTTATCCACTGGCTCTTCCACTTCATGCCCCCCTCGCCTCCCATCCAGGTAGCTTCTACTTTGAACGGCAATTTTAGTCTAGGTTGCATTGCCACTGCCTGACTCCTTAACTGGAATGAGTGTGCTGTAACCAGTGGCTCAGAAGGCAATGTTTAAACAAGATATCTTAATCTATCAAAGTCTTTTTTTTATTTTCATACCAACACTTTTCTCTAGAAAAGAGAAGGCCGAGGGGTAACCTGATAGAAGTCTTCAAAATTATGAAAGGGCTTGATAGGGTAGACGTGGAGAAGATGTTTCCACTTATGGGGGAGACCACAACTAGGAGCCATCAATATAAGATAGTCACTAATAAATCCAACAGGGAATTCAGGAGAAACTTCTTTACCCAAAAGAGTGGTCAGAATGTGGCACTCGCTACCACATGAAGTAGTTGAGGCGAATAACATAGAGGCATTTAAGGGGAAGAGATAAGCACATGAGGGGGAAAAAGGAATAAAAGAATATGCTGATGGAGTTGGAAGAAGTTGGATGCTACTAAGGAGACACAGTTAAGCTCGAACCCTGCATAAGAGCTACTAATAGTCTCTGCACTCCACACATGTCCCTAGACATTCTGTCAGTATCTACATCACACAAGCGTTTCCATTTTTGAGCTTTCGGTGAGGTCATGAGTGTTTCTAAACTTTTACAGTTTTTGATTTGACTTAGTACAGCCAACTCAGTACAGGCCAGGGATCAATGCAGGGAGTTTATCCACATCATGTGGTACATTTATCCACTGAATTACTGGAGAGTTAGAAAGAACCAGCACTATACCACAGCCGGGCTCAAGGCGGCTTTTGTTGCCATTTAAGACAAACCGTGATTTCAATCTGAACCCATCCCGCAAATCTACAATTTTCCACATCCCTACCCTTAACTTCAGTCTCGAATCGCAGGGCATTTCACACAGTTGCTACAACTGCATGAGCATCAAACGGACCTTTGCAGTCACGGTATTGTTTTCTTGGGAAAGCAGGACATGGGTCTGTAACTAATCGGCACTTGAACTGAAGAATGAGAAGAGTTATCAGTATTTCCTGAAATTCAACTGAATGGACCACAACTTGTCATTGATTGCAATAGCAAAGCCTTAAAGTAGAGAAGACATTGATTTAAATCACATTTGCACTGAGTGTTTGTTTAAAATTCTTGTTTTAATTTTTTTTTTTTTAACTTCCTTGTAGATGAAACCCTCATTTGTAATGGTGAGTTACAGACGCTGAGCGCTGAAACACACAGGACTGTGTCTACATCTCGTCCAGGTTTTATTTCTATTTCTGCACTGTGCTTTTGAATTGTTTGGAGCTTGGAAAGCAAATGGTCTCATTAAACCGCAGCGAGCCACTGCGTATTACTGATCTGGTGACGCCCTCGGGAAGTGACTGTAGCGAGCCACATGGCGAGCTGGCGCCGAGCTCCTCGCTGCTGGAAGGTGGTGACAGTGACGGCTGCAGCCCTCATTCTTGCTCCAGCCCAGACTCCCAGGACACCAGCTACAGCAGCGTCAGTTCCAGTCCGCTGGAAGAATGCAGCATGATGGGGATGCTGATGGCGAAACTTGACGCCCGACAGCACACGGGCGCTGATCCCCGCTCGGCGCCGTTTGAATCTCCGGTGAAAATGCCTGATTTTTGTTCCACTTTGTCTGGTGACTTCACCCCCACACTGGAGGAAATTGAGGAATTTTTGAAAGAAAAGATGGACACAGTCAAAGAGGGACTTTCGGAAACCACTGCCACCACCGAGATCAAAGTGGAAGTGAAATCGGAGGCGGCGGGTGACTCTTCGTGGGAATCCGGTGGATGTTCTTTGTCATCTTCAGAAGGCAGCGGGCATGGCTCTAGTCCAGATGTGACTGTAACAGCTGCGACCGGGGGCGCTCCCGTGATTCTGCAGCTTCAGCCGGTCCAGGTGCCCGGCGCCCACCCGGCGGCACAGACGCCGGGCAGTGTGAAGCTGACCCAGTTAATTGTAAGCGTCCAGGGTCAAGCCTTTGCCTTGGTGCCTCAGATGGCCCGGGCTCCAGCAAACAGTGCAACCCGCCAGTTTGTAAAGATTGCGCCCCTGCCCATAGCAGCGCGGTCCGCGGCTGTCGGCAGCTTGGTCAGTGTCGTCGAGGCCACCCAGAAGCTCCAGAAGACATCCCCCGCTGACATCATCCGAGTGCACAAGTGCTCGTTCCCAGGGTGCAACAAGATGTATACCAAAAGTAGCCATTTAAAGGCACATTACAGGCGCCACACTGGAGAGAAGCCTTACCCCTGCACGTGGCCAGACTGTGGCTGGCGGTAAGTCAATTCTACATCCATTAACATATATTTTTTAAATGTTGTGCCTGTGCATGGCTCCTGTCTTCGAAACTGTACTTTCTCTTGTCATGTTTTGGTCACATCTTTGTAAACTTTTTTTTCCATTTAAAAAAAAAATAAAAAAATAATACATTTGTGTCCACATTTATAATGGAAACTGCTCTGCAATCTATCGTGCTTTACACCCTCCTGCATCTCAGTTTTGCATCACCCAGCTCTTCAGTCTGTACTGCAAGGAAACTCCAAGCAGCTCTTGCTTCCCAAATCCTTGTACGCTTTGCTATTTAACTATAAATAACTTTAAAATCGATATATTATGTAAAAAAAAATAAAGACAATGCTAGACTTTCAAAGAGCCGGCACAGGCACGATGGGCCGAATAGCCTCCTTCTGTGCTATAAGATTTTATGCTTCCAGACTTTAAAATGGGGACTGAGTTACATCAGTGTTTCCTGATCCAATAATCCCTCGCCCTCTGACTCCACTTGGTCTTGACTCCCCTTGTACACCACCATTGGCGATAGACTGGTATTCCATTATATATTTTTTCTGCAGTTGTTCATATATGGTAAAATGTTTAAAAGATTTCAGCCAGCGATGTGTCGCTGTCTCAGGACGTGGATCGGTTCTGATGGGTGAAACCCATAACCAATGTTTCCATCAAGCTGCAGGGCCGCGCAGCGGTCTGGAGGTCCCGCGCAGGCCGCTTGCCGGCTTTACAATGGGGGGGGAGAAAACTACGCATGCTCGGAAATTTGAATGGGCCGCGCAGCCCGTTAAAGGGGCTACGCACCCAAAATAAAATTAGAGGGAACATAATCAATCTATCTGGGCATGTAGTCTTGATCGTTTAATCCAAACCACGCGATCTGCAGTTCTAAACTTGCAGTTTTGATTTTTGTACTGCCCAGGCAATCTCCCAGGTATGAAATCCCTCGGATCTGCTCCCGCTCCTTCACCAGAAGTCCGTAAATAGGGTTACCGGCGAAGTTATGGCGGCAGAGCTGGAGGAAATTCCCGGCTCGGGAGAGGTTTTTGTTATTGTTGGAAAAAAACGAGTGAAGAGCCCACATTGCAGGGTAGAACTTTACAGCACAGAAACAGGCCAATCAGCCCACAGTAGCCTCCTGCCACTGTATTTTCTTCATCTTACCCTGTCTATATATCCTTCTATTCCTTTCTCCCTCATGTACTTATCTAGCTTCCCCTTAAATGCATCTAGAATCATACAATCTTGCAGCACAGAAGGAGGCTATTCGGCCCATTGTGTGCCGGCTCTCCTGTAAGAGCTGTCCAATTTAGTCCCGCACCCCAGCATTTTCCCCATAATCCAGCAAGTTAGTTCTTTTCAAGTACATGTCCAATTGTCTTTTGAAACTTCCTATGGAATCTGCTTCCACCACCCTTCCAGGTAGTGCATTCCAGTTCTTACCAACCCTCTTGTGTGCAAACATTTCTCCTCTATTTCTTGTGCCAATTATTTTAAATCTATGACCTCTGTTTACCGACCCACTTGCCAGAGGAAACAGATTCTCCCTAGTTGCTCTATCAAAACCCCTTTTATAATATTGACTACCTCCTATTAGGCCTCCCCTTAACCTATGCTATTGGCCTCAACCACTCCATGTGCTCGTGAGTTCCACATTCTCGTTACACTCCGAGAAGACCAGGCACATCAAAGCATTGATTTGCTGATCACAAACTTGGGGATTTAAAAGCAATAGGAATTGAGGAGGAAGGGAGGGAAGGTTACAGGTGAACAAATCTGAGTTGGTGTGTATTCAGAGATTGTTCATAACCCTGCCCCTGGTGCAGCTTCCTCCTCGAACACAGCATGATCGTCTTACTCGATGGATTAAAATGAAACTCGAAGCCTGTCTTGACGTACTGTGGATATTACTGCCCTCTTACTTTTAGACCTTCTCGACCCACCTGCAGCCTTTGACATGGTTGACCACTCCATCCTCCTCCAGTGCCTCTACACCCTTGTCCAGCTGGGTGGGACTGCACTCACCTGGTTCCATTCTTATCTATCTAATCGTAACCAGAAAATCACCTGCAACGGCTTCTCTTTTCCCCCTCCCGCATCGTTACCTCTGGTGTCCCCCAAAGATCTATCCTGGGCCCCCTCCAATTTCTCGTCTACATGCTGCCCCTCGGCGACATCATCTGAAAACACGGCTCCCAGCTCTACCTCGCCACCACCTCTCTCGACCCCTCCACAGTCTCTAAGTTGTCAGACTGCTTATCCGATATCCAGTACTGGATGAGCAGAAATTTCCTCCAATTGAATATTGGGAACATCGAAGTCATTGTCTTCAGTCCCGCCTCAAACTCCGTTCCCTAGTCACCAAATCCATCCCTCTCCCTGGCAACTGTCTGGAACCAGATTGTTCCAGACTTGCTGTCATATTTGACCCCGATATGAGCTTCCGACCACACATCCGTGGCATAATTAAGACTGCCTATTTCCACCTCCGTAACATCGTCTGACTCTGTGCTTCAGCTCATCTGCTGCTGAAACCCTCACCCCATGCCTTTGTTGCCTCTAGACGTGACTATTCCAATGCATTCCTGGTCGGCCTCCCATGTTCTACCCTCCGTAAACTTAAGCTCATCCAAAACTCTGCTGCCCGTGTCCTAACTCACACCAAGTCCCGTTCACCCATCACCCCTGTGCTCGCTGACCTACATTGGCTCCCGGTCCGGCAACACCTTGATTTTAAAAATTCTCATCCTTGTTTTCAAATCCCTCCCTGGCCTCGCCCCTCCCTAGCTCTGTAATCTCCTCCAGCCCTCCAACTCTCCACGGTGTCTGCGCTCCTCCAATTTTGGCCTGTTGAGCATCCCCGATTTTTATTGACTCCACTGTTGGTGGCCGTGCCTTCTGTTGTCTGGGCCCTAAACTCTGGAATTCCCTCCCTAAACCTCTCCGCCTCGCTACCTCTCTTTCCTCCTGCAAGACCCTCCTTAAAACCCACCTCTTTGACCAAGCTTTTAGTCATTTGCCCTAATAAATCCTTATGTGGCTCGGTGTCAACATTTTGTTTTATAACGCTCCATGAAGCGCCTTGGGAAGTTTTATTACATTAAAGGCGCTATATAAATACAAGTTGCTGTTGTTGTTGAAGGTCTTAATTTTTTTTTTTTAAAAATTTCATTCTGCAACTATCTGCTTGTAGTGTCTCATTTTACCACAGATCGAGTGAAAACAGACCACTTTTTTGATCCATTAATCAGATACAAGTGTGCAGCCTCTGTAGAACTAGGGTAGAATGTTCTGGTGAAGTGCCTGACAAACATTTGAAAATTTTCCTTGCAACGCTTTCAGCTGGAGTTGAGGAAAGGTGCATCGCCTGAATAAAATCTGGTGATAGGCTTTTCATCTTGGATCGTGTTTTCTTTGACACGAAAAATGACAATAGCCCAAACAACCACTTGTGCTCAATTCTTTTAATCGCGTATAAATCCCATCCGCCTTAATAGTTGTGTGTAGGAGTTGATTGTACAATTGACTTTTTTTAATTGAGCTGCTGTTGGTCTGAAAATTATATTTTAAAGTGGGGCATGATGTTTTTAGTTTTGCTCATGGCCTGAAGCTTTCGACATGTTGAGTTCCTGATCTCAGCCAGGCCATCAGATGTTGCAAAGTGTAGGCACTGCCTTGATTTCTGAGCCAGCTGTTATATACATGTGATGGCATTAATTCCTCCAGTGACATTATGTACCACCTCAAGATCTGGTTGACCCTGTGCTGATTGGGGAGGGTGACACAATAGGAAACAAATGGCCACCTCCATTTGTCTCTGGTTATGACAGCCCAGCAATGCGGTTTTCACGTTGTTGGCTTTTAGAAACATAGAAAAATAGGAGCAGGAATAGACCACTTGGCTCTTCGAGCCTGCTCCGCCATTCAACACGATCATGGCTGATCCTCTATCTCAATACCATATTCTCGCTCTCTCCCCATATCCCTTGATGCCTTTTGTGTCTAGAAATCTATCTATCTCTCCTTAAATATATTCAGTGACTTGGCCTCCACAGCCTTTTGTGGTAGAGAATTCTACAGGTTCACCACCCTCTCCGAGTGAAGAAATTTCTCATCTCAGTCCTAAATGTCCTACCCTGTGTACAGACCTTCCCTCCCATTGAGGAATGCCCAAGGCTGGGAAATTGGTGTCAGAATTGTTCCTGCTTTGCAGTGTGAACAGGGTTAGATTCCCTGCCACCAGAATCACGGTGTAGAACTGTGACCGGAAGCAATCCTGCCGTATAAAGCACTGTTGCATCAAGAGTGCTGGTGACGGCAGGAACAAGAGTTCGGAGTTAAAGGCAATTTTAGTATAAAGCAGTGGGACTCTGGAGCCTCCACTGCATTGAAGACACATGTTTTCATAGACCCCATGAGCTGTGGTCTCCGCTTACTTTTCCTTGCTAAGTCTTTTAGAAGTGGTAGCACCATTAAACAAGGGACAGGTACGTAGTGTAGTGGTTATGCTACTGGACTAGTAATCCAGAGAATGTGAGAATCCCATCATGGCAGTTTGGGAATTTGAATTCGGGTTTTTTAAAAACCTCTAATTAAAAAGATGGTATCAGTAAAAGTGACCACAAAGCTGTCTGATTGTCACAACAACCCAACTGGTTCACATAATGTCCTTTTTAGGAAGGAAAGCTGCCATCCTTACCTGGTCTGGACTATATGTGATTCCAGTCCCACACCAAAATAGTTAACTCTTAACTGCCCTCTGAAGCACTCTAGCAAGCCACTCCACAGCCTTGGGCATTCCTCAATGGGAAGGGAGGGCTGTACTTCAGGGCAACTAGGAATGGGCAATAAATGCTGGCGATGCCCACATCCCAAGAATGAGTTAAAAGAAAAATTGAGTGCCACTCTCCCAGGACGGCATGTGAAATAGAAACATACCTGTAAACGGGCCAGTGGAGTTACAGAGCAGGGACTTCCTCAGAGGAAAGAAGATTTGTAAATTGTGGCTGGTTACACGATTGGACGGAAGTTTAAGAATGGGTATGTGGCAGTGGGAGAAAGAGAATTCCCCAAAGTTTAAAAAAAGCTAAATCCCTTGTAAAGTAGCGAGATTGGGAGCTGAGACTTCCTACAATCCCTCCGAATTTTCCAACGTGCTGCCACTCCTGGTCAGCGTCAGGTTGCATCATTCCGATAAAATGCAGAGCTTAATCAATCGTGGCACTTGTCCGCGCGCACTCGTGACCCGTCGTGACCTTCCACCCGTTGCAGATTTCCTGCAAGTGACTTCCTGCTGCTGAAAAATGATAATGTTCGATCGGTAAGAACACAACATGGACTTTAAAACATATATTATTGGAATTAGTAACCAGAAGAGCCGAGTAACAATCGCTGCTTCAAAATGGTAAAAGTAGTCGAATGCGAATCACTCAGTTGTCACCTGTTTTAGTTTAGTCTTGCAAATTGCCCAACCCCGACTGTTTCTGTGATACTTCACAGGATGGCCTGCTTAATGTCTTTGTATTAAATCAGTTCTGTGAGCTAAAGCCTTAAAATAAACGTGGGTGTGTGTGTCACAAGAATAATTGCTGTTAATTATCATCTGAAACATCCATATTAAAGAGGACAGATTCCCCTGCTGGCTCGATTAGGTAGTGCCGGCGTACAACTGGTTCTCAAATGATTCCAGCGTATTCACTGCCACTGCGCTAACCAGGAATCCATTCCATGTATTGATCACCTTTTGTGTGACGAACTTCCCAATATCGATCTTAAATTTGTGTTTTACGAGTTTCAACCTCTGACCTCTCATCCTACTCTCTCAATTTTAATTTGGGAGTAGTTTTCTGGATTTACCTTCTCTATACTGTTTGCAAACTCGTAGATGATTTTCTAGACATCTTTCACGTGCTTTCTTTCAAGGCTGAAAAGTACAAGTTTCTCCTGTCTTTCCTTATAACTTGTGGCTTTTTGCACTGCCTCCCCAGTGCTTTAATGCCTCACTTGTGTCTTTGAAGAAAAATGGGCACACTGCACAAGGTGCGGTCTGACCCAAGCACTATAAAGTTTGATCATGACTTCCTCTGACATATTCAACTATTTTGGCAAAATAGTTCAACATTCTCGTGGCTCTGTTGATTGCTGCTCTGTGTTGGTTGGACATGTTGAGCATCGAGTCTACTAAGACTTCTAGGTTCATTCAATTTTACCCGTAGCTATTTCAACACCAACCGTAGCGTTCTTTTTAACCCTGAGCTGAGCTCCATCCCCATATCCTCTCCATCACAAAGACCGCCTACTTCCACCTCCACAATATCACCCATCTCTCTCTCCCTCCGCCCATCTGCTGCTGAAACTCCAGCACTGCAACCTTCCTCCAGCTCTGCCTTCCTCCAACTCTGACCTCTTTCTTGCACATCCCCCACTTCCTTCGCCCCACCATTGGCGGCTGTGCCTACAGCTGTCCAGACCCTAAGCTCTGGAATTCCCTCCCTAAACCTCTCCGCCTCTCTCCCTCCTTCTTAAAACCTACCTCTTAGACCAAGCTTTGACCTGTCCTAATATCTCCTCCTTTGGCTCGGTGTCAGTTTTTGTCTGATGACGCTTCTGAGAAGGGCCTTGGGATGTTTCACAACGTTATATAAATGCAAGTTGTTGTTTGAGATGTTTCTGAGAGGGACGAGGCCATATATAAATACAAGTTCTTTTTTCTGTGTGTGAAGATTATATTTTAGCCATATGTGCTTTGCAAACAAAGAAAAGGCTTGCCAAGCACGTTGCCATGAAGTCTGAATGCTCATTGAGTTTATCCAGGAAGGTCCTATGCTCAATCATGGGTTGTACCCACTTGGCTCAACTCGGTTGGAGTGACAGTAGTGGTCCTGCAGTTGGCCTCAGAGACTCTGGATTTTTGCAGTGATGGGAAAGACCTTTGTTCCTGCTCCTGTTTGCTGTCCAGCACCTCCCATTGGCAAAGTGTGTGCGCATGACTTCCGTGAGGATAGGACCAAGGTTTCCTGTGATGTTTCCCCACCTTCCCGCCTCCCCCTCAAAGGAATATTGTGCCAACACTCACCATTTATGCTTACACACTCACCCGAGTGAAGCAGTGCAGAGCAACTGCACCCATGGAACTGTAGCCCAGCCAAGCAAGAGCGAAGAGGATAAAACTGTCAAAAATAAATAAAAACATGTACTATTAAGGTAAGTGTTTCTCGAGCTTTTCAGCAGCCTTCCTACTCTCGCCACATGATAAATGTTGTGTGATTATGTAGCACAGTTAATACAAGCTTTTATTTTTTCCCCACCCACGTACACTTCAGGAACAGTTCAAAAGGCCAAAACATGCTCTAATAAAAACAGAAAATGCTGGAAAACACACGGTGGGTCAGACTGGATCTGTGGAGCGAGAAACCGAGTTAACGTTTCAGATCGACAACCTTTCCTCACTGGAAAAAGTTAAAGATTTAACAGTTTATCAGCAAGTACAGAGTCAGGGAAACGCACATCATCACTTTAACAAAGGCCTTTATCACCGTGCTCTAATAAGTTGTGCCACATGTGTATATATAAAAATCAAACGGTTGTTTCATTGGCAGTCGAACACAGAGACACTGCTGAAAAAACCTGGTCTGTTCAGAGGTTAATATTAGCGGCAACACTCATTCATTTATATGTTTCAAGTGCTTGTTGATTCTGTTATCCCAATGACTGGACCTTTTCAGAAAGACAATAACTGCTCTATAACTGAATAATCCCCAGACACACTGCAATCACAGTCCATTTGTTCTGATTAGAACTTCTGCCATGTCTCATTTAATGGAACTGCACGGTTAGATTTACTATTAAATGGTTCCTCTTGTCACATAGGGTTCAATAAAAGTCTGCTGTGATGCCGCACAAATTGGTTTTTTTTTAACGTGTGTGAGTAGATTTTTTTTTGCCGTGGGCAGGTGTAGGTGTGTCCATTGTGTTGGGTGCAGTGGAATTTTTTGCCATCAGTTTCCCCAATGACCTCTTGTTGGTAATTTGCCTCTTTTTTGAAATCTTCTTCCAGGTTTTCGCGTTCGGATGAATTGTCCAGGCACAAACGCTCCCACTCTGGAGTGAAGCCATACCAGTGTCACATCTGTGAGAAGAAATTTACCCGCAGTGATCATTTATCCAAGCACGTAAAAGTGCACCGAGGACTAAGAAACGGCAGAATAACCAGAACAGCCAGTTAACACTCGGCTCTCCACCCACTTTGTAGGAAAGCACACCAGGGCCCTTCAACTTGTGTATGGAATATACAAAATGCATTAATGCATGTGTCTAATCTTAGGACGTGGGTGGGAGTGGGCCTTAAAGGCTCTTAACTTTGCAAAGTTATTTCTCTAAGTGATAAACTGAGTTTCACTTCTAATGCCCTCTTTATTCTGTTCCTCACCCTTATTTTATAACTACAGATATATAGGACGGTTCACATTTATCATTCTAATATAAACTCGAGCTGGGTCTGTGGGCTGCTTTTTATGCTTCTGTTGGGTGCAAGGGATGTCAGTGCAGGGGAATCTGTATCAAGAATTCCCTGGGCAAATCTAGCACGGAATTGGTAAAAGAACCAGAGGGAAGATGTGAGGAGAATTTTTTTTTATGCAACGAGTTATGATGTGGAATTCAATGCCTAAAAAGGTGGTGGAAGCAGATACAATTGTAACTTTCAAAAGGGAATTGAATATATACTTGAAAAGGAAAAAAATGTATAGGGAAAGAGCAGGGGTGTGAGATTAATTGGATAGCATTTTCAAAGAGCTTGCACAGGCATGATGGGCAGAATGGCGGCCTCCTGTGCTGTAAGATTCTATAATCGGTATGATAGTTTATTGGTTATGATACTGGACTAGCAACCCATAGACCTGGAGTTTAAATCCCTGCGTTAATTGGCACTGTTGGAGAGGCTTACAAGGATAATAAGTTGTGAAATTGAATTCAATAAATCTAATAATTTGTGGCTAGTACCAGGGAACAAAATGAGCAGTCTGGCCTACACGTGATTCCAGATTCACATTGCATAGGTGACTCTTAATGCCCTTTAAAGTAACATGGCAAAGTGTCAAAGTGTGCCAGCTGTGGCTCAGTGGGCAGCACCCTCGCCTCTGAGTCAGAAGGTTGTGGGTTCAGAGTCACACTCCAGAGACTTGAGCACAAAAATCTAGGCTGACACTCTAGTGCAGTGCTGAGGGAGTGCTGCGCTGTCGGAGGTGCCGTCTTTCGGATGAGACTTTAAACCGAGGCCCCGTCTGCTCTCCAAGGTGGACGTAAAAGATCCCATGGCACAATTTCGAAGAAGAGCAGGGGAGTTATCCCCGGTGTCCTGGCCAATATTTATCCCTCAATCAACATAACAAAAACAGATTATCTGGTCATTATCACATTGCTGTTTGTGGGAGCTTGCTGTGCGCAAATTGGCTGCCACGTTTCCCACATTACAACAGTGACTACACTCCAAAAGTACTTAATTGGCTGTAAAGCGCTTTGGGACATCCTGAGGTCATGAAAGGCGCTATAGAAATGCAAGTTATTTTTTCTTTCAGGGCAGCCAGGCAATTTCACACTCATTCCTAATCACAACCCTCAAAATAAACAGTGCACCTTAACCCTGGCCTCAGAAAAAATTCACCAGATCCTGAAAACTAATTGTTTGCATTTCTTACATGTTCATTCTCTTCTCTGAATCCATACAGTGTGGATTTTATTTCCTTTACATTTTACATTGCACCATTTCTTTTGCAGTTCTTTCTTTAGCCGCACCTCAAAACTATGGAACTTCTTACTTCTCTTTTTCCTTTCTCTTTACAACCTTTGGGAACATAGGAACAGGGGTAGGTCTTTCAGTCCCTCGAGCCTGTTCCGTAGTTCAATTAGATCATGGCTGATGTGTATCTTCTCTCCATTTACTCGCCTTGGTTCCAAATATCCTTAATACCCTTGCCTAACAACAATCTATCTCGGTTTTGAAAATTTCAATCGACCCCCAGCCTCAACAGCTTTTTGGGGGAGAGAGTTCCTGATTTCCCCTCCCCTTTCTGTGAAGAAGTGCTTCCTGACATCACCCCTGAACGGGCTAGCTCTAATTCTAAGGTTATGACCCTTTATTCTTCATTTCCCCACCAGAGTTTCTCTCCATCAACCCAATCAAATCCTTTAATTCTAAGCACCTCAATTAGATCACCCCTTAATCGTCTATACACAAGAACCCTGAAACTTCCTGATTGAGGTTGTCAGGTTTGGTGCTGTCCTGTTCTATGGACTGTTACATAGGCTTCTTAGTGATGTGTTGTACATTACAAGTGAAACTCACTGAGGATGCAATTACAGAACTGATTTATTAAAGGTTTTCTGAGAAAGTCTTTTGTGGAATTTTGGAAGCTGTACAACCGGGCAAAGAGTGCATTGGAGAACTCTTGTATTGTTCCCGTGTGACGGAAAATTCCATCATGGGTATGAGTTTAAATTGCAGGGCATGTTCTAGCGAATTGTGTCACGGAGAGAGAAATATACTTGGAAATTATCAACAAGGAATAAGTATGATTTCTATTCTGTAGCAATTGCAAGTGATTTTAAAATGAAACTCTGCCATTCTGTAGTTTGGAGTTACTTTATTGCAGAATGTTCCGTGTCTCTGAACGATGAGAGAGAGGGGGAGGTGGAGGGGGGGGAAGTTAGCCACGGTTTTTGCTGCTGATCACCAGCCAATGAGCCCTGTTAGAAAGTCCATGTGTTGGACATCAAATGAGCACAGACTTTGGTTTGGTTGTGATGGTTCCCACATAGTTGACCAGTCTATCAGTATCCAACTGTTGCGACTGGCACATGAGCAACAGTCACCCAAATGAGATACCGGAGGGCTGGCGGTGCCTCTGGAACAGTACCGTGACTTGTTGCCTTCAGGAGAGAAACACACACAATTGAATTGGGGAAAGTTAAAGGAAGAGTCCCGTACGAAATTCAATAAAAACACTCCTACCCAAAGAAAACCCATAATGAGAGAAGTCTTGAACTGAAGTCACTTGCAGGTTTGAGTCAGGTTGGTGATTAGTCCAGTTTTGGAAAAGTCATAAAATGTTAATTTAAAAAAAAAAGTGATGAAAAATTCAACTCCTTGGAAACCCTACCTCAAGTCGCCCTTACAAATTTTGATGCGACTCCACCTGTTACAAACTCGATTTCCAATACAATTACAAATTAAAAGCTACTGACCTAGACTTCGGTAAAGCTCATATTGGAGGGAAGCTTCCTCTTTGCATTATTGGTGACAAAATCGCAAACACAGCCACAGTTTCACTACAAATCCTGTAAATGGAGGAAATCTTCGTCAGCGTGGTTCCAATCCATGGTTGTGTTATTAAATGTTTGGCAATACACTGGCTGCTGAGGCCACTAACTTACAAATACAGATTGAAATTGCAGCTTGTCAATACAGACAGATGCCCGCATTGGAAACTCCTCAAACTTACAGTTTACTTTTGCACCATACACTGCATTAAACCAATATCCATCCAAATCCCTTTCTGGCTCATCTCACACAATGTTCTTTGATGTGGGGCAGTTGCATTGAATTGTACAGATATTCCCTGGATATATGATTTCAATCTGAATTTTTATTATTAAAGAGTCCATATACAGTAATGTTCAATGAATGAGCAAGTGATTTTAACCTTGAAGCATTGAAAGATGTAATGGCATACAGTAAATGTAAAAACGTCTGATAAATCATGAACTGTGCTAGTATAGTCTCTTCTTTTTCCTGCTGTTTAAATGTTTCTCCAGTGAAGGTAATTACTGCCAGAAATGCCTTTTGTTCTCCGGTTGGCCGCCTGTTACAGCATTGCCCCAAGGACGGTGCCATGGATCTTCATATGTCGGGAGTTCCCTTCGACTGAAGGGACTTTTCCTAAGAAGAAATCATGGTGGAGTCATTCTCTCAGCCACTGACTTTGTTACTGAACATTCGAACATTTGTGTGCAGCAAGGAGGGAGGCCAAGTGCTGTCAATGCAAGCGTCTTCCCATTAAATACACTTGCATCATGATGTTTTCTTTTGTTTCGAATGAAGAGAAGTAGTGCTGTTACAATGTTCACGTGTGTGTTTTTATTCCGATGTCTTACCATGTTGATGCTGAGGGTGATGAGATACCTGGGGTGTTTAGCAATCGTTTTTGTATAAATATTGGATTATCCAGATTTTACACTTGGCAACCAATGTGCCATTTAGTTTGGGGTTTTCTCCCCGCCCAAGAAAAAGTTTGTATCAGATCATAGTGTGTGTGTGTGTGCTTAAAGAACACTGTGGAAACCCGAGCTAACCATTGTGACTTCCGAGGGCGTTGGTACTTTGACTCCAATGGTTAGACCAGCATCTCCTGATAATTCAAAGTTATTTTGTTTGCATTTTTAAAAAAAATTAAATTATCTGGTAATGTTAGTTAAGCAATTTTTTTAAATATTCATTCTCAATGTAGGCGTGCTGTCAAGGGCGGCATTTATTGCCCATCCCTAGCTGTCCTTATACGACCGAGTAGCTTGCTAGGCCAGTTCAGAGGGCAGTTAAGAGTAAATAACACATATTAAAGTGGGAATTTAGTACTTAAAAAATGAATGATCAAATATTTCAAATTAAACAACTTAGAATTAAGAGTAGACAATAATTGGTAATATTTTTTTTTCTTGCTCACTACCAAGAAAAAAAGGGTGGCTGGTTAGAAACCAGTATTTGGGGGATCCTGCCATAACTTGGTTTGAGATCATGTTGTCTATAGGGCAAATATTGCAATAAGTGTGAGAGGAAAAAGATTTTGGTTTTGAAATTCATTATCGGGAAGTGGGGATGCAAGGCCAGCATTTATTGCCCACCCCTCATGACCTGAGTGGCTACCTGGGCCACTTCCGAGGAGAGTTAAGAGTCGGCCACGATGGTGAGAGACTGGAGACACATCTAGGCAAGGGTAAAGACAGTAGGTTACTTTCCCTGAACGACTGATTTTTTTTAAATGACAATCAGACAGCTTCATGGTTACTTTTACTGATACCAGCATTTTATTTTTTTTAATTTTTTTTTAACTGAATTCAAATTTTCAATCTGGCATGGTGATATTTGAGATCACCTTCTCTGCCGTCCCAGTCCAGTAACATAACCACTCTGCTACCAAACCCAAAGTGCTTCACAGCCAATTAAGTACAGTTGTAATGTAGGGAAAAGAGGAAGTCAATTTGCGTACAACAAGGTCCCACAAATAGCAATGAGATCTATTTATTTTTGGTAGTGTTGGTTGAAGGATAAATGTTGGCTTGGACAACGGTAGAATTCCCCCGGCTCCTCTTTGAATAGGGCCATGGGGATCTTTGGTTCTTTTACATCCATTTGAGAAAGCAGGCGGGGCCTCGGTTTAACCATCTCATCCGAAAGACGGCACCACCACCAGTGCAGCACTTCCCTCAGTACTGCGCTGGGAGTGTCGGCCTAGGTTTTTGTGCTCGAGTCTCTGGAGTGGGACTGGAACCCACAACCTTCTGACTCACAGGTGGGAGAGTGCTGCCCACTGAGCTGAGGCTGGCACCTTGCTAATGTGTTAAACTGTCTTTAACTCTTAATGGTGGGACAGAGAAGGAAGGAAGGACTGACAATCATATTATGGAATCCACTCGTACTTCTGCTACACTTGATAAAGTACAATAAACGTGTCTTGCACTGTTGAGCAAGTTTTTGCATTTTTTACATTGGAGTTTTGGCTGTGTTCTCATGTTGACCATGTATTTCCCAGAAGCTAGTTCATGGTGGGTGCACTAAAGGACATAAACGTGACTAAATTGGGATTTAAAAAAAAGTTACTGTAATAAGTTGTGAGCTACCGACTCAAATGGAAGGGGCAATTCAGGTCTCGCAACCGCTGATCTATTCCAGCACGCACTTTAAGAACAAAAGACGTAGGAGTAGGTCATTCGGCCCCCTCGAACCTGCTCCACCATTCAATAAGATCATGGCTGATCTGATCTTGGCCTCAACTCCACTTCCCTGCCCGCTCCCCATAACCCTTGTCTCCCTTATTGTTTAAAAATCTGTCTATCTCCGCCTTAAATATATTCAATGACCCAGCCCCCACAGCTCTCTGGGGAAGAGAATTCCAAAGATTCACGACCCTTTTGAGAAACGAGTACAGTGATTTCATGCCTTCGCTCTTAACACTTACTTGGTTTAGTGTCAGCTGTGGCTCAGTGGGCAGCACCCTCGCCTCTGAGTCAGAAGGTTGTGGGTTCAAGTCCCACTCCAGGGGCTTGCACACATAAAGCTAGGCTGATACTCCAGTGCAGTACTGAGGGAGTGCTGCACTGTTGGAGGTGTCGTCTTTCAGATGAGACGTTAAACCGAGGCCCCATCTGCTCTCGCAGGTGGACGTAAAAGACCCATGTCACTATTTCGAACAAGAGCAGGGGAGTTCTCCCTGGTGTCCTGGCCAATATTTATCCCTCAACTAACATAACAAAAACAGATTATCTGGTCATTATCACATTGCTGTTTGTGGGAGCTTGCTGTGTGCAAATTGGCTACCGCGTTTCCCACATTACAACAGTGACTCCACTTCAAAAGTACTTCATTGGCTGTGACGCGCTTTGAGACGTCCGGTGGTCGTGAAAGGCGCTATAGAAATGCAAGTCTTATATCATTGCTGTAAGTTCCTTGACATTCTGCGGATTTCACTTTTACAAACTTATGTTCCACCCTAGAGATGACACAACCTTCTTGTATTTAACTAAGTAACTTCTGCCCATATCAGACTCTCAATCCTTGATGTGGTAAATTTGAAATATGGTTTCATTCATTCCCATTACTCAAGTTAGTGATTTTTCTCAGAGAGCAATGCTGTTCTTGCCAGCCCTCTGGTACCGCTCAAGAGGTTATCTTTTTGTGAGATTTGGACGTTGGCAGTGTGGGAATTATTTAATGCGCATCTCGGAGCAAAGCTCGAAGCCCTCTTTAAGGTTAAATATTATGGGGTTTTTTTAAGGACCCAAGCACAAACTGAGGGAAGTTGGCTGGGAAAATGCTGCTGTTTTGATACTCGCACACAATCGAGGTATTGAAATTCATCTTTTATGTCTACGGCTAAACGTATGATGCTGAAGTTGACTCTTTGAGCTGTCTTGCATTCAACAAGCTGAAAAATAAGAAAATATTCTACCAATCACCTAAATAAAATACAGCACATCCATTTTTTCTTGATTATCACAGAATCACAGAAACCCCACAGTGCAGATAGAGGCCATTTCGGCCCATCGAGCCTGCACCGACACATATCCCACCCGATCCCCGTAACCCCTACATCAACACATATCCCACCCGACCCCCGTAACCCCTACATCAACACATATCCCACCCTATCCCCGTAACCCCACGTATTTAATCCCCCTAACTTATGAAGTGCCTTGGGAGTTGTTTTAAAAGTGCTATATAAATGCAAATTGTTATTTGTTGTAAGTCATTTAGCTCTTGGCTTACCATCGATCAAGAAATAAGTAGCAACACAAAATCGCATGTCTCAAGCGGCTTTATTTTCCAGACTCGACATACTAAAACAATGTGGTTATTGGAGTAACTGTCACAAATAGCACTTTGGAATTACAACACCACAGCAGCAGCTGGGTTCAATTTAATATAATGCATAGACAGCTCTGTTCCAGAATTACAATCAACAACAACTTGCATTTATACAGTTCCTTTAACGTTGTAAAACGTCCCAAGGTGCTTCACAGGAGTATAATCAGACAAAGATTGGCAATCCCTAGTTGTATAGCCAAGAAAGCAATAGTAATCGTATACTCTCTCTTTATGTCAAAGCTATCAGTATGACTTCCTTGTTCCAGAAGTGGTTACATCATCAAGCCAAAGTTAGATATTCTGCTATATTAATCTGGCTTTGGCTCTCTTTACAATGAGTCAAGGCCACAGAGTTTTTGTGGGAAAAGCAATGTAATCGCAGAATGTTACCGCTAAAACCCGTAACGCCATTTAATAACAGAATTTGATGCAGTCACTGTAAAGCAATGACCCTGGATATAGTCATTAAGAAAGGAAGACTGGGCCTTTATATATCATAAGAACATAAGACATAGGAGCAGGAGTAGGTCATTTGGCCCCTCGAGCCTGCTCCGCCATTCAATAAGATCATGGCTGATCTGATCTTGGCCTCAACTCCACTTCCCTGCCCGCTCCCCATAACCCTCGACTCCCTTACCTTTCAAAAATCTGTCTATCGCCACCTTGAATATATTCAATGACCCAGCCTCCACAGCTCTCCGGGGAAGAGAATTCCAAAGATTCACGACCCTCTGAGAGAAGAAATTCCTCCTCATTTCCGATTAAAAAGGGTGCCCCCTTATTCTGAAATTGTGCCCCCTAGTTCTAGATTCCCTCATGAGGGGAAACATCCTCTCTGCATCTACCCTATCAAGCTGTTACAAATGATGGGTCTGCATCAGATACTCTATTGGGTCTAGCATCACCGGTCACTTCCGCAACTGGACCCCTCGCCCAGTACGAACTGGCAAGTATCTTCATCCAACATCTAGTTTAAAAAATAGTGTGGCCTGGGGACCATAAAAATAAGAGCCCTCATTGCGTGTGCTGGTTACTGTGATCTCACACCTGCTGCAACCTGCATTCTCCTATCTGTCAAATGGTGGATTGATGAGCATTTTCCAGAAGAGATTCATTGTAATCCAACAAATTGGTTTATTTTATATGAAATATATGAATGAACAGAGTACAGCTTTCAGTATGGTTCAATCAGTTTTCTACCACTCCTTGTAATACTCAAAAAATAATAAAATTACATGGCCTAGAAATTCAGTTGCGTTTGCGCCCACTTAGGGGTGAAAGAGTGGGTTGCGCCGGAAGTTTTTTAGTGCCCGAAATTAAGTTGGTCCCTAACATCGGCGTTAGCCGGTAGCGCTGCGCCGGCACCGATGACGTCATCGGTGTGCGCAGCGCCCCGGTTCCAATGATATTCTGTCCCGATGGCCAAATTCAGTTGCGGCCGCCTCGCCCGTAGCGGCCGCAAACAGCGTTTGAGAAACGGGGCCTTGCAGCTCCGAGAGGCCGGCGCATAAAGGTGGAGGGGCGGCCGGCCGCTTTCCCGGCGGCCGCCTGGCCGCACCTCCCTCCCCGGACTCCTGCACCACCCCCCCGCGTCATTGGTGTCTGACTCCCGCGAGCCCGGCACTTCTCCGTGGTGCCGGGCTCATTTGCCGGGGGAATCCAGCGGCGATCTCACGGCTGCAGGCAGCTCCTCCTTAGAGAGAAGGAGGAGGCCTGCAGTACCCCAGCCTGCCGCACCGCATCGGGTGCCGCAGCGGCAGCTGAACGGCTGAAACTGACATTCATCGCCCCAAACGAGGCGGCCAAACCCTGCAATAGCGCCCGCCTCCCTCTTGGGGCGGCGCAACTGAATTTCAGGCGGGCGCTACGGGAATCTGGGCGAGCGCAGAATTTCGGGCACTAAAGACCTGGCGCGGCGATACCGAATTTTTAGCCCCATATCTTCACCCTTTCATATGGGCCTAACTCACTTTACAAATCAACAGTCTCTAAAGTGGCTGGAACTAACCTTAGGAAATGAAACCGCCATGCCTCACCCAAACTATTCCAGGCTCTCAAAGTAACCAAGGCTATCTCTTCCCGGAGAGAGGAAGACAAAGGTTTGACCCCTGACCTCTTCTTCAGCTCTCTGTGTTGAGGATTTGCTTGCTAAGCTGCCAACCAAACGTATCGCCTTCAACGTAAAATCCCTCCTGCCCCTTGGTGTAGGAGTTATGACAATTACATTGTCTGTTTAGCTAAACCCCTTGTGGGGTGCAATGAATGGAAGCCACTCTTGTATTCCAGGTGCCAACATCTCTGAAATGTGCTAATGATTTCCCCCTCCCGTTATAACACTGCTGATACGGATAACAGTTTTAATGGCTAACTCATTGCCTCTCGAGAGGGCAGATCAAAATCCTTAAACACCTGGGGGAGAAATTCAGTATCGCCCCGTTTGGGGCGCAATTATCGGCCGGGCGCAAAGTTTAGCGCCTGGCGCTAATTATCGCCTCTGACTGCAAACTTGGCTTTTATGGCCCCTGGAGGTGATTGGAGCGCAAAATCAGGTGCTACACATCTGTCTTAAGGCGCAAAGGCCGAGGAGCGAGGCGCTAACTCAGAGCGCGGGCGAAGCTCATGTGATGTCAGTCAGCAATGGAACACAGACACACTGGCGCCAGCCAGTTCTTAAAGGGGAGGGTCGCTCTTGCTCTCCATCCACACCCTGCTCATTGTAGCCTTGAATCTCGGCCTGGAGAGACCTGTACATCAAATCTGCTGGAAAGAACAATGGAGAGACCCAGGGAAAGAGCTCAGAGTGCAGCCCCCAAAGTCTCTTCTAAATCGATGCAAGGAAGGTCAAATCAAAATGAACCTGCAAAGTGCTGCTCAGTACCCAAAACTCCTTCACACAGCGTTGAATCTCTCCAGAAGTCTCTCAGAATGCGTGGTGAAAAAATGTTGCCGACAAAAAAAGGCAGGAAGCGGTCGCCTTTAAATAGTGCTCCCCCAGTCCCTTCCCAACTGCAAAACATTCCCCTCAACCTGTCGTTGCTAACTGCAGGCGGTAAGGCAGGAGGTGCCACTCAATATCCGGTCCGGGGCGTTGCACACTTGACTGACGTCACGATCTGTGGGCGCAGGAGATCATGGCGGTAGTGTTTAGCGCTGCTGCAAAATGTCTGGTCAATTTCACGAGCGGCGCAAACATCGCCGCGTCCGGGCGCTAGTTGCTTTGCGCCCCATTAGCGCCTTCTTAGGGCGTTAACGGGAGGCGCTAAGCAACCGAATTCCCTCCCCGCCCTTTCTTTTAGCATCTTCAGGCTTTTTGCTATTAAGTCAGAAAGTATGCTGGAACTATGGGAATTAACCCTTTGTAACCTGAACCTGTCTTTATAGCGGAAGCAAATATAAATTTAACCGGACCTCCATTCTAGAACAAATAGGTGTACGTCAGGAAATGTTTAATCACCTTATAAGCTCCTCAGGGTGTGCAAAACCATTTCTCACTTAATGAGTTACTTTTGAAGTGTAGTCACTGGTATGTAGGCAAAAATAAACCTAAAAGGCAGCCCTTCCTCCCCCGCCTGTGATTCTATGAATTGTGGCTGGTTCTGTGTTAACCTGAGCATGTGCATACTAGAAACTATATTTGCTGTATAATAGCAGAGAAGTCAGCATTTGAGAACAATATTTAGCTTCCGCTATCAGTAATGGACGCATTGATCATTCTAAAAGATATAAATGTGTTACACTCATGGTGTAATGTTCCTCTATGATGCAGGTACCATGGTTGCATTTTTTCCCAGTTCCAATGAAGAGTCTTATAGCTTTCTCTTTCAGATACCGATCAATCTGCTGCGCATTTGCAACATTTTCTGTTTTTGTTTCAGTTTTTTTGTTCTTACCTTGATACATTTTCGCTTGTGTGCTATTTCTATCTCATACCCGTATCCCCTCTGCTACCAGCAGCCTGCGAAATGCATTGCGCAACTCCGCTGCACTTACAGTGACCCTATGAAATAGAGCAAGAAAGATGACAACGTAACCTGCAGCCCGAGCGTATGAGTCATGTGTTGTAATGTGATTAAAGGACCCTTGTAATTTTGAACAGGCAGCTAGTGTTTTATAGTCCTTTCCACTCCCACGTCTGCATGTTTTTTGAAAGCACAACGTACTTTTTTTTTGAAAAGCTACTGAATAATTTACAGCCTCCTCTTGTACCATCAGTATTGTCGCAACTAACAGACCTATTCAGTCTCCACAAGTCTCAAGGGTGAAGAGCTTCTATGATGTTGCACATTGCTTCATAATAGAGATCATTGTTAATTGTCTACACTCTTGGCTTGAATCCTACTTATGTAACCTATATTTTTGAACCTGTTCTTTAAGAATAGGTGCTAATATGTTGAGACAGGATTTTTTTTTGTAGGTATCACAGAGCTGTGGGCTTGTTTTATAAGTAAACCAGTGTCCAGTTGAGCTTTACAGGAAAGGCCCAGCTTTGTACTGAGTCAACCTACCTCAGCTGGGTGGTGTTGGAGTGTTACAGTGACCTCAGTGTTCCTGGGCTAATGAAGGGGTAAAGACCTCGACCACCTAGAAGGACAAGGACAGCAGGCGCATGGGAACACCACCACCTCCAAGTTGATACCTGGGATGGCAGGAATGACGTATGAGGAGAGATTGGGTCGATTAGGCTTATATTCGCTGGAGTTTAGAAGAATGAGAGGGGATCTCATTGAAACTTATAAAATTCTAACAGGACTAGACAGACTAGATGCAGGAAGGATGTTCCCGATGGCGGGGGAGTCCAGAACCTGGGGTCACAGTCTAAGGATAAGGGGTATAAGCCATTTAGGACTGAGGTGAGGAGGAATTTCTTCACCCAGAGAGTGGTGAACCTGTGGAATTCTCTACCACAGAAGGCAGTTGAGGCCAATTCATTAAATATATTCAAGAAGGAGTTGGATATATTTCTTGAGGCTAAAGGGATCAAGGGATATGGGGAGAAGGCAGGGACAGGGTACTGAATTTGGATGATCAGCCATGATCTCATTAAATGGTGGAGCAGGCTCGAGGGGCCAAATGGCCTACTCCTGCTCCTATCTTCTATGTTTCTATGTTCCCCTCCAAGTCACACACCATCCTGACTTGGAAATATATCGGGCCATTCCTTCATCGTCGCTGGGTCAAATTCCTGCAAATCCCTCGCTAACAGCACGGTGGGAGCACCTTCACCACACGGACTGCAGCGGTTCAAGACAGCGGCTCACCACCACCTTCTCAAGGACAATTAGGGATGGGCAATAAATGCCGGCCTTGCCAGTGACGCCCACATCCCGTGAAAGAATTTTTAAAAAAGCAACAGGGGTTCCTGTTCCTGATCACTATCCAATGACTTCTGCTGTAAACTGGATGTGTGTGCATGTCAGGTAAAGATATGACTGGGCTTGGCTGTACTGCCCCTGTGATGTGAGCCTGGGACCACTTGCTGTTCTGACTTATACATGATGAATGGGGCAGTTTAGTTAGATGCTAGAGGACAGCCAGTGCCTGTGAAGCTGTACCCCAACATGAGTTTATACCTTCTGGACAGGTAGGGGGTGGTGAAATGGAGAGAGGGAATGAAGGAAGATTTAACGAAGAGCTTTCAATAACTGGATGCATTGTGGATGCATTGGTAATAATTTTCCAAAACTCCCTGGACTCGGCAAAGGTCCCGGCAGACTGGAAAACTGCTAATGTAACACCCTTATTTAAAAAGGGCAGTAGACAGAAGGCTGGAAACTATAGACCGGTTAGCCTAACATCTGTGGTAGGTAAAATTTCGGAGTCCATTATTAAGGAGACAGTAACAGGACATTTGGATAATCATAATTTAGTAGGACAAAGTCAGCATGGTTTTATGAAGGGGAAGTCATGTTTGACAAATTTGCTGGAGTTCTTTGAGGAAGTAACATATAGGGTGGATAAAGGGGAACCAGTGGACGTAGTGTATTTAGACTTCCAAAAGGCATTTGACAAGGTGCCACACAAAAGATTATTGCTTAAGATAAAAAATCACGGGATTGGGGGTAATATTCTGGCATGGATAGAGGATTGGCTATCTAACAGAAGGCAGAGAGTTGGGATAAATGGTTCATTCTCAGACTGGCAATCAGTAACTAGTGGTGTTCCACGGGGGTCAGTGCTGGGTCCCCAACTCTTTACAATCTATATTAACGATTTGGAGGAGGGGACCGAGTGTAACATATCAAAGTTTGCAGATGATACTAAGATGGGAGGGAAAGTAGTGAGTGAGGAGGACATAAAAAACCTGCAAGGGGACATAGACAGGCTAAGTAAGTGGGCAGAGATTTGGCAGATGGAATACAATACTGGAAAGTGTGAGGTTATGCACTTTGGCAGGAAAAATCGTAGAGCAAGTTATTATCTTAATGGCAAGAAACTGGAAAGTACTGAAGTACAAAGGGATCTGGGGGTCCTGGTGCACGAAACTCAAAAGGTTAGTATGCAGGTGCAGCAAGTGATTAAGAAGGCCAATGGAATGTTGGCTTTCATTGCTAGGGGGATAGAATATAAAAATAGGGAGGTATTGCTTCAGTTGTACAAGGTATTGGTGAGACCGCACCTGGAATACTGCATACAGTTTTGGTGTCCATACTTAAGAAAGGACATACTTGCTCTCGAGTCAGTACAAAGAAGGTTCACTCGGTTAATCCCGGGGATGAGGGGATGGACATATGAGGAGAGGTTGAGTAGATTGGGACTCTACTCATTGGAGTTCAGAAGAATGAGAGGCGATCTTATTGAAACATATAAGATTGTGAAGGGGTTGGATCGGGTGGATGCGGGGAAGATGTTCCCGATGATGGGTGAAACTAGAACTAGGGGGCATAGTCTTAGAATAAGGGGCTGCTCTTTCAAAACTGAGATGAGGAGGAACTACTTCACTCAGAGGGTGGTAGATCCATGGAATATGCTGCCCCAAAAAGCTGTAGAAGCTACATCATTACATAAATTTAAAACAGAAATAGACAGTTTCCTAGAAGTAAAGGGAATTAAGGGTTACGGGGAGCGAGCAGGAATTTGGACATGAGTCTAGGTTCGGATCGGTCATGGCCCTGTGGGTAGCGGAGCGGGCCCAGGGGCCGTGTAGCCTGATCCTGCTCCTATTTCGTGTGTCTAATTCTGTTAGATTCAGGAGATGGTTCTGTGATAGTGGATTGGCGGTTAGGATCAGATCAGCCATGATCTTATTGAATGGCGGAGCAGGCTCGAGGGGCCGATTGGCCTACTCCTGCTCCTATTTCTTATGTTCTTATGTTCTTATGTAATTTTAAAATGCCTTTCATTGGCATCTACCCATATCTTCTTATCAACTTGACATTAAGTATGCACTTCAGTGTTTACTAGCTTTTATCACAATTCTCAAATGAGCAGCCTCACCGTATTGTGTTCTGCCAAAGCCATAGGGTTTGAGAATTTACAGCTAGGCACGAATATTAATGGGAATGCAAACTCCTGCTAGATACAAGTTAAGAAAATAAAAACATAAGAAATAGATGCAGGAGTAGGCCATTTGGCCCTTCGAGCCTGCTCCGCCATTCAATATAATCATGGCTGATCTTCTACCTCATCTCCACTTTTCTGCACACTCCCTGTATCCCTTGATTCCCTAAATATTCAAAAATCTATCGCTCTCTGTCTTGAATATACTCAATGACTGAGCCTCCACAGCCCTCTGGGGTAGAGAATTCCAAAGATTCACTACCCTCTGAGTGAAGAAATTTCTCCTCATCTCAGTCCTAAATGGCCGACCCTTTATTCTGAGACTGTGACCCCTGGTTCCAGACTCCCCAGCCAGGGGAAACATCCTCCCCTGTCAAGCCCTGTAAGAATTTTGTATGTTTCAACAAGATCACCTCTCATTCTTCTAAACTCTAGAGAATATTTGCCTAGTCTACTCAAAGGGCAATCCCCCCATCCCAGGAACCAGTCTGGTGAACCTTCGTTACGCTCCCTCTATGGCAAGTATATCCTTCCTGAGGTAAGGAGACCAAAACTGTACACAATACTCCAGGTGTGGTCTCACAAGTTGCTTGTGTTCTGTTTTTTTGCTGGAAAACCCTACTTGCGAGGAGCAGAATTTTTGCGTAAATGTTTTATATATATATAGTAATGGTATTTCGAGTGCTCTGCCTGTCTGGCTTGCTGTAAACCAGCACAAGATGGTGCTGAAGAGCAAAATATGCCAAAATTTGTAGCCCAGAATGTGCCTGCGGGCCAGTTTTTGGCAGGGGAGTTTTGATATGTTCAAAATATGAATATGATGGCCAAGAGATTCCGAGGACCCTGCTCCGATTGTGCAACCTCTTTTGGTTAAAACTTAATTGATGGCTGGTGCCATCACCAATTAGGAAGTAGCATGTGTCCCCTTCTTAAAGGGGCACAACCAATAAAACTGTAACTTAAACAAAAATTAAAGGAAACTTAACAAATTAAATCAAAATTCTATTTTGGGGGGGGGTGGGGATGATGAAGCACTCCTGTCCCTCCGGTGCCCACCGGGTATGGAAGGCCTCAAGCGTGCCAGTGGACACCGCGTGCCCCATCTCCAGGGGCACCCAGGCACGAACATATCCGTGCAAGAGAGGCAGGCAGTCAGGCCGAACGACCCCCTCGACCGCGCGCTGCCTGGACCTGTTAATGGCCACCTTGGCAAGGCCCAGGACCAGTCCTATGAGGAGGTCCTCCGACCTGCCCGCTCCCCTCCACATCGGGTGCTGCGGCAGCGTGGCAGCCCTCTCTGTCCCATTCCCCCAAGCTGCATATCCTATCCCAAATCCCAGGGACAGGGTCAGTTACATGGCTGGGCTGGGCCATCCATGCCTGCAGGCAGAGCAACCCAAAGCCACTCTGCTTGAGCAACCCAGAGACTCAACAGGGCAGAAGAAAAAAATGTGTGTTTGTGCAGGAATACCAATCCTGTCTGACTCGATCTCTTTGTGTTTTTAGTGGTCTCTCAACCTGGCAACAGCGAACTGTTTAACAACAACATGAATGCATGATGCTTTATATAGATACCTGTGCATGCATGATGCAAGCTGCACTCTATAACACACCTTGGAGCAAAGGAGCAGCTGTTGTTGCTGTTGTACTTCATTCTGCAGATGACAAAAGTGCATCACCTGTTTTTCACCTGCCTTTTGATTAGCTTCAACCCTAAGGATTTCAAACCCCCCTCCTTTCATTTATAGTCATTTCTTACATCTATATATATAAATGGATACATCTGTCTGTCTGTCTGTCTATCTGTCTGTCTGTCTGTCTGTCCCTTCGGTGTGTGTCTGTCCGGCTATACACTCGAAAGTTATAGACCATACCTATGCGTGCGTTACATCAAAAGAAAGCTTACCATTCCAAAACAGTCGAAAGCGTATTTACATTTCGGCCGGACAAAAATTGTGCCCGCGGTATCCAAAAAACGTTCAAAATTCTGCTCATTAGCATCTCATTATCCGCTCATTAGCAATAGAGTAACCTCGAGGTCGACCAATCGTACGCCGGGTTCCTGGCGCGTGCGGGCGGCCCTCCTACAGTCGAGTGACGGACGATTGACCAATCCTACGCTTTGGTGACCTAATGGTCGACCAATCGTGCAATTGTTTTTTAAAAAAGTTAGTTAATTTGTACATCTTTTCTCTAACCTCTATAATTTTCCTACCTTTCACCGTTTTTGTAGGCCTCGAAGCCTCGGCCTCTCCTCTGCACCCACGCCCGAGCTAAGTACCTCCCAGCCCCAGTCAACAAGCGGCCCCCGATCGCCGCCATCTTTGTGAAGGCTGGAGGGGCGGGCCTCAGCCGAGCGTCGCTACCACCCGCCGCCATCTTAGTAAAGGCGGGTGGGGCAGGAGTCAGCGCGCGCGACTTGAGTCCGGCCCGGCCTCACGTGGTAGGTTGCGCGGCGGCGTCTCTCTCTCTCTGCTCTTGAAGCCAGGCTCGGGCGGGGGGCGGGGCTGGGGAGATCGGGGGGGGCAGGGCTCGGGAGATCGGGGGGGCGGAGCTCAGAAGATCGGGGCGGGCCTCGGGAGATCGGGGGGGCCTCGGGAGATCGGGGGGGGGACTCGGGAGTTCGGGGTGGGGCCTGGCCTCGGGGATCGGGGGGTGGGGCCTAGCCTCGGGAGATCGGGGGGGGGCTGGCCTCGGAGATCGGCGGGGGGGGGGCCTGGCCTCGGGAGATCGGGGTGGGGCCTGGCCTCGGGAGATCGGGGTGGGGCCTGGCCTCGGGAGATCGGGTGGGGCCTGGCCTCGGGAGATCGGCGGGGGGGCAGCCTCGGAGATCGGCGGGGGGGGCGGGCCTCGGGAGATCGGGGGGGGGGCGGGCCTCGGGAGATCGGGGGGGGCGGGCCTCGGGAGATCGGGGGGGGCCAGCCTCGGAGATCGGGGGGTGGCCAGCCTCGGGAGATCGGGGGGGGGGGCTCGGGGGGGCGGGGCTCAGGAGGGCGGGGGCGGGGCTCGGGAGATCGGGGGCGGGGCTTGGGATATCGGGGGGGGCTTGGGGAGGCGGGGCGTGGGGGCGGGGCTCAGGAGGACGGGGGCGGGGCTTGGGAGATCGGGCGGGGCTCGGGATATCGGGCAGGGCTTGGGGAGGCGGGGGCGGGGCTCGGCTGACGGGGCGCTCCCTCTCCTCCCTTCTCCCCCTCCCCCCTCCTTCCCCCTCCCCCCTCCTTCCCCTCCCCTTCTTCCCCCCCTCCCCCTTCTTCCCCCCTCCCCTTCTTCTCCCTCCCCTTCTCCCTCTCCCCCTTCCCCCCCTCCTTCCCCCCTCCCCCTTCTTCCCCCTCCCCCCCCCTTCTACCTCCTCCCCCTTCTACCCCCTCCCCCTTCTTCCCCCTACCCCCCTCCCCTTCTTCCCCCTGATGCGCTATCGATTCTAATAAAAGGCTGAGTAGAGTTCAGAACAACAGGCCTTTATAACTGCTGAATGCAACTACAAACAGATCAGGACTATGCCTCTAGTGGACGACCGAATGGCAGAGAGCTGCCGTGCAGCCGTCCTTATACCAGGTAGCCAAGGGCGGAGTCAGCTGAGGCATAGTCAGGTATAACAGTGAAACAAGAGTGAACGACAACAACAACAATAGTGAACACCGTGAACGACAGTGGTTTACCACATTCACCCTCGTTTAAAATTAAGTCCGGCGGGGTGAAGTGTATCAAAAGTTCGAGTAGGTGAGTCTGTCGGGCGGCCTCGTTTGCCGTCGAGATCTTCATGGCGACGGTTGAGATGGTACAGCTTCCAACGACGCGTCTTGAACGGGATCGAGCACCGGCGTATCGTCCCTTTGGTGTTGGGTGGGCGAGTGGACTCCGGCGGGCCCTGGGGTCGCGGCATGCCGTCTACTGGGGTGGAATGGACAGGGGTGAGAATTGGGTCTACTGAATTTTGGGCCGTGTCGAAGGGGGTCGTGGTGGAGGGCAATGGTGACGGGTCAGTGGACCCCGAGGGTGCCAGATCTCTAATGGAGACTGTATCCTCCCGCCCGTCCGAGTATGCCACGTAGGCGTACTGGGGGTTGGCATGGAGGAGGTGAACCTTCTCTACCAGGGGAGCCGTTTTGTGGGACCTTACATGCTTCCTCAGCAGGACGGGCCCTGGGGACGTCAGCCAGTGTGGTAGTAAGGTACCGGATGTGGACCTCCGGGGAAAAAACGAACATTCGCTCATGGGGGGTGGCGTTGGTGGCAGTACACAGCAGTGACCGGATGGAGTGGAGCGCATCAGGTAGGACATCCTGCCAACGGGAGGTCAGAAGGCCCCTAGATTTTAAGGCTAGGAGGGCCGCCTTCCAGACCGTCGCGTTCTCTCTTTCAACCTGTCCGTTCCCCCAGGGGTTGTAGCTGGTGGTCCGGCTTGAGGCAATACCTCTCATGAGCAGGTACTGACGGAGTTCGTCGCTCATGAAGGACGAGCCCCGGTCGCTATGAATATAGCTGGGAAAACCGAACAAAGCAAAGAGGTTGTGCAGGCATTTAATGACCGTAGCGGTGGTCATGTCTGGGCAGGGGATGGCGAAAGGGAAACGGGAGTACTCATCAACTATGTTGAGGAAGTACACATTACGGTCAGAGGAGGGGAGGGGCCCTTTAAAGTCGACACTCAGGCGCTCAAAGGGGCGGGTGGCCTTGATCAGGTTTGCTCTGTCAGGCATATAGAAGCGCGGCTTGCACTCTGCACAGACTGGGCAGCTCCTGGTCATGGTCCTGACCTCCTCGATGGAGTAAGGCAGGTTGCGGGCCTTGATGAAGTGGAAGAACCTGGTGACCCCCGGGTGGCAGAGGTCGTTGTGGAGGCCCCGTAGTCTATCGATCTGCGCGTTGGCGCATGTGCCTCGTGATAGAGCATCTGAGGGTTCGTTGAGTTTCCCGGGCCAGTACAAGATGTCGTAATTGTAGGTGGAAAGTTCAATTCTCCACCTCAAAATCTTGTCATTTTTGATTTTGCCCCTCTGCTTATCATTGAACATGAAAGCGACTGAACGCTGGTCAGTAAGCAGGGTAAATCGTTTTCCAGCCAGATAGTGCCGCCAGTGGCGCACCGCCTCCACAATGGCCTGGGCCTCCTTTTCCACAGAGGAGTGTCTGAGTTCGGAGCCCTGGAGGGTTCGTGAAAAGAAGGCCACGGGTCTTCCCGCCTGGTTAAGGGTAGCGGCCAGGGCAAAGTCGGATGCATCGCTCTCCACCTGGAAGGGGATGGACTCGTCCACCGAGTGCATGGTGGCCTTGGCAATGTCATCTTTTATACGGTGAAAGGCTGAGCGGGCCTCCGCTGTCAGGGGAAAGGAAGTGGACTTGATAAGTGGACGGGCTTTGTCCGCATAATGAGGGACCCACTGGGCGTAATAGGAAAAGAAGCCCAGGCACCTTTTGAGGGCCTTGAGACAGTGGGGCAGGGGAAGATCCATCAGGGGGCGCATCCGGTCAGGGTCAGGACCGATGACTTCATGTTCCACCACGCAGCCAAGGATAGCGAGGCGGGTTGTGCGGAATATGCACTTTTCCTTGTTGTACGTGAGGTTTAGGAGTTGGGCCGTGCGAAGGAACTTATCAAGGTTGGCGTCATGGTCCTGCAGGTCATGGCCGCAGATGGTCACGTTGTCCAGGTAGGGAAACGTGGCCTGTAACGCATTCTCGTCGACCATCCGGTCCATCTCCTCTGGAAGACGGAGACACCGTTGGTGACGCCGAAAGGAACCCTGAGGAAGTGAAAAAGACGGCCGTTTGCCTCGAAAGCTGTGTACTGGCGGTCCTCAGGCAGATAGGGATTTGGTGTATGCTGCCTTGAGGTCAATGGTCGAGAAAACGCGATATTGCGCTATCTTATTAACCATGTCGGCTATGCGGGGGAGAGGGTATGCGTCCAACTGGGTGTACTTGTTGATTGTCTGGCTGTAGTCGATGACCAGGCGCTGCTTGTTGCCGGTCTAACGACTACCACCTGAGCTCGCCAGGGCTGGTACTACCCTCAATAACCCCTCCTTTAGGAGCCGCATCACCTCAGATCTTATAAAGGATCTGTCCCCAGTGCTGTATCGCCTGCTCTTGTGGCGATAGGCTTGCAGTCGCAGGTGAGGTTAGCGAACAGGGGGGGGGGTGTGTGATTTTGAGGGTGGGGAGACTACAGGTGGGGCGCGGTGGGCAATTTAAAAACTGCTGGTTGCAGACAGTGAGTGGGGGAAAAGGTCCACCGTATGTCAAGGTGACACTCTTAAAGTGACAATGAAAGTCCAACCCCAGCAGAACGGCAGCGCAGAGATGTGGCAGGACGAAGAGCTTTACATTTTTATAAACGGAGCCCCTCACCGAAAGGGTCACTACGCAGTAGCCGCCGACGTCTGCTGAGTGAGATTTTGAGGCCATGGAGATCCGATGGCGCGCTGGCAGGACCGAGAGGGAATAATGCCGTACCGTATCAGGGTGTATGAAGCTCTCCGTGCTCCCGGAATCAAAAAGGCAAGTTGTGGCGCGGCCATTTACCTGGATGTCCATCGTGGACCTGGCTAGCTGATGGGGTCTGGATTGATCCAGCGTAATGGCGGCCGCTGTGGAGTCGGGAGCGTCGCTGTAAAACCCCGGTGAGGCGGTGGGTGAGTCGGGGGCCCGTTGGCAAAATGGTGACAAAATGGCGGCGTCGGAGAAGAAGGACAAAATGGCAGCGCCCATGACGATCCCGATCCCCACGAGGCTGGAGTTGGCAAGATGGCCGCTCCCACGAATCGCAAGCGGTGCTGCTGAAGGTAGGGGTCTTCTGACTTCTGCAGACGCCAGCGTAGTGTCCCTTCTTACCGCAGGCAGAGCAGACAGCGTTTTTCGCCGGGCAGCGCGCCCTGGGGTGTTTGGTTTGGCCACAGAAATAACATTTCTGGCTCGGGCGGGACATCGCTGCAGCAGTTGGGGCCGGGGCCCGGGGCGGCGCCACGTCCCAAGATGGCGGCGGCCGCGACATCCACGAGGCGGCCGCGTGGTCCGGGGAATAGGCCTCCATGTTCCGATGGGCTACGTCCAACGAAAGGGTGAGTGAAATCGCCTTCTTCAGGTCGAGCTCGCTCCTTTCCAGCAGTCGCTGCCGTGTGTGAGTGGACCTGAGGCCCGCAACGAGGGCGTCCCGGATGAGCTCCTCCGTATGTTCCGTGGCTGATGCTTGCTTGCATTCGCAGGCTCGGCCGAGTTCCTTCAGTGCCCGTATGTATGCTTCTGTGGGTTCCCCAGGCTGTTGTTTGCGGGACCCCAGGAGATGTCTTGCGTAAACATAGTTGACCGGGCGTGCATATTGTTCCTTTAAAATGCCGATAGCCCCCTGGTAGCTCATAGCGTCCCGGATAAGGGCAAAAGCTCGGTGGTTTACTTTCGAATTCAGCACCCTGAGCTTGTCGGCGTCGGTGGCGACGGTCTCGCCGGATGCAGCCAGAAAAGACTCAAAACAGTTCAACCAGTGTGAGAACTTAGCAGGCGAGTCCGGTTCTTGCAGGTCGAGTTCCAGGCACTTGATCTTAAGTATCTGCAGCATCGTTATTTTTTTTTTTGTCAGTAGTTAATAAAATTGATGCGCTATCGATTCTAATAAAAGGCTGAGTAGAGTTCAGAACAACAGGCTTTTATTAACTACTGAATGCAACTACAAACAGATCAGGACTATGCCTCTAGTGGACGACCGAATGGCAGAGAGCTGCCGTGCAGCCGTCCTTATACCAGGTAGCCAAGGGCGGAGTCAGCTGAGGCATAGTCAGGTATAACAGTGAAACAAGAGTGAACGACAACAACAACAACAGTGAACACCGTGAACGACAGTGGTTTACCACACCCCCCTTCTTCCCCCTCCCCCTTCTTCCCCCCTCCCCCTTCCTCCCCCCTCCCGCTTCTTCCCCCTCCTCCTTTCCTCCCCCGCCTCCTCCTTCCCCCCTTCCCCCCAGTCACGCTCTCTCTTCCCCCCCGTCGATCTCTCTCTTCCCCCCGTCACTCTCTCTCTTCCCCCGTCGCTCTCTCTCTTCCCCCCCCGTCGTTCTCTCTCTTCCCCCCGTCGCTCTCTTCCCCCCCCGTCGCTCTCTCTCTTCCCCCCCATCGCTCTCTCTCTTCCCCCCGTCGCTCTCTCTCTTCCCCCCCAGTCGCTCTCTCTCTTCCCCCCCCCAGTCGCTCTCTCTCTCTTCCCCCCAGTCGCTCTCTCTCTTCCCCCCAGTCGCTCTCTCTCTCTCTTCCAACAACAACATGCCCTCGAAAACATGTCCGGCTATACACTCGAAAGTTATAGAGTGTACCTACACGTGCGTTACATCAAAAGAAAGCTTACGATTCCAAAACGGTCGTAAGCGTATTTACGTTTCGGCCGGACAAAAATTGTACCCGCGGTATCCAAAAAATGTTCAAAATTCCGCTCATTAGCATCTCATTATCCGCTCATTAACAATAGAGTGACGTCGAGGTCGATCAATCGTACGCCGGGTTCCTGGCGCATGCGGGCGGGCCCTCCTACAGTCGAGTGACGGGACGATTGACCAATGCTGCGCTTCGGTGACCTGACGGTCAACCAATCGGTGCGTGTGTGGGCAGGCCTTATCGTTCTGAACCGAGGTGAGTCGCCGCCATCTTGATTCCAAACTTTTCATTTCTTTTTCCCGCTTTCTGCGTGTTTCTTTTCAAATCTACATTTCCAGCAAAAAAAAGTTGCTTTTAAAAGACAAATTGTTTTTTAAAAAAGTTAATTAATTTGTAAATCTTTTGCCTAACCTCTATAATTTTCCTACCTTTCACCGTTTTTCCAGGCCTCAAAGCCTGGGCGTCTGTTGACCAGCCACGCCCGAGCTAGGCGCCTCCCGTCGCGATCGACAAAAGGCCAGCGATCGCCGCCATCTTTGTGAAGGCTGGAGGGGGCGGGCCTGAGCCGAGCGTCGCCACTGCCGCCATCTTAGTAAAGGCGGGTGGGGCGGGAGTCAGCGTCCGTGTCATCTTCCGCCCGGAGCGCGACTTGAGTCCGGCCGGGCCTCGGGCGGTAGGTTGCGCGGCGGCGTCTCTCTGGTCTTGAAGCTGGCTCGGGCGGGGAGCGGGGCTCGGGAAGGCGGAGCTCGGGAGAGCGGGAGGGCGGGGCTCCGGAGAGCGGGAGGCCGGGGCTCTGGAGAGCGGGAGGCCGGTGCTCGGGAGGGCGGGGCTTGGGCTGAGCCATGTCAGTGCGTGGGGCGGCACGGAGCTCCGCAGAGCCATTGGGTCTGCTAGCTACCCCCTCCCTTTCTCCCCCCACACCCCCCCTCCCCTCCCCTCTTCCTCCCCCCTTCCCCTCCCCCCTCTCTCCCCCGCTCCCCTCCCCCCTCTCCCCCTCCCCTTCCCCCTCTCCCCCCACACCCCCCTCCCTCCACACACCCCCCTTCCCCTCCCCTCCCCTCCCCCCTCCCCTCCCCCCCACCCCCTCCCACCCCCACCCCCAACCCCTCCCCATCCCCTCCCCCTCCCCCTCCCCCCCAACCCTCCCCCCCTCCCCTCACCCCCTCCCCCCCACCCCAACCCCCCCTACACCCTCCCCCACCCCCCCTCCCCTCCCCCCTCGCCCCACCCCCTCCCCCACTCCCCCCCAGTCGCTCTCTCTCTTCCCCCAGTCGCTCTCTCTCTTCCCCCCCCAGTCGCTCGCTCTCTCTCTCTTCCCCCCAGTCGCTCGCTCTCTCTCTCTCTCTTCCCCCCCCCAGTCGCCGAGGTGAGCGGCCGCCATCTTGATTCCAAACTGTTCATTTCTTTTTCCCACTTTCTGCGTGTTTCTTTTCAAATCTACATTTCCAGCAAAAAAAAAGTTGCTTTTAAAACACAATTTTTTTTTTTTAAAGTTAATTAATTTGTAAATCTTTTCTCTAACCTCTATAATTTTCCTACCTTTCACCGTTTTTCCAGGCCCGGGGCCTAGGCTTCTCCAACTGCCAGCAGCGCAACTCCAGTCCCAGGCTCCCGACCTAGACAGGGACAAGCACTGGCAGAGGGGAGAGGGTGTGCTGCCTCAGCTCCATTCCCGGGGTCGGTAGGTGGGGAGGCTTCATAAGCAACTGGGGTAGGTCGCAAGCCCCGAATAATAATCTGAAGATCCTGTGTTTGCAGCTGAGGGAATTTCTTCTGCTGACAGCCCCAGGTTAACGGCAGCCATCTTTGTCAAGGAGGGTCAAAAGTTTCAGTGCGACGCCATTTTGATTCAGTGTGTAACAGAGTGCATGCGCGGCCATCTTAGTACAGGAACATAGAGTGGGTGGGGCTTCAGTGCTCCCAATCGGGTCCTAATGACCGGGACAGACAATCCACTGTGTGGGCGGGGCCTAATCTTTCCAACTGAAAAGCAAGCGGCGGCCATTGTTTGTGATACAACACACTGACAGGTGAGGACCCCTTTTTTAATAAAAAGATTGGTCAGGTTGTAAAGTGTATGTTATAGAAAGATTTACCAAAAATGTTTTATAAGTACTTTAAGTTTCATGTTTCAAGGTATTAAAAGGTAGGCTGGGCCATGTCAGTGCAGGGGCCCGAGGCCTAGGCTTCTCCAACGGCCAGCAGCGCAAATCCAGTCCCAGGCTTCCGGCCCAGACAGGGTCCAACACTGGCAGAGGGGAGAGGGTCTGCTGGCTCCCCCCCCTCCCTTTCCCCCCTTCCCCCCTCCTTCCCCCACACCCCCTTCCCCCCCAACCCCCCTCCCTTTCCCCCCTTCCCCCTTCCCTCCCCCCTTCCCTCCCCTCCCCCCTTCCCTTCCCCCCTCCCTTCCCTCTCCCCCTCCCACCCCCTCATCCCCCCACACCCCCCTTCCCCCCCACACCCCCTTCCCCCCACCCCCCACACCCCCGTCCCCCCCACCCACCCCCGTCCCCCCACCCCCCCTTCCCCCCCTTCCCCCCACCCCCCCACACCACCCCTTCCCCCCCAACCCACCCCTTCCCCCCAACCCCCTTCCCCCCCACCCCCCTACCTTCCCCCCTACCTTCCCCCCCACCTTCCCCTACCTTACCCCCCTACTTTGCCCCCCCTACCTTACCCCCACCACCTCCCCCTTCCACCTCCCTCCCACCTCCCCCTTCCCTCCCCCACTTCCCCCCACCCCCTTCCCTCCCCCACTTCCCCCCACCCCCTTCCCTCCCCCACTTCCCCCCAGTCGCTCGCTCTCTTCCCCCAGTCTCTCGCTCTCTCTCTTCCCCCCCAGTCGCTCTCTCTCTTCCCCCCAGTCTCTCGCGCTCTCTCTTCCCCCCAGTCGCTCTCTCTTCCCCCCAGTCACTCTCTCTCTTCCCCCCAGTCGCTCTCTCTCTTCCCCCCTTCTCTCTCTTTCCCCCCCGTCTCTCTCTCTCTTCCCCCCAGTCACTCGCTCTCTTCCCCCCAGTCGCTCGCTCTCTCTCTTCCCCCCAGTCGCTCGCTCTCTCTCTTCCAACAACAACATGCCCTCAAAAGACCCTCGGCACCGTCGGGCACTTCAGCTAGTTTGAAATAAAAACATAAGAACATAAGAAATAGGAGCAGGATTCGGCCATTTGGCCCCTCCAGCCTGCTCCACCATTCAATAAGATCATGGCTGATCTTCTACCTCAACTTGTAGGATTCGCAAAATTGAACATTGTCCTATAAGAGTCTATTGGCAGAAAAGGCCTTAATTTTAAAGACTGTTTTAAAAGAAGCCCAGGAAAAGGGGCACACAAAATGGCCGCCAGACACCGTGACCAGCTTTTTGGGACATTTTAAAATGGTTCCTGCAGTCCACAGACAGTTTTGTGGATTCAGCCCACAGTAAGTTCTGGAATGCAATTTCGGAGAATGCGAAACCGGACAGAACCCCATCCATATGGATTGGATGCAGATCCAATCAGATCGGCCTGTAGATAAAGGCCATCAAAATGTTTACCCAGACAAAGGGAAACAGCCTCAAATTCAAAGGGGGACATCAAGACCCATTAAAGACAATACAAGGTCATTCCAGACCAGAGATGGCAGTTACCGGCCATCCCGAAAGTAAACACAATGACTACCCCTCTGTGCTACAAGCCCACCAAAATTTAAACAAAGACTACCCTTGATATGGTGGGAGATAAGGGCCTCGATGAGAAGTATAATTGAAGACCCGGGGTAGCTATCAGGAGGATCGGAAGAGGATCGAGTTGGATGATCGAGGTTCGAGAGGGAAGATCGAGTCAGCGCCCAGACCCGGGGTAGCTATCGGGAGATCATCGATAAACCCCGGGCCATTTTGACAAGACGAAAAGACGGCGACCCTCCAAGAAGAAACCTATATGAAAATGTTCAAACAGTTGGTCTCTCTCCAGGCTGACGTCCAGGCCTGCTAACATCCAGTCTGTCCATGTCCATTACCTCGAGGGAGAAAAGAGTGTGTCGCAGCCCGCCACGTTCCGCTGACCACGTGGAGACAGGATGCCTGAGTGGGCCAAAACGCAGGCTTCAAAACCTCTATTTTCTAACTGGGACTGGTGAGCATGTTTCTGGCCCCTCATAATCTAATCTAGCTAGGTTTAGGGGGTGGGCATTTTAGGGGATAATTAACAATGAGTTGTTGTCCCTCGATGTTCCGTGTGTTTCCCTATTTCATGGTGAACCTTGTAAAGTATAATATGCCTGTAGTTATATTGGTTAGTGCTGTATTATGATTTGTTTTTCCCTCCCATGTACCTTATTTTTGGCTTACATTCAATTTTTCCTTTATACAATAAAATTTCACTTTGTTTCATTAAACTTGGTCTACAGAGTATTCTCTGCATTGTAGTTCCTGCCTCAAAGTCCAGTGTACAGAACCTAAGGGGTGAGTGGGTCGAACCACTCGGTAAATTACTGTGCAAAAGAGAGAAGTCTCACCAGAGAGAGAGACCTAGCAAGAGAAAAACCCTGACAGAAAATGGCGACCACGGCAGGACATTGGCAGCAGGATTGCAATGTATTAGACCCAGGTTTAAATGGACGAAATGTTATGGGTGAGAGGATAGCGGATTATGTTTTTGGTAAGGTAAATCTCACTAAGCAGTGGATTTCCGATCTCTTACTGGATGGGCGTCCGGTAGACGCAGCCGTCAGGTGGACAGAGAGTAAAGAACATAAAAGGTCAGTAGAGAAGGCAGTGTGGCTGATGTGCTACAAAAGACAAGTCCAGATTTTGGACAGAGTCATTGCAGCGCAGGCAGCCAAGATCAAAAGCCAGGCATCAGAAATAGAGGAAAAGGCCATGGGTGGGGAAAAGCTGATCGCAGCGCTTCACGCGCTGAATCAGGAACGCCAAACTGTAGCCAGCCAACATCAGGCTAAAGTAGAGTACCTGGAATGCCAGGTTACTGAGGCAAAGATTCATGAAGCGAGAGTACGGGAGAAAAGTGCCCGCCCGCACAACAGCTAAGAGCGCAGGAGGAGAAAGAAGTCGAGGTTAAGGCAGCTTACAGGCTGGCCATCGAGCAGGGGTTTGAAAGCGCAGACCATGGCCCCTGCCAGAAGGTGGTAGAAGACCTAAGAATGGCCCTGGCTAAGGCAAAAGGCATGCTGTGCCTAGTAAGCCCAAAGGCAGGTCACATAGATTTTCTAAAGGAATCCAAAAAACCGATTCCACGTGAAGTAGTTGTGGCACCAGCCACTGAACCCTCAGCACCGCCAAGCTATAGTGAGGTTTGGCCCGAAGGAGGGGTGGTAGAAGAGGAGGAAGCCGAGGTAGAACAGGAGGAAGAGCAACCCCCGGCAGTGAAGCCGGAGCCGGCACCAATGTGTCCTGCTCGGCACCAGAGGTACGGTCCCGCCGCCGCAAATGGCGATGACGAACCCCTCCAGAACCATCTCGTGCTGCCCCACAGTGCCCAACAAATCAGAGCGATGGTGAGCCACCTCCCAAAACTCTCCGAGAAGGGAGATCCCTCAATCCATTTCAGGGAGATAGAGCAGACAGCCGCCGTCAATGACTGCGATGGTCCAGAACAGGCTAAGATGTTGCTATTCTCCCTGGATAGCACAATCCTTCAGTGCCTTTCAGACGGGAGTAAGAGGGGGCAGAGAGGGTATGAGGAACTCCGGGACGAGGTCCTGGAGGTTATGGGAGTGGATGACGGCAACCCGTTCCTCCGTGTGGAAGGGACTATGCAGCTAACTGGAGAGCCCCCACGGGTTTTCGCAGAAAGGCTGTGGCCAGTGTATCGGCGCAGCTGTCCGGGCATGCCTGAACGGGCCGCAATGAACGATGTCCAGCGGGTTCATTGGCTCCGCTGCCTGGTTGCCAACAGCTTACCGCAGATACAGGCCCAAGCCAAATCTTGGTTTGACCCCCAAGGTCCCGGTACCACAGAGGAGACAGTGCTCCGACAGCTCACCATTGCGTATAAGAATTGCAGGGGTCAGGAGGCACCTCCCTCTAAGGGAAAAGTGCATGAGGCAAAACCCGCAGCCCCAAGTAAAAAGGAGTGGCATCAGGAGAGGAATCGCCCTCCCCAGGCCAAGCTCAATTGCTAGGGTGTGGGAAGGATGGACATTGGCGCAGGGACTGTAAAAATCCGTGGAAGGATAATAAGGGAAAATCTCCCGCAGCCCAAGCCCAAGCCCAGACCGCCCCAGCACGAGTCCAGGTCCAAGCCGCAGCCCCTGTCCCAGGAAAAGGAGCCGGTGCAGCTATAGATCCCGCTGCGATAGAATCAATTTTAGAGACAATGCGGTCTCTTATGATCTCACAGGGGAAGATAGCAGTCACCACCGGTCCCGTCGTTCCCGTGGCCCCGACTGCATCACCCCACTGACTAGAGCCAGCGCAGCCCATTTACCTGTGTTCGTTGCGATATGATTTATGGAGGCGACCCCTCGTGGTGATGGAGGTAGAGAAGGTAAAAGGGACCTATCTGTTGGATACGGGGGCATCGTGCACCGTGATCCACACAGCTAACCCTACCACCTCACCTCTGTCCACCGGGGTTCCATATATTCTGTTGGGCTTCACGGGCAAAGAACAGGCTGGCGCATTCTCCATCCCCCTCTCCATTCATTTAGGACCATTCCGCACCACGTGGAAGTGTATACTGATGAAGTGGGAGGTGGAGGGTGGAAAAGGGATCCTTGGGTCCGATTTCTTAGTAGAACACGGGATCCTCGTGGACCTTAGAAATCACTGTCTCTGGGGAGCGAGTACGGGTAAGAAAGGCGAGGTAGTCATCATCCCAGGGAAGGAAGGGAAAGGGACCCTATGTACCGTGAAGCCAAAAGAGGGCTACGACCTCGAGCTCATGGTCGCCAGCGTCCCACAAGATCTGCAGGCATTCGTGTCAGATCACCTGACTACGTTTGCCACTCACAAACACGATTGCAGGAGGGTCACCGGGTTTGAGGTCAGAGTCGACGGGGACCCCATGGCCCGACCCCAAAAACAGTACAACTTCCCCAGGGAAGCGGAGCCCGACATGGAGACAGCAATGTCTTCACTGGTGCAGCAGGGCGTGTTGAGGCCGATAGCCACCCACGTAAACTCTCCTTTGTGGCCGGTGAAGAAGCCGGACAATTCCTGGAGAGCCACGGTGAACTACAGAGTCCTCGATAGTAACATCCCAACCTGGGCGCCGACGGTAGCAGCAGTTGCCGACCTGATAGGGAGTATTCCAGCATCCGCGACCACGTTCACGGTGCTGGATATTTCCAATGGGTTTTGGTCCATCCCTTTAAGGAGGGAGGATCAGTACAAGTTCGCCTTTACTTTTAAAGGGCAACAGTACACCTGGAACTGCTTGCCACAGGGTTTCCACAACAGCCCCAGCATTTTCCATCAATGCATGGCAGGGAGCTTAAAAGAGTTCAGCCAGCCCAATCAGCTAGTGCAGTATGTGGACGACCTGCTCCTGTTCACAGATTCCAGAGAGGAGCATGGCCCACTATTGGCCGAGCTATTGGAGCTGTTAGGCAGAAAGGGTTTCAAGGTGAACCCAAAGAAGGCACGGATCGGCCAGCAGGAAGTAAAATTCTTGGGTCTGACCATCTGCGCTGGAGAGAGAGCCATAGACAAGGCTAGACGGGAATCGGTGCAAGACCCACCGGTCCCCACCACCGTAGCCCAGAAGTGGGAAGTAGGAGACAAGGTCATGGTAGGAAACTCTGCCTGAGTGGGGAGTTTAGAACCACTGTACATGGGGTCCTACAGTATTGTAGATAAAGCCAGCCCCATGGTATACGCAGTGAAGTTGTCCTGGCGCACTAAATGGTTTCACGTAAACCAGTGCAAACTATTTAAGCCGGGTGCAAAAGAGCCAACAACCGAGGCCAGGTCTGAGGGTAAAAATCCTCAGCCTGAGGCATGCAAAAAGTCACAGACCACACAGGCTGGTGCCGCAGCCTGCTTGAGGGGAGGAGCTATCCCGCCCACCTGGGAGGTTTCCCCATTGGCCTGGGACTCGGACGGGGAAGAGCCCGAAGACCAAGGCCCTCCCCCTGACCCAAGCACAGTTAGGGGGGAGCCCGAACAGCTAGGCCCCGCCCCTGACACGATTCTGGAGGAGGTGGAGTCGGAGGACGGAGGTCCCGCCCTCGGCTCAAGCTTAGGGGAGGTAGAACTTGGGGGCGGAGATTCTCCACCTGTAGAGACAGGTAGGGAGGAGTCGTCTGTCACAGACCCAAATCCCAAAGGGGCAGAGTCTGAGGGAAGGGAGCCGAAGCCGACAGTCGTGGAGAAGCCACGGGCTGTGAGGGCTGAAGTCCCAACCAAAGGTCCACTCGCAAAGGGAGCCTCACCCGAAGTACCCCCTCGCAGGTCGTCTCGGACGCCTCAGCCAATAAAGCTCTGGCCCGATTCCCCCTACTTCAGCAGACACCGACTTGGGAAATACCATGAAAGATGCAGTCCCCAATTGGCAGCAAAAGGCTGCGGGGGACTCAAGCTACAGGTCAGTGCGGCCCCACCACAGGGAGCGGTGAGCTGCAGTCCGAACAGGGATTAGGCAGGCCGCCCGGGGACGGGCGGCGCTGTATGTTGTGTATGTACCTTTAAGAGAGAACTGATTTTATACTGTAGTACCGGCAGTGACCACACCTGTATATAAAGCCATAGCAGGCTTCTGTACTTTCAGTTTAAGCTTACCCTCTGTTCAGTAAATACCTGTTATTATTGTTCTCCTGCAGTCCCTGTATTATTGATACGCGGACACTACACTGGCGACGAGCAGGTTCAAACTCATCTGCAGTACTGCATCACCTCACGGGGATCTTTCCCTGAAAAGAAGCTTCTTGGAGGTCGAAGTCAGAGCAACGGGCGTCGACCGCGGGCAACCGCCCAGTGATCCATCGGAGTTCGGAGAATTGCAGGGGAGGCTGTGGAGAGCTGGGCTTGGCTCCCCAGTCAAGGTGTTCCAGCAAATCGTGCTGGTAGCAGGTAGTGCGCTGACCCTTCCGGACTGCGGCGGGCTCGAGCTCGATCGAGCAGCTCTGCAAAGCGGCCGTGCAGCGTCGTCGGGAGGAAAAGAGAGAGAGAGAGGGTGGAGCACACAGGGCGCGGTCGGTGCTCAAGAACCGGGCAGTGTAGAGAAAATAAAACGAGGGGAAGGAAAAGTGAGATGCGCCGAAGCCGCGGGTCGCCGCCATTACCCTGTAGAACGCTAGGAGCAGCGTGGCAGCAAGGGGAAGAAGGAAAAGCGTGGGAGGCGCCATTTTATTCCATTGGGGAAGAAGGAAAAGCGCGGGAGGCGCCAATTTAATCCATTGGGGAAGAAGAAAAAGCGCGGGAGGCGCCATTTTAAACCACCCAAGATGCCGAAGAGTGGCAGTATCACTGCTTTCGACAGCGAGGTAGAAGTCTGGACTACGTATGTGGAAAGAATTGAAGTGTACTGCAAGGCAAATGAGGTGGCCGATGGAAAGAAGGCGTCGGTATTATTAAATTTGATGGGCGCGAGAACGTACGGCCTATTGCGGAATTTAATTACCCCAGCTAAACCAATAGAGAAAAGTTTTGAAGAGATTGTTAATATCTTACAGGAACACCTAAACCCTACACCGCTGCTGATAGCAGAAAGATTCAAGTTCCATAAAAGAAACCAGCACAAAGATGAGAGCAATGCTGACTATCTTACGGAATTACGCAAGTTATCGAAGCACTGCCAGTTCGGAGCAGGACTGGCAGACACCTTAAGAGATAAGTTTGTCTGCGGGCTCCAGATTGAAGGAACCCAGAAACGACTACTTTCGGAAAAGGACCTGATGCTAGAACAGGCTTTCAGCGTGGCAGTATCCTACGAAGCAGCAGCACGGGGAGCTGCGGAAATACAACAGAAACCACAAGAATACAGCGCTAACGAAATGGCATATGGAGCAGAAAAGTGCTATCGCTGCGGCAGAACAACCCATGATCAGAAGGACTGCTGGTTTAAGGACAAAGTATGCAGGCAATGTGGGAAAATGGGACACATAGCAAGAGTCTGCAGGTCGGGAAAGAAAACCAACACTAAAAGAACTACTAAGGAAAAGTACAAGAAAGTAAAAAAAATGACAGACAGTAGTTCAGAATATCAGGAGAGTGATAATGACTCCGGGAGCAGGAGACTAAGTTGTCTAAAGTTACACAACGTGATCGCAAAGGAGGATCACCGAACCATTTGGGTCACCCTCATGATAGCAGGGTCCCAAGTAAAGATGGAATTGGACACAGGATCAGCCCTAACTGTCATGAATCGACGAGACTATGAGCGGCTATTCTCACACATACCCTTGAAGGACACGTCCATTGTATTGAAGACATACACGGGGCAAAAAGTCTACCCCAGAGGAAAAATAAGGGTGCCAGTTAAATACAACGGCAAGGAAACACAGAAACTGTATCTATATATACTACAAGATGGAGGACCACCATTATTGGGACGTGAATGGATCTGAAAAATACAATTGGATTGGCATTCCATTCAGGCGCTATCTGTGACTGACAAAAAGGATGACGACGTCACACCTGGACGACTGTCAAAAATTCTAACTGACGCGAAAGAGGTGTTCCAACAAGGACTTGGGACTCTAAAAGGAGTAACAGCAACGATAAAAATCGAAGAAAACGCAAACCCAAAATTTTTTAAGGCCAGACCGGTACCGTACGCGATCCGCCCAGCCGTTGAAGCAGAGCTGGAGAGTCTGGAGCGTTCGGTTGTGCTGTCCAAGGTGGACTGGAGCGAGTGGGCCACACCCATCGTTCCTGTAATGAAGAAATCATTGAGCAGCACACCTGGGGAGCTGAAGAAGGTTCGCATCTGTGGGGACTTCAAGGTAACTGTGAACCCAGTCCTGCACACAGTACAATAGCCACTTCCACGGATAGAAGATATTTTCGCCTCACTATCTGGAGGGAAACACTTTACGAAGATTGATCTGGCCCAAGCGTATCTGCAAATGGAGGTGGAAGAAGCATTTAGGAAATACCTCACGATAAACACTCATAAAGGTCTTTACCAGTACAACTGACTGGTATTCGGGGCAGCATCAGCCCCGGCTATTTGGCAGAGGGCGATGGAACAAGTCCTGCAAGGGATCCCGGGGACCCAGTGTTATTTGGACGAGTTCCTGGTTACGGGCGAAAATGACAGTGAACACCTTGCCAACCTGGAGCAGGTGCTCACTAGATTACAAGAATATGGGCTACGAGCCAACCGCCCCAAATGCGAGTTCTTCAGGAGACAAATCTCGTATTGTGGCCACATGATTGATGAGGAAGGGTTGCATAAGTCCGCAGACAAGATTGAGGCAGTAGTCAAGGCTCCAGCACCGGAAAATGTGTCGCAACTGAGGTCGTTCCTCGGGTTGGTGAACTACTACCATAAGTTCTTGCCGAATTTATCTACAATTCTGCACCCACTGAACGCCCTGCTGCAAACTGGAGTAACATGGAAATGGAGTGATGAGTGTAAGCGTGCCTTTCAGAAATGTAAATGCCTAATCACTTCAAAAGAAGCATTCACAGAATCACAGAAACCCCACAGTGCAGATAGAGGCCATTTCGGCCCATCAAGCCTGCACCGACACATATCCCACCCGATCCCCGTAACCCCTACACCAACACATATCCCACCCTATCCCTGTAACCCCACGTATTTAATCCCCCTAACACTAAGGGTCAATTTATCATAGCCAATCAACCTAACCCGCACATCTTTGGACTGTGGGAGGAATTGGCCCACTACAATCCAACACTACCGATTCGGTTGGCATGTGATGCGTCTCCCTACGGCATTGGAGCGGTGCTGTCACACAAATTCCTTGACGGTTCAGAGAGGCCAATAGCCTTTGCGTCGCGCTCGTTAACCTCAGCTGAGCGTAACTACGCCCAGATTGACAGGGAGGCCCTCAGCCTGGTGTGGGTGGTGAAGAAGTTCAATCACTATCTGCACGGGCAGAAATTCACCCTACTGACTGATCACCAGCCTCTTGTCTCCATTTTTAACCCAAAGAAGGGTATTCCGGTGATGACGGTGCAACGGCTGGAACGATGGTCACTTTTTCTAGGGGCACATCAGTACGACATAGAGTACAAGGGTACGAAACAGCATGGAAACGCTGATGGGCTGTCGTGCCTACCGTTGCCTACGGTGGAGGAAGCACCTGCAGTGGACCCTGTTGAGATATTCCATTCGACCATAGTCGAATGTCTACCTGTCACAAACTCAAGTATAGAGAAGGAAACCCGGAATGACCCGACACTCTCTCGGGTCTATGATTTGACGGTGAAGGGATGGCCAGCACATGGCGACTCACTGTTGCCAGCATTCTCGCCAAGGAGAGAACAGCTGTCGGTGTGCCGGGGGACCTTGATGTGTGGATCCCAAGTGGTAATTCCACCCAAGTTGAGAGATAGAATGCTCAATGAGCTTCATGAGGGTCATCTGGGAGGGGTAAAAATTAAGAGCCTAGCCAGGGCGTTTGTGTGGTGGCCGGGAATCGATAAAGAAATCGAGGATATGACCAAGAGATGCACAGGATGCCAGAAGGCCCAAAACGCTCCACCACAGGCCCCGCTACACCCATGGGAGTGGCCCTCATCTCCATGGCAACGGGTACACATTGATTTTGCTGGTCCATTTATGGACTCAATGTTTTTAATCGCCGTGGATGCCCATTCGAAATGGCCAGAGGTCATCAAAATGTCCTCCACCACCACGGAGAAAACTATTGCAGTCCTACGGACCATCTTCGCCAGGAATGGCTTGCCAGAACAGATTTGCTCCGACAATGGGCCACAGTTTGTGTCCGAGGATTTCCGGAGGTTTCTGAGGAATAATGGGGTGAAACATTACGCATCTGCCCCATATCATCCAGCCACAAATGGATTGGCTGAGAGGTTTGTTCAGACCTTTAAAAAGGCAATAAAAGCGATGTATAACGACGACATACCACTACAACACAAGGTGGATAATTTCTTGTTTGCTTACCGGAATGCGACACATGCAGTCACCAACCAAGCTCCAGCCATAATGTTCTTCAACCGAAGGCTAAGATGTCACCTGGATTTGCTCAAACCAAACATAAGATGAGATGTTGAGGATAAGCAATTCCAGCACATCAATGAGAAGCCAACCAGGAGCTTCAAGATAGGGCAACCAGTCTTGGCCCGCGACTACCGAACAGAAAAATGGCAGCCAGGAACGATATGCACACAGCAGACCACTAATGTACACAGTGGACGTTGGAGAGAGCATCGTGAGATGCCATGCTGACCAGATTCTAGAGTCACAGGAACAAGCCAAACCCATACCACGAGCAGGTGCACCTGGTAATGAACCCGAAGTGCAGATTGTGTCTACCTCAGAATCAGTGGTATTGGAAGCTGATGAACCAACCAATGACAATGAGCCAGAATCGACTCCACCGCAAGAACAGGATACTCGAGAAAGGCGCTATCCAGTCAGGATCAGGAAGCCTCCTCAAAGACTGAACTTATAAATGATTATTTCAGTTGATGTATATAGTACAGAGAAAATTGTAATTGTAATTAGTTATTATTTAGTTGTTAAATGAATGTTATGTACTGTTTATCTAAAAGGGGAGGAATTGTTGTGTATGTACCTTTAAGAGAGAACTGATTTTATACTGTAGTACCGGCAGTGACCACACCTGTATATAAAGCCATAGCAGGCTTCTGTACTTTCAGTTTAAGCTTACCCTCTGTTCAGTAAATACCTGTTATCATTGTTCTCCTGCAGTCCGTGTATTATTGATACGCGGACACTACACTGTACATAAGTTTAGTTAAGTTTAAATTTGGTTAAGTATAAGGTGTGTAAATTTTTAAGGTGATGGGTGTTATAAGAAATAGTTTTGGAATCTGCCCAGCACGTGTGTTTGTTTTGGATCGAGGTCGAAAGACCCGATCATGCCTTCACCTAGGCCAGAATCTCTCGGGAGCCTGGCTGTATCGTTTAATCTGTTGCAGCAACCAAAGGTACCATGGAGAGGATTCTCATCGTGTTCGCAGTGATCGGGTGTAGCTTGGCCTATCAGGGCTACACCAAGGACTCCATCGTGTATGGATGCTCCGGGGACACTGCCCCATTGCGACTGATGGGACAGGTGAACGGGACGTTAAGGAAACAGCCACCTACTTCCACGAAGGGAGGTGGCCAGGATGGCTGGGGTTGAACTCTACGGAATACTCCAGCCAGTCTGGGTTTGCACACGGAGAGACTTCTCTAATGTGTCCCAGGGTGAGGATCATCGCGCCCAGAGTCAGCGTAACCGTCGGGAGGAAGATTTGTTTAGTATGCAACGGACATGTTCCTTTGGACAGATGGTGGTGGCTTCGGAAGCTGAGTAAGACCATGAAAAACTCCACGGTCGAGTGGGAGCGACTGGGTAACAATACCCATCGGACTATTATGGGGATTCATGGGGGATTGAGTGTCTGTTGGGACAAGTGGTGGGAACCAGATGAGGGGATTTACATCTGCATGTGGGGTTCAGAACACGTCTGCCCCACAGGCGTCTCCATCTTTTTCCAAAGACAGTGGCAGAATGCTGGGAAAGGGATGAGGTGGGACGTCAGCACGCGGGCGTGCGGAGTCCCATACTCTCCGATCCCGGTGAATGCCACTGAGCTCATCACCTGCCCCCGCAAGTCCCTGCCAACGATTCCGGTAGCCAAAGCCCGCAAGGAAGGGTGCCCCGCCACTACCAAGGGACCCGGGAACGGACTGGTGTTGGTACCCACAGGTCAGGTGCTGTACCAAGGGGTGCACTATGCGGTAGCCTCGGTGATTTTAAACCTCACTGAGGTGCGGTTGCCAGAGTGGTGCCCCAAGGAAACGGAGCAATTGTACCAGGTCCTGTTAACAAGTATGTTCAGACAATTTTATGAGTTCGACTTTGCCGATGTCGAAAGAGCCGGATTGTACACCACACCACATGAGGTCTTGGACAGGGTAGGGAGACAAAGAAGGGGTACAGTCAACGACATTTTTACCGCCTTTAACACAGGGACTTCCGTCATCAACACTCTGGATGATGTGGAGCTGCAGACCCAGATCAATGGTTTAAAAGCGCAGTTAAGAAAAATACTGATGGACGAGAATAAGGTCGTGGGTTCTGAGTTACATGAGGACCAGGCCATGACACTACACTTAAAAGAAATCATAGCTGAGCTGGAGAAACACGCTAAAACGGTAAATGCTCTCATCAGAGAGGATCGGAATGCGTCAGATCAGGCTGCGCAGAATGAGGCGTGCGTGCTGTATGGGGCGTGGTTACTGGGCGAGGGCCGCAGTAATCTGGAGGATTTAAAACAAGGCTTGGTCCCCTCCTGGATCAGCAATAAGCACCTCGCAGACCTCTACCCTTTTGAGAACGCATTAAGTCCGTGCCAGCTCAGACTAGCTTCAGAGGCCTACCCAGTCCCAGTGGACTGTGGGCGGGCTAATCACACCATTATGGGTATAGTGGTAAGAATGCCGGTTATGGGAAAGACAGCTAAACCCGCCCCAGTATACAGGGTGGAGAACATTGGAGTCATTCAAGGGGGTGCACACATTTGCTACGCAGCGGTCCCACCTTACGTCATTCGATGGGAGCATGCAATGACGGGTACCGACCTCTCGGGGTGCCGGAGCCGGGGAGCACACATCATCCTGTGTCCCCAGCACTTGAATGCCTATTCGAAACCACAGTGCGGGTTCAGAACTGCTGGCGCGAAGCCTATAAATTGCACCATGGAGGCAATGGCACAAAGCCATGTGCCCCCGCAGGTGACATATATAGGAGGTGGGACATACTGTGTCACCACTGCAGCGCCCCACTACCAACATGGACAGCACGGCTGGTGTCCGGTCAGTGACAGCAGTTTCTGCTTCAAACCCAAGGCAGAAGTTCAAGTGGCCCAAGAGCGAATTGTCCCTATTCCTGAACCTTCCACTGTTGACCTCACTGTCAAAGAAAATTTCACCGCTCTGCAACGATTCATTGCACATTTTGGCTACGTCATTCCCCCTCTCCCTGAACACCTTACCAAGATACTAAAAGCCGTTGCCGTTTCACAGAAACATTTTTACATGCTGGAGCAGAAGACATTAGAAATAGGGGCAGACATATTAGATATAGTGACCCCACAGTGGTGGGACCTGTTCACTAATATAGAAGTCCCTTCATGGATTAGGATAGCCTTCCACATCCTCGTAGTATGTCAGATTTTTATTGTGATTTATTTACTCTTTGTATATTGTAAGAGGGACAAATGTTTCCAGAAGTATGAGAACAGAGAAGAATGGAGGGAGCATTATGTGTGGGTAGACGAGGAGACACCCGTTTAAATTTTGCTGCTATGTATAGAGTTAGAGTTTCCCTCCCTCCTCTATTTTTGATAGTATTCATGTGTGATTTTGTGTGTATTTTCTTTCTTTATTATTTTTATTGAAGTTTATTATGTGTGTTTTTATTAATCACAGAAATCACAGATCACAGAAACCCCACAGTGCAGATAGAGGCCATTTTGGCCCATCGAGCCTGCACCGACACATATCCCACCCGATCCCCGTAACCCCTACACCAACACATATCCCACCCTATCCCCGTAACCCCACGTATTTAATCCCCCCTAACACTAAGGGTCAATTTATCATAGCCAATCAACCTAAATAAAAGATAATATGTATGAACCAGGTGGTGTAGGGGTACTAGGCCCCCCTCCACACCTGGAAATATGTGTGTCAGATTTTAACTCCAATGTATTGCCATCTATAGATGCTTAATGTACACTGTGGGTTGTCTGAAATGGGAAATGCATGTGTCGTGGGGTCATAGATAGGTAAATACAGGGGATGGCTTGATTATGGAGAGTCAGAAAATTTTGCTCACCCAGAATTATGATACTTCAAGCAAGTTATAGTATCATCAGTGGGGACTGTAGGATTTGCAAAATTGAACATTGTCCTATAAGGGTCTATTGGCAGAAAAGGCCTTAATTTTAAAGACTGTTTTAAAAGAAGCCCAGGAAAAGGGGCACACAAAATGGCCGCCAGACCCCGTGACTAGCTTTTTGGGACATTTTAAAATGGTTCCTGCAGTCCACAGACAGCTTTGTGGAGTCAGCCCACAGTAAGTTCTGGAATGCAATTTCGGAGAATGCGAAACCAGACAGAACCCCATACATATGGATTGGATGCAGATCCAATCAGATCGGCCTGTAGATAAAGGCCATCAAAATGTTTACCCAGACAAAGGGAAACAGCCTCAAGTTCAAAGGGGGACATCAAGACCCATTAAAGACAATACAAGGTAATTCCAGACCAGAGATGGCAGTTACCGGCCATCCCGAAAGTACTTTAAACACAATGACTACCCCTCTGTGCTACAAGCCCGCCAAAATTTAAACAAAGACTAACCTTGATATAGCGGGATGTAAAGGGCCTCGATGAGATGTATAATTGGAGACCCGGGGTAGCTATCAGGAGGATCGGAAAAGGATCAGAAGAGGATCGAGTTGGATGATCGAGGTTCGAGAGGGAAGATCGAGTCAGCGCCCAGACCCGGGGTAGCTATCGGAAGATCATCGACAAACCCCGGGCCATTTTGACAAGACGAAAAGACGGCAACCCTCCAAGAAGAAACTTATATGAAAATGGTCAAACAGTTGGTCTCTCTCCATGCCGACGTCCAGGCCTGCTAACATCCAGTCTGTCCGTGTCCATTACCTCGAGGGAGAAAAGAGTGTGTCGCAGCCCGCCATGTTCCGCTGACCACGTGGAGACAGGATGCCTGAGAGGACCAAAACGCAGACTTCAAAACCTCTATTTTCTAACTGGGACTGGTGAGCATGTTTCTGGCCCCTCATAATCTAATCTAGCTAGGTTTAGGGGGTGGACATTTTAGGGGATAATTAACAATGAGTTGTTGTCCCTCGATGTTCCGTGTGTTTCCCTATTTCATGGTGAACCTTGTAAAGTATAATATGCCTGTAGTTATATTGGTTAGTACTGTATTATGATTTGTTTTTCCCTCCCATGTACCTTATTTTTGGCTTACATTCAATTTTTCCTTTATGCAATAAAATTTCACTTCGTTTCATTAAACTTGGTCTACAGAGTATTCTCTGCATTGTAGTTCCTACCTCAAAGTCCAGTGTACAGAACCTAAGGGGTGAGTGGGTCGAACCACTCGGTAAATTACTGTGCAAAAGAGAGAGAGGTCTCACCAGAGAGAGAGACCTTGCAAGAGAAAACCCCTTACAAACTCCACCTTCCTGCACTATCCCCATATCCCTTAATTCCAAAGATTCACAACCCTTTGAGTGAAGAAATTTCTTCTCATCTCAGTCCTAAATGGCCGACCCCTTATTCTGAGACTGTGACCCCGTGTTCTAGATTACCCAGCCAGGGGAAACATTTTCTCAGCCTTAATCCTGTCAAGCCCTTTAAGAATTTTATATGTTTCAATTAGATCACCTCTCATTCTTCTAAACTCTAGGGAATATAGGCCTAATCTACTCAATCTCTCCTCGTAGGGCAATCCCTTCATCCCAGGAACCAGTCTAGTGAACCTTCGTTGCACTCCCTCTAAGCAAGTATGTCTTTCCTTAGGTAAGGAGACCAGAACTATACAGTACTCCAGGTGTGGCCTCACCAATGCCCTGTATAATTGTAGTAAGACTTTTTTACTCTTATACTCTAATCCCTTTGTAACAAAAGCTAACATACCATTTGCTTTCCTAATTGCTTGCTGTACCTGCATGTTAACTTTCTGTGATTCCTGTACAAGAACACCCAGGTCCCTCTGAATGCAAACATTTCCCAGTCTCTCACCATTCAAAAAATATTCAGCTTTTTTGTTTTTCTGACCAAATTGGATAACTTCACACTTCCCCACATTGTATTCCATTAGTCATATTCTTGCCCACTCAGTCAACTTGTCTATATCTCTCTGCAGCATCTTTGCGTCCTCCTCACAGCGTCCTTTCCCACCTAACTTTGTATCATCGGCAAATTTGGATATGTTACACTCAGTCCCTTTATCTAAGTCATTAATATAGATTGTAAATAGCTGAGGCCCAAGCACTGATCCTTGCGGTAGCCCATTAGTTACAGCCTGCCAACCCGAAAAAGTCCCGTTTATTCCTACTCTCTGGGCTGGATTTTGCCAGCCCTGGGGAGGCGGGTTTGGAGGTGGGACTGCCGGGAAAATGGCAGAATTTGGGGGTGGGTGCCCAACCCGCCCCCGACCCGCCTCCATGCCATCTTGCCAGGAGGCGGGTAGCCGTCCCGTGCCGGGTCCTGTCTCCTTGGAGGCGGTAAGGGATTACAGCCACTTAACTGCCTGTTAGCAGGTAGTTAACAGGCAGATAGGAGGATTATCCCCTTTTTGCCCACACAAGTGCGGGCTTCCCGAAGGCTCAGAAACCTGCTAGGGTCACTGAGGCAAGTAGTGGGCCTGCGGGGGTCGGAGGGGTCCAAAAGTGTGCTGTGGAGGTAAGTGATGGGTGCAAGTGTGGAGAGGTGAGTATCTGAGGTAAGTGCAAAGTGTGAGAAAAAGTGTACTTACCTTTGTTTCTTCCTGCAGGCTTCAATTCTTGGGTAAGCGGAGAGTCTCGCACCTCCACGGTAGAGATGACAGATGACCGTTGCATTCTCCAATGCAATAACCATCTAATTTCTGCAAAAGAAAGAGGTTTGATGAGGTCTTGAATTTAAGAACTCATCAAACTACAGAGAATGTCAGTGTTTGACAGTTTCACAGAGCTGTCAAATGATGACAATTCATCTGTCAAAAATTTTTGACAGATGGAACGTCATACGTTGACATTCTCTGTAATTGGCTTTCACTTAACTGGCCTGCTAAGCCCGCTGGGCGGCTTAACAAGGTCAATCAAGGGAAAATAGCGTGGGTTGGCCAGAAGTTGATGGAGGCGGGACTGAAACCCGACAAATGGGAGTCCCGCCTCCAAAAGCTCCCCATTGGCAAAACCCAGCCCTCTGTTTCTGTCCATTAACCAATCCTCGATCCATGCTAATATATTACCCCCAATCCCATGAGTCCTAATTTTGTGTAATAACCTCTTGTGTGGCACCTTATGGAATGCTTTTTGAAAATCCAAATATACTACATCTACTGGTTCCCCCTTATCCATCCTACTAGTTACATCTTCAAAAAACTCTTAACAGATTTGTCAAACACAATTTCTCTTTCATAAAACCATGTTGACTCTGCCTAAACATATTATGATTTTCTAAGCCCCCTGTTACCACGTCCCTAATAATAGATTCTAGCATTTTGCCCACTACTAATGTCAGGCTAACTAGCCTATAGTTCCCCGTTTTTTCTCTTCCTCCTTTCTTAAATAGCGGGGTTATGTTTGCTTCCTTCCAATCCTTGGGGACTGTTCCAGAATCTAGGGAATTCTGGAAGATTAATACCAGTGCATCCACTATCTCTGCAGCTACCTCTTTTAAAACACTAGGATGGAGGTCATCAGGTCCAGGGGATTTGTCGCCACTTAGTCCTATTAATTTCTCTAGTACTATGTCTTTACTTTTACTGATTTCTTTAAGTTCCTCATTCTCTCAGGACCCTTGGTTCCCCATTATTTCCGGACTGATTTTTGTGTCTTCTACCGTGAAGACAGATACGAAGTACTTGTTTAATGTCTCTGCCATTTCCTTATTGCCCATTATAATTTGTTCTGTCTCTGCCTCTAATGGGCCTACGTTTACTTTCACTAATCTCTTCCTATTTCCATACCTATAGAAACATTTACAATCTGTTTTTATGTCTCTTGCTAATTTACTCACATATTTTTTCTCTTTCCTTATCAATTTCTTGGTCCTCCTTTGCTGAATTCTAAAATCCTCCCAATCCTCAGGCTAACTATTCTTTTTGGCAACATTATAAGCCTCTTCCTTTGATCTAATACTATCTTTAACTTCTCTTGTTAGCCACGATTGGACCACTTTTCCTGTGAGATTTTTGTGCCTTAAAGGAATGTATATTTGTTGTAAATTATGTATTAATTCTTTAAATGCTAGCCATTGCTTGTCTACTGCCATACCTTTTAATGTAGTTTCCCAATCTACCTTAGCTAACTCGCCCCTCATACCTTTGTAGTTTGATTTTAGATTTAAGACCCTAGTTTCGGACTTAACTAAATCACTTTCGAATTCAATATAAAATTCAATCATATTATGGTCACTCTTCCCTAAAGGCCTCTTTACTACAATGTTATTAATGAACCCTTTCTCATTGCACAATACTAGATCTAAAATAGCCTGTTCCCCAGTTGGTTCCTCAACAAACTGATCTAGAAAACTATGTTGCATACATTCCATGAACTCATCCTCCACACTATTACTGCAAATTTGGTTTGCCCAGTCTATATGTAGAGTAAAGTCCCCCATGATTACTGTATTACCCTTGTTACATGTGCCTCTAATTTCCTGATTTATACTCTGTCCTACATTACAACTACTGTTTGGGGGCCTATAAACAACTCCCACCAATATTTCCTGCCCCTTGCTGTTTCTTAGCTCCACCCAAACTGATTCTACTTCTTGATTTTCAGAGCTAAGATCCTTTCTCTCTACTGTCTTTATCCCATCCTTTTATTATCAGTGCTACCCCGCCTCCTTTTCCATTTTGCATATTTCTTCTAAAAGTTAAGTATCCTGGAATATTCAGTTCCACGTCTCCGTAATGGCTATTAGATCAAACCTATTCATGTCTATCTGTGCTATTAATTCATCTATTTTATTGCGAATGCTTCGCGCATTCAGATACAGTGCCTTTAGCTTTGACTTTTTTCTATTTTTCCCTGATGCCACCTTAGACACTGATGCCCTATTGCCTTTGTTACTCTCTCTGTCCTTTCCTGACCCACTCTGCTTATTTTTACCCAAAACTCTGCTCTGCTCTAAAGCCTTGACATTTCCCTCGCTGCTTTTAAATTTACTCTTTCCTGAATCCTCCCAACCCCCCTTCATTAGTTTAAAGCCCAGTCTACTGCCCAAGTTATTCAATTCGCCAGGACACTGGTTAAGTGGAGCCCGTCCCAACAGAACAGCTCCCTCTTTCCCCAGTACTGGTGCCAGTGGCCTGTGAAGCAAAACCCCTGCCTCCCACACCACTCTTTCAGCCACGCATTTAACCTTCTCATCTGCTTATCCCTATGCCAATTGGTGTGTGGCTCAGGTAACAAACTAGAGATTATTACCTTTGAGGTTCTGCTTTTTAATTTGGACTCCAACTCCTCAAACTCTCTCAGCAGAACCCCATTCCTATTTCTACCTATGTCATTGGTTCCTACGTGGACCACGACAACTGGATCCTCCCCTTCCCACTCCAAGTTCTTCTCCAGCCGTGAGGAGATGTCTTTAACCCTGGCAATACAGCCTTCAGTACTCCCTGTCTCGGCTGCAGAGAACAGTATCTATCCCCCTGATTATACTGTCGCCTACCACTACCACATTCCTTTTAACTCCCCCCACTTGAATGGCCTCCTGTACCATGGTGCCGTGGTCAGTTTGCCCATCCTCCCTGCAGTCCTTGTTCTCATCCATACAGGCAGCAAGTACCTCGTACCTGTTGGACAAGGTCAAGGGCTGAGGCTCCTCCATCACTATATCCTGGGTCCCCATACCTTCCTGACTCGCAGTCACACCCTCCTGTCCCTGACCATTGACTAACTCTAAAGTACTATTTAACCTAAGGGGTGTGACTGCCTCCTGGAACAAAGTGTCCTGGTAACTCTTCCCTCCCTGATGCATCGCAATGTCTGCAGCTCGGACTCCAGCTCAACAACTCTGAGCCGAAGTTCCTCGAGCTGCAGACGCTTACCGCAGATGTGGTTGCTCGGGATCTCGCTGGTCTCCACCAACTCCCAGATGCTGCAGTTACAGCACACCACCTGCACTAACCTTATTTTATTTATATAATTAGTTACAGTTTTTACTTTTTATTTTTAGTTTTAATTAGTTAATTTAGTTTAGGTTATTAACTCAATAAAGTTATAGTAATTAATACTCTCCCAGTTCTGAATTTAATTCACTTACCTAACCTAGAGAGCAAAAGAGCTGTAATACTCACCAACCAATCACCTACCTGCTGTCCTGTGACATCACTCCTTGTTTTTTTAAGTCACACTCAGCTCCCTTTAAGCCGCCGCCTCCACTTAGGTCTGCACTGTGTGTGAATGAATGCTTATCTGTTTTAATTGATTGGCTATTGATACTTCTTCTTCTTTCGTATGGTAGTAGCAAAGCAAATCAAATGTCAATATCTAAGTCTGATATCCAGGGCAAAGCTTCTGGTGTAACAGACTGCCTGCGAATTTCCTCTGAGGGCAGCGCTCAATGAAGTGCTCCAGGGTCTGATTAGGAGCTCCGCAGTCTCATGATGGGGATGCTTTAACCTTCCATCTATGGAGAAGGTGGCAGCATCTACCGTGACCGGTTCTGAGGCGGTTGATGGTTGTCCACTGTTTGCGAGGGAGGTTTGATCCTTCAGGTTGTATTGTGGGGTCCTCTATCAGGAATCCATTGATACTTGTAAACCTTTTTTAAACTAAATTTCAAAACTGAGACGAGGAGGAACTACTTCACTCAGAGGGTGGTAGGTCCATGGAATATGCTGCCCCAAAAAGCTGTAGAAGCTACATCATTACATAAATTTAAAACAGAAATAGACAGTTTCCTAGAAGTAAAGGGAATTAAGGGTTACGGGGAGCGGGCAGGAATTTGGACATGAGTCTAGGTTCGGATCGGACATGGCCCTGTGGGTAGCGGAGCGGGCCCAGGGGCCGTGTAGCCTGATCCTGCTCCTATTTCGTGTGTCTAATTCTGTTAGATTCAGGAGATGGTTCTGTGATAGTGGATTGGCGGTTAGGATCAGATCAGCCATGATCTTATTGAATGGCGGAGCAGGCTCGAGGGGCCGATTGGCCTACTCCTGCTCCTATTTCTTATGTTCTCATGTTCTTATCTGTAGGTTGGTAGAAAAATGGACGTGAACTTTTTTTGTAATTTGATTATCCTGGCTTGTGGAATATAAGTGGTTTGGAGATTCTGATTAGCTCATATCAGGTAGGATATTGAACCATTGTGAGGATATCTCCTGCAAGAGGCCATGTGCTGTCACTTTGAGTATGGGTCTGTACAATGGGCTGGGCACTGGGGCACGGTTTATAATGATATAGTAGGAGGAAATCAAGTCCCAAAATTGTGGCATTTACCAGGTTAGAACAGAAGACTACTTGCGGGCCACAGTCAGTGCTATTCCGCCGTTGGCTGCTTGGGCATTATTTTCTCTTATGTTTATTCTCTGATATTTCCTTCCCCTATTTTCCATGCCTTTTTTCCTCTTTTGATTGTTTTCTTCCTCTTTCTCCTCTAACTTTCAATTGTTCATCTATGTCTCATTTATTTTTTTATTTTCTTTTGTCTTCATACGCCTTGTGTGTTTCCTGCAGATTTTCTTCTATCTTTCAGTCTTTTTCTATTTTTCTCCTGTTGTGTCTTTTTTTTGTGCAACAGCAGCTCATTGCCGTGGATCGGAGGAAGAGACGCTGGGCACATTTACATCTGGTGCGCGGGGGCGCGACAGGCACGTGCCAACTCTTCACATTTACATCGCAAAAATCAGCTCTTTTAATCCGAGGGCAGAATCATAGACCCACGTTCTCCCAAGTGCCAACTGTCAACGTACATAGAGATTCTCCCTGCTGATTTTTCCCTGTATGCAAATATTTGCTCTTGGTTTGGCTCCTCCTGGTGGTGGCAAGATTGAGACGAGACACTCACTGCTTAGGAAAACATCCCAGCACTCTGGTACAGCATATTGAAATTCCTGTGCATAATGCCTCTGTACCACCCTCCCTCTACCATAGAATCTTTGTCAGTCCTGTAACACTGCCAGGGTAAACTTGACTGAATCTCCATTTGACTGAATCTAAAAGTGACCAAATGTACCGTCAAGCATTGAGGGCGAGAGACTGCTTGGCAAAAACATTTGTAAAATAAGTGACGTGTTGGTACTTTTCCTTCAAAAGATAAGCTCTTGAAAATTCTGTGAGAACCGTGAGTCAACAACCCTGCAGATGTGAAAAACAATGGGCAGGATTTTCATTGGGCCGTGGAGGCGGGAATGGAGGCACGCGGGGGGCTAAAATCCCGAAATCGGGGGGCACAAACCCATTCCACACCCAACCCGCCTCCATGCCAGTTTCAAAGGAGGCGGATACCCGACCCGCGCTGGGAGCCGCCTCCCCGAGGCGGGAAAGGGATTAGCGCCAATTAACTGCCTGTTAACAGGCAGTTTTTAGCCTAATCCCTATTTTCATTCTTCAAGTGTGGGATTCCCGATGGCTCCAAACCACGCCAAGTTAGAGGAGGCGGGCCGTCGGGTTGAAGGGCTTGGAGGGGTCGAGATGTCCGGTGTTCAGGTAAGTGATGGGTGCATGAGTGCAGAGGTAAGTGTGTTTGGTGTGTTTAAAGAAGTTTTACTTACCTTTACAGCCTTCCTTCCTTCAGGTCTCAGGAGTCCCTCATCTCACCGGCACAGAAAGCAGAATGGCCGCGAGCTGTCAAAAATTGCAGCATTCAGCTTTCTGTCCTGGAGAGATCTCTAAATCATCCTGAGAGGAAGGAATTAACTTAGAGTACAGATTGTCAGTGTTTGACAGCTGTGAAACGCTGATATTTCATCTGTCAAAAGCTCTTGACAGATGAAATATCAATCTGTGACGTCACCTGTTGCCAGGTGGCCCTTAATTGGCCTGCTGAGCCCGCTGGGCAGGTTCAACAAGGTCAATCAAGTCAAAATCACGTGGGTTGGCTACAACTCGATGGAGGCGGGACTACAACCCCTAAAAGTTGTAGTCCCGCCTCCTACCAGCCTCCTCAATGAAAATCCAGCCCAATGACTCTCTCCAATCCTTGGATGTCTGGCCTTGGTTAACTAAACATCAAAACAGATAGAAAGAGAGAGAGAGAGAGAGAGAGGAAAACATGAATGCTGTGGGCGAGTTGCCAAGTTTTGGGGTCTAAGAGTTATTGGACACTGACATTCGGGGCTACAGTCGATGGTGACCTGGTCAGTTGCCAGTTAAAGTTAGCCATACATCTAGTCATCGTTGAGTTGACCTCGCACCTGGTGAATAGTATGTACAGGAAACTCTTTGGTATGCGGCACCAACGGGACCGGGATGGTGCTGGTTGATTAAAAAGTCCAGATGACGGAGAGGGTTATCTACCGAGGCTATTTTTAACAAACAAAAATTTTAAAAATCAAGCAATGTGCAGTATACAGTAATTGGACTTCCGACAGCGCCAAGAAGTCGAGTAGTGGCAGTTTGGAGAACTACCCCCACTGACTAACTCGGCCACCATGGGAGACTCGGACTCGGCAACATTTCCGGTTATTGAGGTGTTGTTTTCGGAGTATGAATTTTGCCGGTTAATAGAGCATTCCGGATATTTAGGTGCCGTTTAAACGAGAGTTTCCTGGTATGTGGTTTTGCTTATAATCACCTGAGCTTAAAATAAATGATTTTAGATGCTTGCTTGTAATAAGTACATGAATTGAGTACAGTTTGTATTCTGGTAATTACTTGTAACCTCCTGTTGATTTTTAAGTAAAAGAAGTTTCACAGATTCATTGGGTTTTTTGTTGTCTGTTCCACGGGTCTGAACCCTATAAACTGTCAGACAATCAGAATGTCTTACAGTCCATAGTGCCCAGAGTCTTCAATCACTTTGGTTTCATTCTAATTGTACCTGAAGGGGCGTTTCCACTTTGGGACAATTATCCTAACCCTGCTCTAAAATGTTTTTAACTTTAAGACTACATTTGTGATAACACCAGGCTGCATTGCACAAAACCACATCACACTCCCCATTGAGACATGGATTCCTTGAGCATGGAATACAGATCCCAAACTGACCTGGGCTTAGACCACAGCTGAATGTTGGCTTTTACTTTAAGCTCAGGTCATTATAAGCAAAACCACATACAGGAAACTCTCGTTTATAAGGCACCTAAATATCCAGAGTTCTCTATTAACTGGCAAAATTCATACTCCGAAAACAACACCTCAATAACCGGCAATGTTGCCGAGTCCAAGTACGAGTCTCCCGCGGTGGCCGAGTTAGTCATAGAAACATAGAAGATAGGAGCAGGAGTAGGCCATTCGGCCCCTCGAGCCTGATCTGCCATTCAATGAGATCATGGCTGATCATCCAAATTCAGTACCCTGTCCCTGCCTTCTCCCCATATCCCTTGATCCCTTTAGCTTTAAGGAATATATCCAACTCCTTCTTGAATATATTTAATGAATTGGTCTCCACTGTCTTCTGTGGTAGAGAATTCCACAGGTTCACCACTCTCTGGGTGAAGAAATTCCTCCTCATCTCTGTCCTAAATGGCTTACCCCTTATCCTTAGACTGTGACCCCTGGTTCTGGACTCCCCGGCCATCGGGAACATCCTTCCTGCATCCAGTCTGTCCAGTCCTGTTAGAATTTTATAAGTTTCAATGAGATCCCCTCTCATTCTTCTAAACTCCAGCGAGTATAAGCCCAATCGACCCAATCTCTCCTCATACGTCATTCCTGCCATCCCAGGTATCAGTCTGGTGAATCTTCACTGCACTCCCTCCATGGCAAGAACATCCTTCCTCAGATAAGGCGACCAAAACTGCACACAATACTCAAGGTGTGGTCTCACCAAGGCCCTGTACAACTGCAGCAAGACATCCTTTTTCTTGTACTCGAACCCTCTCGCTACGAAGGCCAACATACCATTTGCCTTCTTAACCGCCTGCACCTGCATGCTTACCTTCAGCGACTGGTGCACAAGGACACCCAGGTCTCGTTGCACTTTCCCTTCTCCCAATATATTGCCATTCAGATAATAATCTGCCTTCCTCTTTTTGCCACCAAAGTGGATAACCTCGCATTTATCCACATTATACTGCATCTGCCATGCTTCTGCCCAATCACCCAACCTGTCCAAATCATACTGGAGTTTCTCGGCATCCTCCTCACAGCACACACGGCCACCCAGCTTTGTGTCGTCTGCAAACTTGGAGATATTACATCTAGTTCCCTCGTCTGGATCATTTATATATATTGTGAATAGCTGGGGTCCTAGGACCGATCCCTGCGGTACCCCACTAGTCACTGCCTGCCACTCGGAAAAAGAGCCATTTATTCCAACTCTTTGCTTCCTGTCTGCCAACCAGTTCTTTATCCAAGTCAGTACCTTGCCCCCAATCCCATGTGCCTTAACTTTACACGCTAATCTCTTATGCGGGACCTTATCGAAAGCCTCCTGAAAGTCCAAATACACCACATCCACTGGTTCTCCCTTATCTATTCTACCAGTTACATCCTCAAAAAATTCCAGTAGATTAGTCAAGCACGATTTACCTTTTGTAAATCCATGTTAACTTTGTCCGATCCTGTCACCGTTTTCCAAGTGCTCTGCTATTACATCTTTTATAATGGACTCTAGCATTTTCCCCACTACCGATGTCAGGCTTACCGGTGTATAATTCCCCGTTTTCTCTCTACCACCTTTTTTGAATAGTGGGGTAACATTTGCTACCCTCCAATCTATAGTCAGTGGGGGTAGTTCTCCAAACTGCCACTACTCGGCTTCTTGGCGCTGTCGGCAGTCCAATGACTTTTGGAAATGTTTTTTGAAGTTATTACAGTTCTGGAAGTGCAAAGTATCTATACTTTAGTTCCTAAGTTTGAGAAGCCAGTAGTTCTTACAGGCAGTATTACAATGTTCTTCTGCACGTATCTCAGCTCCGCCGTTGAGAACAGCTGTCAAGAGCAGATAAATTCTCAGCAGCTGTTCTGGGTGGTTTTACACTGAGCTGAAGTGCTGCAAGAGATCGAGTGCCCATGTGTTGAAGGGTCATTCATCATTTTAAAATGAGTGCTCCTGAAGTATTAAAATAGAAATTGACGGTGCATCAAAGTGCATAAATCAAGTAATGGGACCTTCAACAAATCAGATAGTAAACTTTGAGTGTCAGCCTTGGCGTAGTAGCAGCACTCCCACCTCTGATCACAAAATCTAGGCTGACACGCCCAATGCCAGAACTGAGGGAGTGCTGCGCTGTCGGAGGTGCCGTCTTTCGGATGAGACGTTAAACCGAGGCCCCGACTGCCCCCTCAATGGACGTAAAAGATCCCATGGCACTATTTCGAAGAAGAGCAGGGGAATTATCCCCGGTGTCCTGGCCAATATTTATCCCTCAACCAAATAAATACTAAATAGATGTTTCTATTGGGGAGAAAGCAGGGACAGGGTACTGAATTTGAATGATCAGCCATGATCTCATTAAATGGCGGAGCAGGCTCGAGGGGCCGAATGGCCTACACCTGCTCCTATCTTCTATGTTTTTAAACAACTTATCTGGTCATTGTTTTTGGGAACTTGCTGTGCGCAAATCAGCTGCCGCGTTTCCCACATTACAACAGCGACTGCACTACAAAGGTACTTTATTGGCTGTAAACCACTTTTGGACGTCCTGAGGTCATGAAAGGCGCTATATAAATGCAAGTTGACACGAATCTTGTCATTCATGTGAAAATGACTTTTGAAATAATACTGGGTGGCCTGCTGGTGGCGCTGTCCAGGGAGAGTATAAATACTCGGGCATGGGCCCAGCTTGCTCTGGACATTCTTTAACAGGAACTAGTGAAGGACACAACTAGACCTCCATGTTGTAAAACAGTTGATTAAAGCTTTGTTTAACGCTTAGACCAAGTGCCTAGTAGTTTTCTTACCTCACAAGTCTTTCTTCCTTTGCATTTGAAAGATTAAAAAATTGCTACTGTGTTTAAAAATGCAACCAAGGTAGCAAATATGTAAATTGTAGGAATTGTGCCTGGATCTCAGCTGGGCCCACAGTCCTCAAGCTGTGCTCGGGCCATAAAGCTGTGCAATACTATCCCGACTGCAGCCTCCTCCGACTGCATTTCCTTTTCTTAATAAAGGAAAATAAATATGCAAGGTGAGATGGTTTGTACCTGACATTAACAGTACTTGCTCTTGAAGGGAAATAAAGCCCATCAACCAACTGCATAGAGGAACTGAGTAGGAAGTGGGAGAGAAATTGCAGCAGATAATCAGTCAAAGAAGTAAACTTTGAGGAGGTGGGAAAAGAGCTTTCGGTGAGGTAGAGCAGTTTAGGCAGAAACTCCCAGAGTGAATGGATGTGTGGGAAGGGTTTGCAACTAAGGTGTCAACCATGGCTCTGTGATAGCACTCTCCCATTGAGTCAGAAGGTTGTGGGTTCATGTCCCACTCCCAAGACTTGAGTGCATAATCCAGGCTGACACTTCAATGCTTTAGTGTCGGAGGTGCCGTCTTTCAGATGAGACGTTAAACGGAGGTCCCGTCTGTTCTCAGGTGATGCAAAAGAACCCATGGAGCTAGTTGTAGAAGAGCAGGGGAGTTCTCCCCGGTGTCCTGGTCAATATTTATCCCTCAACCAACATCACTGAAACAGATTAACTGGTCATTATCACATTACCTTTTACAAATTGTCTGCCGCGTTTCCCTACATTACAACAGTGACTATACTCCAAAAGGTACTTTATTGGCTGTAAAGCGCTTTGGGATATCCTGAGGCCGTGAAAGCGCTATATAATTGCAAGTTCTTTCTTTCTTTAATGAGAGGTGGGACACTCGAGAGCAGAGTTGAAAGAGCAAAGGGTTGTAGAGCTTGAGGACTGCTGAAAAAGGGCGGAGTATGGCCATGGAGAGGTTTTGAAAACAAGAATAAGAATTTTAAATTTGATACGCTAGTGCAAAGGGAGTCAATGATGGTCATTATTGGATAGGACCAATGTCTGCGGGACCTCCTTCTCTACTTGCCCTAGGTTCCCCCTGCCTTGCTGACTGATAGTCACACTCTCCCCTTCCTGCACTTGTGGTTTCCTCTCAGGTGTGGCCTGTACTCTGGAGAAAACTATCCAGAAATTCCTCCACCTCCCTCTTCATAGAATCATAGAAATTTACAGCACAGAAGGAGGCCATTCAGCCCATCTTGTCCGTGCCGGCCGACAAAGAGCTATCCAGCCTCTTGTGTCGGAGTGCCTCTAACTCGCACTCCAGCTCAATGACTTAATTCAATTATATACTAAATGATGCACTTATTTCAATTATATACCAAATTAAACACTTAGCTGTAATTACTCAGGCTCCAGCGCTCCGACCTCTGTTCTGACATCACTTTTTCAGAGTCAGAATTTTTTTCTAGACTTTTCTCGGCATTTGTTTTACAGCCACTCCACCCACGCATTAAATGCAAGATGGGTTCGATTATGCGCAAGATTATTTTTCATATAAATTTAGTTAATTAAATAAATCTGGAATAAAAAGCTAGTATCAGTAGTGGTGACCATGAAACTATTGGATTGTGTCCCTTAAAGAAGGAAATCTGCCGCCCTTACCCAGTCTGGCCTATATGTGACTCCAGACCCACAGCAATGTGGTTGACTCTTAACTGTCCTCTGAAATGGCCTCGCAAGCCACTCAGTTGTACACAACCGCTACGAGAAACAATAATAAGAATTTTACAATCTATATTAATGACTTGAATGAAGGGACCGAGTGTAATGTAGCCAAATTTGCTGATGATACAAAGGTAGGTGGGAAAGCAAGTTGTGAAGAGGACACAAATCTGCAAAGGGATATAGACAGGCTAAGTGAGTGGGCAGATGGAGTATAATGTGGGAAAGTGTGAGGTTATGCACTTTGGTAAGAAAAATAAAAAAGCAAATGATTATTTAAATGGAGAGAGATTACAAAATGCTACAGTACAGAGGGACCTGGGGGTCCTTGTGCATGAAACACAACAAGTTAGCATGCAGGTACAGCAAGTAATCAGGAAGGCAAATGGAATGTTGGCCTTTATTGCCCCACCCAGAGTACATTCTGTGCCCTTGCTACCCTCAGCACTTCTTCCAAGTGGTGTTCAACATGGAGGAGTACTGATTCATCAGCTGAGGGAGGGCGGTAGGTGGTAATCAGCAGGAGGTCACTGACATAGGTTTTAAGGGGCGTCTTAAAGGGGGAGAGGTAGAGAGGCAGAGAGGTTTAGGAAAGGAATTCCAGAGCTTAGGACCTAGGCAGCTGAAGGCAAGGCCGCCAATGATGGAGCGACTAAAATCGGGGGATGCGCAAGAGGTACTCCTCCATGTTGAACACCACTTGGAAGAAGCGCTGAGGGTAGCAAGGGCACAAAATGTACTCTGGGTGGGGGACTTCAATGTCCATCACCAAGAGTGGCTCGGTAGCACCACTATTGACCGAGCTGGCCTAGTCCTGAAGGACATAGCTGCCAGACTGGTCCTGCAGCAGGTGGTGAGAGAACCAACATGAGGGAAAAACCTATTTGACCTCGTCCTCACCAATCTACCTGTCGCAGATGCATCTGTCCATGACAGCATTGGGGGCAGTGACCACCACACAGTCATTGTGGAGACGAAGTCCTGTCTTCGCACTGAGGACACCCTCCATCGTGTTGTGTGACACTACTGCCAGGATAGATTCAGAATAGATCTAGCAGCGCAAAACTGGGCATCCATGAGGTGCTGTGGGCCGTCAGCAGCAGAATTGTATTCCACCACAATCTGTAACCTCATGGCTCGGCATATCCCTCACTCTACCATTACCATCAAGACAGGGGACCAACCCTGGTTCAATGAGGAGTGCAAAAGAGCAGCACCAGGTGTACCTAAAAATGAGGTGTCAACCTGGGGAAGCTGCAACACAGGACTACATGCATGCTAAACAGCGAAAGCAGCATGCTATAGACAGAGCTAAGCAATCCCACAATCAAAGGATCAGCTCAAAGCTCTGCAGTCGTGCCACATCCAGTCGTGAATGGTGGTGGACAATTAAACAACTAATGGGAGGAGGAGGCTCCATGAATATCCCCATCCTCAATGATGGCGGAGCCCAGCACGCGAATGCAAAAGACATGGGTGAAGCGTTTGCAACCACCTTCAGCCAGAAGTGCCGACTGGATGATCCATATCAGCCTCCTCCTGACGACCCACCATCACAGAGGCCAGTCTTCTGCCAATTCGATTCACTCCACATGATATTAAGAAATGGCTGAGCGCACTGGATACAGCAAAGGCTATGGGCCCTGACAACATCCCGGCTGCCATGCTGAAGACTTGTGCTCCAGAACTAGCCGCACCTCTAGCCACGCTGTTCCAGTACATCTACAACAATGGACGCTGCCCGACAATGTGGAAAACTGCCCAGGTATGTCCTGTCCACAAAAAGCAGGACAAATCCAATCCGACCAATTACCACCCCATCAGTCTACTCTCAATCATCAGCAAAGTGATGGAAGGTTTCATCGACAGTGCTATCAAGTAACACTTACTCACCAATAACCTGCTCACCGATGCTCAGTTTGGGTTCCACCTTGACCACTTAGCTCCAGACCTCATTACAGCCTTGGTCCAAACATGGATAAATGAGCTGAATTCCAGAGGTGAGGTGAGAGTGACTGCCCTTGACATCAAGGCAGCATTTGACCGAGTGTGGCATCAAGGAGCCCTAGTAAAACTGAAGTCAATGGGAATCAGGGGGAAAACTCTCCACTGGCTGGAATCATACCTAACACAAAGGAAGATGGTTGTGGTGGTTGAAGGTCAATCATCACAGCCCCAGGACATCGCTGCAGGAGTTCCTCATGGCAGTGTCCTAGGCCCAACCAACTTCAGCTGCTTCATCAATGACCTTCCTTCCATCATAAGGTCAGAAGTGGGGATGTTCATTGATGATTGCACAGTGTTCAGTTCCATTCGCAACTCCCCAGATAATGAAGCAGTCCATGCTGAATGCAGCAAGATCTGGACAACATTCAGGCTTGGGCTGATAAGTGGCAAGTAACATTCACGCCACACAAGTGCCAGGCAATGACTATCTCCAACAAGTGAGAGTCTAACCACCTCCCCTTGACATTCAACGGCATTACTGTCACTGAATCTCCCACCATCAACATCCTGGGGGTCACCATTGACCAGAAACGTAACTGGACCAGCCACATAAATACTGTGGCCACAAGAGCAGGTCAGAGGCTGGGTATTCTGTGGCGAGTGTCTCACCTCCTGACTCTCCAAAGCCTTTCCATCATCTACAAGGCACAAGTAAGAAGTGTGACGGAATACTCTCCACTTGCCTGGATGAGCGCAGCTCTAACAACACTCAAGAAGCTCGGCACCATCCAGGACAAAGCAGCCCGCTTGATTGGCATCCCATCCACCACCTTAAACATTCACTCCCTCCACCACCGGCGCACCGAGGCTGCAGTGTGTACCATCTACAAGATGCACTGCAGCATCTCGCCAAGGCATTTTCAACGGCACCTCCCAAACCCATGACCTCTACCACCTAGAAGGACAAGGGCAGTAGGCGCATGGGAACACCATCATCTGAAAGTTCCCCTCCAAGTCACACACTATCCTGACTTAGAAGTATATCGCCGATTCTTCATCGTCGCTGGGTCAAAATCCTGGAACTCCCTACCTAACAGCGCTGTGGGAGTACCTTCACCACACGGACTGCAGCAGTTCAAGGCGGCGGCTCACCACCACCTTCTCAAGGGCAATTAGGGATGGGCAATAAATGCTGGCCTTGCCAGCAACGCCCACATCCCAGGAATGAATTTTAAAAAGGCCTTGATTCCTTATCTCTGTAGCTGTCCTCCTTGTTTCTTCTTATCACTTACTTCAGGTATAATCTTACAATGGCTTCATTTCATCCTGGCTAACACATACGTTTCTCCCTCTCAGCGTCCTGAACAAGATGCATCCTGACTTCGGTCAACAACAACAACAACAACAACTTGTATTTTTGTAGTGCCTTTAACATAGTGAAACGTCCCAAGGCGCTTCACAGGAGCGTTATCAAACAAAATTTGACACCAAGCCACATAAGCAGATGTTAGGGAAGATGTAAGCTTTAAGGAGTGTCTTAAAGGAGGAAAGAGAGGTAGGAAGACGAAGAGGTTTAGGGAGGGAATTCCAGACGTTAGGGCCCAGGCAGCTGAAGGCACGGCTGTCAATGGTGGAGCAATTAAAATCGGGGACGCTCAAAGAGGTCAGAATTCGAGGAGCGCAGATATCTCGGAGGTTTGTAGGGCTGGAGGTGGGGGGCGGTGTGCGAGGACATGGAGGGTTTTGAAAACGAGAAAGAAAGGGGATAGAGACAAAAGCAGGGGAGGTGAGAGATGAGAAGAAGCAGGAAGGAGACTGATAGATTTATTGGGGGACAGAAAAGAGGAGGGCGATGAGGGGGGTGGTCCAGTGTGGACTCAAGAAAACCAACTGGTGCAACCTAAAAACTTGAACATCCTCCACACACCCGGTTAAGTTACTTTATCTGGAAATATCCAGTCATGTAGCATTGCATAAGGTCAGTCAGAACACTCTTGTTGCAATTTGCTAATTGGATATGGCAGCAGTCCTCCCACGTATTTGGATAATGGACGAATAATCCAGCGGTTCTCAGACTGGAGTTCATGCAGACAGGCAGAGGGGGAGGAAAAAAAACCCTAAAACACTCAGCAGCTGTGCAGTGAGTAGGCGGGCAGTGGAGGGCTGCACCTGGAACGGTGCCAGTGTTCCCAACAGGAGCCACCGAGCCTAATCCCACTCCAGGAAGAGCAGGGAGGCGTCGTGCGGTGAAGTATTCAACAGGCACGTTGCTGAACCTGTAGGGATACTTTTCAGCAGAGGGGAAGATAAAAGTTTTCACATCACCAATCACAGCAATGTTCACTGGGGTTGAGCGTGACTCCTGTCTCCATCATAATCATAATCATAATCATAATCAACTTTGTCATTGTTAGTGCACAAGTGCAGTACAACGAAATGTAGGCTTGCGGCTCCCGAGAGTGTACATTCAGATTAAGACATTTAAACATTCAACATTCATTTGGCTTGTAATACATTAACATAAACATAACCATAATAAAGTGCATTGGCAGATGTGTAGGCTTTAGAGTTTATTTGTGGAGTTCAGTAGGATGACAGCCCTGGGAAAGAAGCTGTTTCTAAATCTGGTGTTTGAAGAGATTAAAAGTTAGATTAGCGGCTTAACTGGCTGCCAAGATGTGATTTGCGAAGATAGGGTTAAGCGTACGTAAATTGGCTGGATCAATGGCAGAGGTGGAAACAGGGCAAATGAGATAAACAAAATGTGTTTTGTGGAGATGTGATTAAGCGGACGTGACTTGGACAATTAATTGGCCAAGTCCCAAAGATGTGAAGGAAACAAAATGTAAGATTCTATATAAGCCAACTGCTCGAATGTAAAAATTAGACACCCGTCTCAGCTCAGACTGAGAGGGCCTCTCCCAGCACGTGCTTGAATAAAGATTGCTTGGAACCAGTACACGCTCGACTCCATCTGCTTTGGGACAGAGAGAAATCCCACAACAGTGTTTTTGATTTCCCCCCCCCCCAAATTTACCATTGGTTGGTAGCCGCAGGGATTGCATTGTGTGGTGGTTGTGTTAGGCACCAGGTGAATGGTGGTGATAACAGGTAGGATTTTTTTAAAAGTTTTTTGTAAAGCATCTTCAGGTGCAGTAATATAGATTTTGTAAATAGCTGTGATCTGTTAGAGATCAAATAAAGCCACTAATGAGGTTTCTAAACCCAAAAAATAGCAACTGATGGGCCCAGAATTTGCGGTCGGGATGATAGCTTTCACCGTCATTCTGCCTTTGAAACTGACTGCAACTTCGGGATATGGCGTATGTGAAATCCTGAAATTGTAGTCTGTCATTGACAGCTCCTAGACAGGCTATGCCCTTCACCCCGCCCTTCCCCGCACAGAGCTGGCAATCTGTGTAATCAGCCAAATAATTGAAACTGACAAAATTTAGTCTCTTTCATACTAATTACGCTGTTAAATTCCCCACTAAAAGTTAGACCCAAAGGGATTAGGTGTAACTGGGGTTTTGACAGTGTTATTACTGCTAAACAAATGTTAAGGGTCTGGAAAATTAATTTTAATTTTGCGAAGTGTGAAATTTGTCCATTTTGATAAAAATTAACATTTTAAAGAAACTTCAAAAAGAATTTTTTTTAAAGAAAGCTTGTCCATCCTTATTTCAGGTTTGCCTTTTCCCCATGTGAGAGTCTCAGTCTTTGTTTTGCTCTTTCTAACATTTTTAAAAAGTTAGAATTTCCTTGTTCGCTGTCTGTGAGAATTCTGCCTTTTGATTGGCTGCTCAGACAGCTTGTTTGACGTCACAGCAGCTCGCACGAGGGGATCCCCACTGTACTTCGCTGATTTGAATTGAAGGTCGGAAAACCCGAAGTTCTCGACCGAGGAATCACGAGATCCTTGTGCGGAGCGTACTTTGGGGACTAGCCGCAAACACCTTTGCTTCGTTGTGGGCCATTATTTCTTACCAAAGCTCATGGTTTTTAAGAGTTTGCCTCATGATTTATGAGGCAGCAGGGTTGGCATTACTATATCACCTATTGCAAACATGCCTTTTCATGTTCGTGCGCGTGTGGGTTTGACACCAAACCGAACACCTCGCGTCTGTTCGCCAGGAGCAAGCGGAAGCCACGTGCAAACAGTGGAAGGAGCGCACGTCAACCCAAGCACCCCACCCACCGTCTGCCCCACCTGTGACAGAGACTGTAGGTCCCGCATTGGACTTATCAGTCACCTGAGAATTCATTTCTAATGTGGAAGCAAGTCATCCTCAGTTCCGAGGGACTGCCTAAGAAGAAGAGAGACTAAGTTGGTAGTATTTGGCATCATTGTCGAGTAACTCAACCTCTGTACCTGAGCCCTCGCAAGGCAAACATCGCCTCTGGCTAATGTCTGTGTGTGTGGGTTCCCTTGCAACACACTCCTGTGTGTGCTTCTTTTGATCACACTAATCAACTTTTTTTTTTACCTTTTTGATTGACTGTAAATCAATAAAACTTTAAATAAAACTTAACAAATCAAATTAAAATTGTGTTGGCCGGGGTGATGATACACTCGGAAGGCCTCGAGCGTGCTGGCGGACACCGCATGCTCCATCTCCAGGGCCGCCCGGGCGCAAACATAGCCGCGGAAGAGAAGCAGGCAGTCGGGCTGAACGACCCCCTCGACCGCCCGCTGCCTGGACCTGTTAATGGCCACTTTGGCCAGGCCCAGGAGCAGTCCTACAAGGAGGCACTCACACACAGAAACACAGAAACCCCACAGTGCAGATAGAGGCCATTTCGGCCCATCGAGCCTGCACCGACACATATCCCACCCGATCCCCGTAACCCCTACACCAACACATATCCCACCCTATCCCTGTAACCCCACGTATTTAATCCCCCTAACCCTGTGTGTGTATATGATCCTACCAATTTAACAGTAATATTCTGCCTTAATTCCTTACAGACCATGTTGTTAGTATTTCTGCTCGGGATCTGATGTTAGTTAAAGTAGTCGATTGTCTGGGGGTTGGGGGGAATGTTGTTTATTTTTTACGTGTGTTGATGTTTTGTCAATTTATTTCTTGTCACGTCAGGAACATTTTTTTTTAAAGAAAGCGGAAGAGAGATTGAGAGAATCAAACTGCGCAAAGGCAGTTCCTGCCTTTGAGTAAAATCTGTTTCCGTCTGTCTGTGTCTCCGACCTCCCGTAGGCTGCCGGAGTGGATTAACGAGTCGCCTGGGGTTTTATTCTTTCTTTTCCAGAGCCCTAGCGTTTTCTACATTAAATGCAAACTCCGAGCATTTAGTACATTACAAGTGTTTTATTGTTTTGAAGGGTGTGGCAATAATCGAGGGTAACTTCCTGGAGAGTTTTTTGTTTGTTGTCAACTTATTAGTCTGACTGTAGTTTTGAGAAGTTCCCACTATGGCTACAGGTGAGTGAAACTTCTCAACCCAGGGAAAGCTCGGGATCCCACCGCCTTCCTCTGTTACTCGCCCATTCGGTTGTGGGTGGCTGCGGATTTGTATTTGCATTGACATCTGTGCTAAAATGGGGCTTTTAAACTTGCAGCCAAGCTTGCAGAATGGACAAGAAGTGAATTGTTGATAAAAGGAACATTGCCGCTTTACTGTGGGGGGGGGGGGGGAAATGTAAATCACCATGTTTAATACCTTTTCTAATGAAATATTTGCAGAAGGATTTCCCAAGGGAGGCCACAGACTCTCTTAATGAGAAGTTTCAACAGGCTTGGTTTGCTGTCCAGAGGAGGTGTGGGGTGTCCACAATGGAGTCCTCCCTTTATCTATTGGGGACTTGGCCTAGAGGTTGTTGCTCGGGGCAGTCCCGTGCGATAAGGTTTTAAGTTGGTTCACGGACTCCCAGGCCCCCAGCGTTTTCTGCGGCCCGGAGGAGTCTGAGCTGTGTATACACAGAGTGTGAGAGGTTGCAGCCCCTCGTCCACTGCCTGAAGGGGTTGCTCCTCAATCTTTGGCTGTGCTTCAATCCCATGCTCCTGATCTTTGGTCACCATGTGTGGAGGGGAGAGGGCAAGTCAGAGGACCTCCTCATAGGACTGGGCCTGGCCAAGGTGGCCAATAACCGGTGCGGGCGGTTGAGAGAGGGGTTGGGGGGAGGGTATTGTTCGGCCCGACTGCTTGCCTGCCTCTCTTGCGCGGCTACTTTTGCGCCTGGGTTTTCCTGGAGATGGAGCACGCGGTGTCCATCGGCACGCTCGAGGCCTTCCGCGACCAGTGGGCACCGGAGGGACGGGAGTGCATCATCACCCCAGGAAATAGAAATCCAATTTAATTTGTTAAGTTTCCTTTTTAATTTTGGTTAAATTACAGTTTTTATTGGTTGTGCCCCTTTAAGAAGGGGGCGCATGCTTACCTCTAAATTGGTGATGGCAATTGCCATTCACCGGTGCAATGAGGTCTGAGCAGGCTTGGATCACAGTCAACACTGCTCAAAAGTCCTTAAACCAACACTTCCTGGGATCTTTGGCCTCTGCACTAAAGTTGATTTTTTTAAATGATCCCCTGAAAGCGCTGACTGATAATTCCATGGGTACCAGCCACCCTTGGTACCCAATCCCAAGGGCCATTCTTCCTGTAGGAGGCTAGATAGTGAGTTACGAGCAGGCTGTTCTGAGAGGGGTGTGTGAGCCATGGCACCCAAGCCTTATCATCTCCTCACACACGAGCACACATACGCATGCACACGCACGCACTCACATACACACACACACAGGCACGTACACACTCCAGCAAGAGTCACTGGTGCAATTTGCCCCACCCCCCTCTCTTTTTCGTAGCTGAGGGCCAATTCATGTGAAATTGAGCTGAAATTTGCCAACCTAGTGCAGACAGGATCAAACCTGGTCTAATAGGATAGCAAAATACTGCAGATGCTGGAAATCCAAAATAACAACAGAAAATGCTGGAAAAACTCAGCAGGCCAGGCAACATCCGTGGAGAGAAATTAGAGTCGATGTTTCGGGTCTAACTCTTTTTCAAAACTGGAAAGGAAATGAAATAGATCGAAAGGCAGGGCTGGGAGAGAACAAAAGAAGTGAAGAGACATTAAGAGGTATTCAAAACGAGACGAGATGGTGATAGGACTAGTGGAGACAAAAGACGGCTCAGATTAGGTGTGAAATGTTCTGGCAGAATGAGAGACAGTTGCCATGTGGGAGAGAGAAAAAAAAAGAAAGGGGGGAGGGGAGGGAAAAACCAAAACAAAGGGGTGGATAAAAAATATAAGAAAAAATATAAGTAAAAATGTAATAGGGGCCGAGGTTATGATCTGAAATTGTTGAACTCGATATTGAGTCCGGAAGGCTGCAAAGTGCCTAATCGGAAGATGAGGTGCTGTTCCTCGAGTTTACGTTGAGCTTCCGTGGAACAATGCAAGAGGCCGAGTACGGTGAGGTCTGAGTGGGAATGGAGCGGTGAATTAAAGTGACAGGCGACCGGAAGCTCGGGGTCACCCTTACGGACTGAACGGAGGTGTTCTATATGGCTCAGCCCAAATTGAGTAGTCCATTTATTCACCGAGCCATTGGCAGCGATTTTAAAAAAGGAAAGAAAGACTTGCATTTCTAGAGTGCTTTTTTAGGACGTCTCAAAGTGCTTTACAGCCAATGAAGTATTTTTTGGAGTGTAGTCACTGTTGTAATGTGGGAAACGCGGCAGCCATTTTGCGCACAGCAAGCTCCCACAAACTGCAATGTGATAATGACCGGATAATCTGTTTTTGTTATGTTGTTTGAGGGATAAATATTGGCCAGGACACCGGGGATAACTCCCCTGCTCTTTGAAATAGTGCCATGGGATCTTTTACTTCCACCTGAGAGGGAAGACGGGGCCTCGGTTTAACGTCTCACCTGAAAGACGGCACCTCCGACAGTGCAGCACTCCCTCAGCACTGCACTGGGAGTGTCGGCCTGGATTTTTGTGCTCGAGTCTCTGGAGTGGGACTTGAACCCACGACCTTCTGACTCAGAGGCGAGAGAGAGTGCGACCCACTGAGCCACAGCTGACACATAAGTAACAGCAATTGGACGCTTTAAAATATTTCATTCTAGAATTTGGTTGGGTTCATTTAGCCGATGGTACAACATTCCTGCTGGTTCATTTTCTACCAGACTGAAAAAATGTTATTTAAATAGCTCAGGATTCTTCTGTGATTCATTGGATTTCTCCTGATATTGATGTAATGAGTCGATTGTGTACCACGTAGGTGAAACTGCATAAAATGTAGGGTGGAATTTGTCCACACTCTGGTCAAACACAATTTCATCAAGGAAGAACGTGACAGCCCTCTGCACACTGGCCACTAGATGGAGGCACTGTGCCATCGGAGGCTTCCCGCGGGCGGGCGCCTCCGACCTGCAAAAATTCTACGAATGTACCTGGTGGCCCGGGAGATACGGAGACTCGCGATCCTGGGTCTCTCCGGGTCCGCGCGGTCAGAGGCCCCCGGGAAATTAGAGACAGCATAAAATCCAAAGATAGGGCGTATAAAATAGCCAAAAAAAGCGCCAGAGCGGAAGATTGGGAACAGTTTAAGATAGAGCAAAGGAGGGCAAAGGGCATAATCAAGAGGGGCAAAATAGCTTACGAAAACAAGCTGGCGGAAAATATAAAAACTAACTCCAAAAGCTTTTATAAGTATATCAAAAGGAAAAGACTGGTGAAAACCAAAGTTGGTCCATTGCAGTCAGATACGGGGGAATATATAATGGGAAATAAGGAAATGGCAGATCAACTAAATGCATACTTTGGGTCAGTCTTTACGAAGGAAGACACAAAAAACCTCCCTGGGATATCGGGAAAAATAGGGACATTGGCAAAGGAGGAACTGACGCAAATCAATATCTCTAAGGATATGGTGTTAAGGAAGCTAAAGGGATTGAAGGTGGACAAATCCCCAGGGCCTGATAACATGCATCCTAGGGTACTGAAGGAGGTGGCCCTAGAGATAGCGGATGCACTAAGGATGATTTTTCAGAATTCATTAGACTCGGGAACAGTGCCCATGGATTGGAGGGTAGCTAACGTTACCCCACTATTCAAAAAGGGGGGTAGGGAAAAAGCAGGTAATTACAGACCTGTAAGCCTTACATCAGTTGTGGGCAAAATGCTGGAGTCCATCATTAAGGATGAAATAGCGGAGCACTTAGCAAATGGGGACAGGATAGGACAGAGTCAACATGGATTTACAAAGGGTAAATCGTGCTTGACTAATCTATTGGAATTTTTTGAGGGAGTAACTGGTAGAATAGATGGGGGAGAGCCAGTAGATGTGGTGTACCTGGACTTCCAAAAGGCCTTCGATAAGGTCCCACATAAAAGATTAGCATGGAAAATTGAGGCTCATGGGATAAAGGGGAAAGTATTGGCGTGGATAGGGAACTGGCTGTCAGATAGAAAACAGAGAGTTGGAATAAACGGCTCATTTTCTGAATGGCAGGCAGTAACAAGTGGGGTACCACAGGGATCTGTCCTGGGCCCCCAGCTGTTCACAATTTACATTAATGACCTGGATCAGGGAGTCGGATGCAGCATTTCCAAATTTGCAGACGACACTAAACTAGGAGGGGGGGTGGGCTCAGAGGAAGAGACCAGGAAGCTCCAGAGCGATTTGGACAGACTGGCCGATTGGGCGGATAAATGGCAGATGCACTATAATGTGGACAAGTGCGAAGTTATCCACCTTGGGTGCAGGAACGGGAGGGCAAATTATTATTTAAATGGCAATAGATTGGGAGAGGGGGAAGTACAGAGAGACCTGGGTGTTCTTGTACACCAGTCACTGAAGGCGAGCATGCAGGTGCAACAGGCGGTCAAGAAGGCAAACGGTATGCTGGCCTTCATAGCAAAAGGGTTAGAATACAGGAACAGGGATACCTTGCTGCAGCTGTACAGGGCACTGGTGAGACCACACCTCGAGTACTGTGTACAGTTTTGGTCGCCTCATCTGAGGAAGGATGTTCTTGCCATGGAGGGGGTGCAGCGGCGATTCACCAGGCTGATACCAGGAATGGCGGGAATGACCTATGAGGAGAGACTATGTAGTTTAGGGATGTACACACTGGAGTTTAGAAGATTGAGAGGGGACCTCATAGAAGTGTATAAAATTCTGACAGGTCTAGACAGACTGGATGCAGAAGGAATGTTTCCCTTGGCGGGTGAGAACAGAACTAGAGGACATAATTTAAGGATAAGGGCTAAACCATTTAGGACAGAGATGAGGGGGAATTTCTTCACTCAGAGAGTGGTGAACCTGTGGAACTCATTGCCACAGAGGGCAGTGTACGCCAGCTCATTAAATATATTTAAGAGGGAATTAGATATATTTCTACGGGCAAAAGGGGTTAAGGGTTACGGAGAGAAGGCGGGGACGGGATACTGAATTAAAGGATCAGCCATGATCTCATTGAATGGCGGAGCAGGCACGAAGGGCCGAATGGCCTACTCCTGCTCCTATCTTCTATGTATCTATGTATCCCAGGGGCACAGGCAGTTTGTAGGCGCCCCTGGGATCACGTGGGCCGGCCCAACCAATAAGAAGGGAATCCCCATTTATGCTTATTGGAGTTCCGTACGTACAGAAACCCCACAAGTATGAATGGCGATCACTTTTAAAAAAATACACCAATATATGAAGTAATTTTTTAAATTACATTTTTAAAATTAATTAAAATGCCATTTAATTAAATATTTTAAACAAATTTAATTTTTTTGAAGAAAAATTGTTTTTACGGAGCTAAAAATAAACTTACCTTTATTGAAGAGTATTTTTAATTTATAAATAAGTGACACAATTTTATTTTTCTATTTTGTAAAACTCTTATGTTAGTAAAAGCATGCCTTACGCCTGCTTTTACCAGGCGTAAGAATTTGACAGGCATTCAGCGGGCGGAAGTTGTGCCAATAGTGCAACTCTCCACCGGCGGAGGCCCTTGTCCCGCAGATGCGGAGGATCTGTCGAGAGATTTCTTGACAGATTGCAAGTGCCGGGATTTAGCGCATGCGCTTCGCGTGCCTAATCCCGGAACTTGCGCAGCCCCTACGGGCGTGTACACTCCTCGTACACACCCGTAGGGATCGCAAAATATGGCCCTGTATTTTTTATTAAATTACAATAGCCTTAAATGTGCATGTAAGATGCAAAGAACGCATGCAGGGTTGCTGATGGTGTCTGGAAAATGTACCATTCATAAAGGTGGACTTGTTGCTCTTTTGTTCCACTCCAGAGATGTGAGCACAAAAATCTAGGCTGACACTCCAGTGTAGTACTGAGGGAGCGCTGCACTGTCGGAGGTGCCGTCTTTTGGATGAGACGTTAAACCGAGGCCCCGACTGCTCTCTCGGGCGGATGCCAAAGATCCCATGGCACAATTTTGAAGAAGAGCAGGGGAGTTATCCCCGGTGTCCTGGGGCCAATATTTATCACTCAATCAACAGCACTTAAAAAAACCCCCAGATTATCTGGTCATTATCACATTGCTGTTTGTGGGAGCTTGCTGTGAGCAAATTGGCTGCCGCGTTTCCTACATTACAACAGTGACTACACTTCAAAAGTACTTAATTGGCTGCAAAGCGCTTTGGGACGTCAGGTGGTTGTGAAAGGTGCTACAGAAATGCAAGTCTTTTTTCTTTTTGACTTATTCGGGTGCAACAAATGCCCATTTGTTTGGAATCCGTGCTAAGGAAGCGGCAGAGCGGGACGTTGATGGGAAGGAGGAAAATATAAAATATCCAGAATTATTCAATAAATAGCTCATCTTGTTTAAAAGGAGGGAAGCGTGCAATATTCAAGGGTATGGGGAGTGAACAGGAGAATTGGATCAGACTAGGTGATCTTCCTGAGGGAAAAAGTGGCTCATAACATCACAAGGGCTTATATTTGCTGGAGTTTAGAAGAATGAGAGGGGATCTCATTGAAACTTATAAAATTCTAACAGGACTAGACAGACTAGATGCAGGAAGGATGTTCCCGATGGCAGGGGAGTCCAGAACCAGGGGTCACAGTCTAAAGATAAGGGGTAAGCCATTTAGGTCAGAGATGAGGAATTTCTTCACCCAGAGAGTGGTGAACCTGTGGAATTCTCTACCACAGAAGGCAGTGGAGGCCAATTCATTAAATATATTCAAGAAGGAGTTAGATATATTTCTTAAGGATAAAGGGATCAAGGGATATGGGGAGAAAGCAGGAACACGGTACTGAATTTGGATGATCAGCCATGATCTCATTAAATGGCAGAACAGGCTCGAGGGGCCGAATGGCCTACTCCTGCTCCTATCTTCTATGTTTCTAAGACAATTACACCTGAGGAAAGCTATCTGGCCCTTCTTAGCTCATCCAACCAGAACGGCCTTGAACTTTCCCTCGCTGCAATATCTCAATGCTTCTCAAATGATTCCAGGGCTTTCACCTCCGTTACTTTATCAGGTGCAGCCTTGATGGGCCGAATAGCCTACTTGTGCTGTAACATTCAGATTTTTAAATATGCAGTGTTTTACTAATTTCCTTAGCCTTGGGCCCCACAAACAGGCTGCTGTCTTGTTCTGCTAGGAATGCTGCGGACTGCATCTTTAATTTGGCCAAGCAAGGCCCAGCGCCTTGGTTTCTTCCATTTCACATCTAATCGGGCCTCCCCCAGGGGCATATTACACTAGATTAAAAGCATCATTATTCAAGAATCGCTGTACATTGCGTAGCAGTTACATAATGCAAAACGTGAACCTATAACTGATAATACTTATCTCATTTAGTCCATGTTAGTTAGTAGGGAGAATCCAAGACAGAGACTTCCCTCAGATTCTCACAGCAGTGAGCTATTGTCAAGTTCTCGAGCAGGTCTGTATAGGACTTCCTATGGCTGATTTCACAATGCATGTTCCCCAGCAGGGTAAGCCTTGCCTGCAGGTGTGCATGTCAGGAAACAGTGAGTGTGTAATTGTCTTATCATCTTATGAGCCATTTAGACTAAGTTCTCCACTCTCAACCAACACCACCAAAAGACCGGCCATACGTGCCAAGTACAATTTTCTCCTTTTCTTCTTCAAGGTGCTGAGTGCAGTTCCACAGAATGAACACCAGGCCTCCATGATCAATGGAAAAATCAATCAATCAATATCTGATGTGGGGCACTAGCTCCCAAAATAATGCAGTGTTTTGCTTGAGCAGTGTGTTGGAGTTTCAGCACACCATCCTGCGTTGTGTTGGAATGTCGGTTTGTCCCGTGGACCATATGCCGAGTTCTTAATCTTGGCGATGCTGTTTTGCGGAGGTGCTGAGCACAGGCTAGGTATTCAAAGTGTGGAGAACTCGGGGACTTCTTTGTGCTTAATATTGGGCCTGTCTGCAAAGTGCCTCCTCAGACTGCTCGCTCTCCCTCCTCCATTTCACAGCTCTTCCTCCTGCCATTTCTCCCTCGCCTTCCCCTCGGCACACCCGTCCATGAAGCCTACCACCCATCCCCTTAATCTCCTGGCCTCCCAGCTTCACCTTTTCAACCCCAACTCCTACATGGCTGCTGTTCTTGCATTCATCCTCAGCCTGCCCAGTCGTAGCCCCTCCATTTTCGCCTAATCTCTGACCTTCCCTCTCTTTCCAAAGTCCTGTAATGCTCGCAACTACGCTACAACTCTCCCACTATTGCCAATTCAAGATCCTGCAATCTGAATTCCACCCCACCCGCAGCACTGAGCCTGCACTGGCCAGAGTCACAAATGACGGTCTGTGTGCCCATCCTCCTTGATCTCTCCGCTGCTATCGATCACTCAGTCTTCATTTTAGTGTCTCTCCTCTGCAATTCACCTCCATGGCACGGCCGCCACTTGGTTCCGCTCATACCTGCCACAACGCGGGCAGTATATCGGCTTCACCTCATGTACCCGGGGTCCACCTTTGGTTCCCCACCTCTTCATAATTTACCTGCTTTCTGAGAGATCCTGCAGAACAAATGGGGTCAGCTTCCACATGTATGCTGTACCTCCCAAAATTGAAAAGACTGTTGCTGCAGTCCCCAACAGCGTATCTGAGTCAAAGCTTAATTTCAGCAAAACTGAAGTTGCCCTCTTTTTGAAATAAAAACAGAAAATGCTGGAAATACTCAGCAAGTCAGGCAGCATCTGTGGAGAGAGAAACAGAGTTAACGTTTCAGGTCGATGACCCTTCGTCCGAACTGGAAAAAGTTGGAGATGGAACAGGTTTTTAAGCAAGTGCAGGGAAAGGGGGGAGGGGAGGAAAGAACAAAAGGGAAGGTCTGTGATAGGCTGGAAGGCAGGAGAGATTAAGAGACAAAAGGGATGATGGTGCAAGGCAAAAGGAGATGGTAATGGGACAAGTTGAGAAACAAAAGATGACTCTAGATGAGGTGTAAATGGTGATGGCAGAATGAAAGACAGCTGCCATGTGAGAGAAAACACAAAATGAAAAAAATGATAGGGGCCGAGGTTATGATCTGAAATTGTTGAACTCAATGTTGATTTCAGAAGGCTGTAAAGTGCCTAATCGAAAGATGAGGTGCTGGTCCTCGAGCTTACGTTGAGCTTCATTGGAACAGTGCAAGAGGCCGAGGACGGAGAGGTCAGAGTTCGAGTGGAGAATTAAAGTGCCCTCTTTGATTCCCACCACACCTACGAGCCGCTAGCCATGACTCCATCCACCTCCCCACCTGTCTCCTCACACTGACGTGCCACTTGCCACCCCCACACAGAAGTGATAGGTGCTGTCAGGGAATCTAGATTCCTATTCAAGAACCTTCACTTAAATCAGAAAATCTGAAACCTCAAGCATAGCACACTGTAATTAGAATGTGCTCTCATGATGTTGAACAATACCATTTTCCCTCCTACTCAGATATCTATATAATTATCCCAGTGGTGCAAACTATTTTAATCTCTTCCTAATTTCTGAAATGTTGGTGGCCGGTAGAACATGTACACGTGCGATTGCTGAAATTAAAAAAAATATATTAGCAGTGATTTTTTTCCAGAAAAATTGCTGAAAATACGTGGAGGGTACTTCAGAATCTGAAAAAGGAGCAGATCGATGTTTCAAGTGTAGACCCTCTGTCTGAACTCAGCGATTCAGATGCTAACAGACCACTGTTTTAATACTTTGCTGTTTTTGTTTTGGATATCCAGCATTTACAGCTAAAAAAATAATCCTGAAATCTCAGAAATCCTTTCAGTGATACCCCAATCCACACGTTAATGTTGACACACAGTTAACCAATTCTTCGTCTCGGCCTGCCAATTTTTAATATTTTATATGTGTCAATGTCTCTTTGTGCATCTTGGCCAGGCCACTATCAACTTGGCTTGCCATCCACTGACGCAGGTTAACTTTCTTCAGTCCACACGCACACTGGCTAGATTGGTCAGACACGTGTTACTCTCTTTCATTACAAACAAAGGCGGACAGGTAAAGACCCTCTGGTCCATCCACCCTTTCCCACCCAATTGTGATACCTTGTGTATCACAATATATTTACCCTCCACCCCACCCGAAACCACGTGATCTCCTGGGCGAGTTGAAAAAACGGATTAAAAAAAAAAAAAGTCCAATTTGGAGGGGGGATGGAAAATTCCTCTCCGACCCATCTAGGTGATCGAAACTAGTCCAGGAGATCACTCCGGCCCTGAATTTCCTGCACCTTCTGTAAGAGGTGAACTCCGCCCCAGCCAGAAACAGGTCCAGCTCTCGCTTGAAGGAATTCAGCGAATCCGCATCCATTGCACGAGACGGCAGCCTGTTCCAGAGCTCCACTACTCTCTGGGAAAAGAACCACCTCCTGACATCTACCCTAGATCCGGCCTTATACAACTTAAACTTGTGAACCCTGGACCTATTTAACTGGAACAAACTGTCAACTGGAACACAATCTATTCCCTTCATTATCTTATAAGCCTCAGTCAGATCACCCCTAAGTCTACGCTCCTCTAAAGTGTAGAATCCCAACTCTTTTAGCCTATCTTGATAACTAAGATACTTTTAAACTGGGAATTAGTCTAGTGGCTCCTCCTCTGCACCCTTTCCCAAGCCTCAGTATCACCCACCATGTGAGACGACTAAAACTGGACACAGTACCCCAAGTGAGGTCTTGTACAAGGACAAAATAGTATGCCTCCTCTTGTACTCAATTGTCCTATGGATACACCCCAATACCCTATTTGCTCTAGCTATCTCTTAACGGCATTGCTCATGTACCTTTAGCGATGTATGCACGTGAATGCCCAAATCTCTCTCTATCTCGACCAAAAGTCACCCGACACAAAATTTTAAAGAGACTATTCTGTTTTAATGTGCACGTTTGTCAGGTACATACAGCAAAGCTTTTAACATTAAAACAAAAACAAAATACTGCTGGATGCTGGAAATCTGAAATAAAAATAGAACATGCAGGTCAGGCAGCATCTGTGGGGCGAGAAAGAGAGTTAGCGTTTCGGGTTGATGTGATGGAAGGTCATCGACCTGAAACGTTAACCCTGTTTGTCTCTGGCTAACTGATCTCGAGTGGGGTAGCAGTGCTGATGCATCAATTGGTCTCGGTGCCATTGGGGTAGGGAGGGGCAACAACAGACAAGTTTCTTGTTCTTGATCGTTATCCAGTGAGCCCTTCTGGAAAGTGCATGTTGACATTGGGCGAGGACGTGATCAGCCTGGACTATGTTGACCCCACTGTCGAATAGCCTGTCGACTCTTACAACTGAGGCTCGTGGATGAACAAGAGCCACTTTGGTTGAGGTACAGGACTTGCCTGCACATGGTACATGGAATTGTACCCCAGGATGAATCAGCATCTACAGAGAGGAAGGGGAGAATGCAAAGGAGTTTTATAATCATTAAAATAAATCATGTGTCAACAGTTGTCCTATTAAAGCAGATGATATATCCTGCAACCCAAATCTTCCCTTCAGAACCTGCCTCTGATTTTGTTGGCTTACAATACAGAAGCTATATTTAAACGGGTTGAAGATGTCAATACCTCAATGTCTATATTTGTCTTTCGAAACTCCTGGACTGTATGAATCCCCTGCCTTTTCTCAATAGTGATCCGGTCCCCTAAGTTAACATTGATTCAGAGGCTCAAATTGTACATTTTATTTTTTGCATTCTCTACTGCTGTAGTTTGTGAACCACGCCTGCAACTGACTGGACACGTTCCAAAAATGAGAGATTACCATTTTGAGACTGTTACCAGTGACTGAACTGGAGCGAACACTTTTAAAAGTGTAGTTGCGGTTTTAATCAATAAATAACTAGATTTAAAACCCCATTTACTTTTACAAGGTTCCCTCCTGGAGGGAAGAGTACGTCAAAGGCAAAATAAGGTAACAGCAATGCCACTGAAAGACTCTTTGGAATGGAGTTTTTTCTGGTATGCTTGACTATGTAGTGCAGTACTGAGGGAGTGCTGCATTGTTGGAGGTGCCGTTTTTCGGATAAACCGAGGCCTCGTTTGCCCCCTCGGGTGGATGTAAAAGATCCCACGGCACTATTCAAAGAATAGCAAGGGAGTTCTCTCCAGTGTCCTGGTCAATATTTATCCCTCATCCAATACCTGAAACAGATGAGCTAGTTATTTCATTGCTATTTGTGGGATCTTGCTGTGCACAAATTGGCTGTGCTGCGTTTCCTATATTCCAACAGTAACTGCACTTCATTGGTTGTAAAGTGCTTTGGGACGTCCTGAGGTTGTGAAAGGAGCTATATAAATGCAAGTCTCTTTTTTTTCTTTTTATGTGGGTCACCTTCCACCATTTTAGGTTTGGCCACGGGCGGGCTGACATCTCGGCCTGCCTGTAAATTCCAGCATGCGGCATTGTGAAAGATCCCAGTCAAGAGTGGCAATGTCGCAAGCGTGACTTTCCACCAACTGTGCAGGTGTGGTTGCTTTAATGTTGCTTTTTCAACTTTGGAGCAATTGCACATGGATTGAATTGCAGAACTGCTTTCAGAGGAAGTGGCCTGGAATATAAATAGGGTTGTGACTGTTAATAACTGGAAACATTAGTAAGCATTGACCTGTGAGAAACATTCACTGCTCCTTATGGGATTAACAAAGGAAGATTAATACTCCAATTTTTTGCAATAGGCAGGTAGTAATTTTGTAGTTACTGTATTCAATTCAATTAACACGGTGAGTGGATGGAGAAATTGCAGTGTTTTCTTTATCTGTGAGCTAACTACAAGTGGGTTCCACTTAATTCAGCTGTTAACATTAGAAATTGATAGTATAGAGTGCACAGCTCAGAATCGTTGCTGGGCTGTCAGCACTGTGGAAATGTTTGGAGCAAATTGATGATCTCTTTCAATGAGACAGATTGCAGATTCATTTTAAACAAGTGGAGATATGCTTATTTTTAAAAGTGACCTGACTTCATAAGTTACACATTTAAACCAAAATGTGTGACTTTGGCAGGGGCAGGTAGCTGTCATTTCTAGATAAACAAACTCTTTTTACAGCTCTTTGGGCAATGAACTCACCAAATGATGTAAAACCAGTTAGTGACTGATAATTCAATTAATGGGAAGCCTTTTTGGATTTATATTGAGTCCAGTAATTACTTCATCAATGTTAATTATATAATGTATGACAAATAGTAATGGATCTTTGGGGAAGTGCAAAGTAATAAAATTATGTGTGCACGATGTTAGCGATAAGTAATTGTTTTATTTGGATAAAATATTTTGAAAACATTGCTCCTAATTGCGTAGAAGTTGAACTTCACCTGACGCGTACACAATACAGGAATTTTTTTTTTATCCGGCACCGACGGGACCGACGTGGTGCCGGTTCATCAAAAATTCCGGATAACCGAAAGCTATAGTAAAAGATACGGAGAGCTGAGAGCTCCGTATAAAGCAACAAACCCTGTAGCTTAGCAACAGGTGCAGAACAATGGCCACAAGTTCCAAGCGTCTTTGTAGCTTAGCAACAGCTGCAGCCACACCCTTGCACAGCAACAGATCGAGGAAGGCAAGTACAATATGAAGTAAAACTTACCTGAACCTACTCCTGAATTTTGCCGGTTAACCGAGATTTCCGGTTATTTAGGTGCCGGTAAATCGAAAGTTTCCTGTACTTGTGGTCTAACCCACCTTTGCTATGTGTAGTCCATGGGGCGTTATTACTCTTTTAGGCAGTCCCTCGGAACCGAGGATGATTTGCTTCCACATTAAAAATGGGTTCGCAGGTGACTGCTGAGTCCAATGCGGGACCTACAGTCTCTGTCACAGGTGGGGCAGACGGTGGTTGAAGGGGTGGGTGGGTGGGGTGCTTGGGTTGACGTGCGCTTGGCTTCCGCTTGCTCCCGGCGAAGAGACTCGGTGTTCGGCGCCTTCCCGGATGCTTCTCCTCCACTTTGTGCGGTCTTGGGCCAGGGATTCTCGGGTGTTGGTGGGGATGTTGCACTTTTTCAAGGAGGCTTTGAGGTTATTACTAAAGTCTTGTCAACTATTGGGCAACATTACACGGGCATGAAGTGGACATTACTGCTCCAGTCATTACAAATTTGTGCTGCTTTCTGGAAAAATGTATAAAAAATGTTCTGTTCATGGCAATTACTTGTCAGGAACAGTATGTGGCGGGGGAAGAGTGAGTGAGAGAGAGAATGATAAATCACCCAGTTTGTCAAACTGGCAAAGAAGTGAGGATAGGAAAATATATTTTTTAAGAAAATGTTGTTGCTTTCAGTTGAAGCAGGTGAATCACCAAAAAGCGAATTTATTTCTTTGCACAATGGGTCACAGCAAGATTATGATACCAGTTCAGATTGGCACAATCTATTTCCATAGCAACTATGTCAATGTAATGTTCCATGTTTACCACAGAGAGGGAAAGAGAATAAGAGTTTGTAGGGCTTTTATTCTTTTTCTGTGTGTAATAAGACATTTTAACAGTTCTGAATTAATAGTCTTTGTACAAGATGTTTTTCTCTGCATCCTCCACTTCATGCACCATTCACTGGGCTGGTTTCAGAATCTTATGGCAAATTTGCACAAGAATGGTCCAAAAAGGAAAAGAATTGTATCATCGCACCCTATTCTGTCTGAGAAATATCTCAAAGCACTTCATATACAACAAAAGACTTTAAGTGCAATGACGGTTCTTGTATAGGTAAATATGGCAGCCATTTTGCCACCCAATAAGATACTGATAATTATAAATTGATTGATTTTGGATGGTGCTGGTTGTGGTAGGAATATTGGCCAGAACTTTCTAAGTGGTTAGCACTGTTGCCTCACAGCGCCAGGGACCCGGGTTCGAATCCGGCCTCGGGTGACTGTCTGTGTGGAGTTTGCACATTCTCCCCGTGTTTGCGTGGGTTTCCTCCGGGTGCTCCGGTTTCCTCCCACAGTCCAAAGATGTGCGGGTTAGGTTGATTGGCTATGATAAATTGACCCTTAGTGTTAGGGGGATTAAATACGTGGGGTTATGGGGATAGGGTGGGATATGTGTTGGTGTAGGGGTTACCAGGGATCGGGTGGGATATGTGTCGGTGCAGGCTCGATGGGCCGAAATGGCCTCTATCTGCACTGTGGGGTTTCTGTGATTCTGTGTGAATAACTCCACCTGTACCAGCAGATGGAGCCTCAGTTTAATATCTTCTCCAAAAGGATGGTACCTCAGAAAACACATCACTCCCTCAGTACTGCACTGGAGTTGCAGTCTAGGTTATGTAGTCAAGTCCTGGAATAGGACTTGTAGCTACAACCTTCCAATTTGCAGGTAATGGCTGAGCCAAGCTGACATTTAAAAAAAAAAAATGGAAGTACCTTGACACCTTCTGATGGCTCCAAATAATAGAATTTTATAGCGCAGTAGGAGGCTGTGGCAGCCGATTGTGCCTGTGCTAGCTCTCTAAAAGAGCTGTTCACTGGGTCCCAGAACCCCCTCTTTTAACATTTTTATTTTCATTTTTCAAATATTTATCAACTCTCTTAAAAGCTATTATGGATTCTGCTTCCACTACTGCACCCAACAAACATGCCTCTGCATTTTTAAGTGTCCTAACGTATCTCTTCATTCTTTCGGTGGTCCAGTTTTCTCAATTTTTTAACTTTATCCAAACTTCCTGTAATTTTGAACACTGTTAAGTTATGTTCTCCTCTTAATCTTCTGTGTTCTAATGAAATCGCTCCAATTCCCCTACTTTCAGCCACACGTCTTGCTGTGTGGAGAGTGTTGGCAAAAAACTATGAATCAGTTAGTGCAACAGTGTATTGGCAGACTCACAGGGTTGCCTTTCCTGCAAAAATTGCTTTGAACAATTGGACTTTCAATACTGACCAAAGACACCTTTGTTGGAGAAAATCATAGTCGAACTGCATTTTCTGCTACCATTTGTGATATGTTTATTGATAATGCAACACGTTTTTTAGCTTTCACCCAATGATCCTTTCATCTGGACCATTAATCTAAATGGAGCACTCTCATAGTAACACATATGGGGCAGTTTAACAAGACACCGCTGATGATGTGGAACCTTGCTAGCAGAAAGCATCCGTTGGAAAATGGTGGGGTGCGGGGGGGGCTATAACGCCAAGCCACTATCCATGTAACGGGGTGCAGCATCCATGTGCAATCTAAAGGATTTTTGTGTTATGGGATATATAGGAAACTTATACACATGGAACAGCATTGCTACCTGTTGCAGATATGTCAACAGGAAATATCACACTTAACCCAATATGCTGCTTGTATGCAGCACCTAATTTAATATCTCAAATTCCTCCAACAACATGTGACAGACCTGTTGCACTAATGTGAATATTTGACCTTAGGATGACACAGCTCAAATGCACTCCTGACACTGCACAAATTTGAAAGGACACATTCTACACTTGTCATAGTTATTTTTCCATAACTCAAGTGAAGCTAGTATACAAATTTCCCATGCCTACCATGGTGCTTTGCTGAAATCCTTATGATGATGATGGCTATGCTGTGGCCTCGTGAAAATTTAATTTGCTCTATATTTCATGGTATAGTGAAATCCTAGAGCCAACACTGAAGTATATGCCATTAGTAAATTACCATATGTTGAATCCGTGAATCTTAAGGTATGGTGTTCTTCAATAAATAGACGGAGACTGCAGATCAACAATCAATAGGTGTTTACTGGATGAGGGTAGTCTAAAAACTAACAGTACAGATGCCTGCTCAAGGCTTATATACAGGTGTGGTCACTGCCGGTACTACAGTATACAGGAGCTGTAAAAGTAGTTCTCTCTTAAAGGTACATACACTACAATTCCTCCCCTTTTAGATTAACAGTACCATAACATTCAAACAGTTAACACTTTTAACATGCACATTAACTGAAATAGTCCATTTATAGATTCAGTCTTTGGGGCGGCTTCCTGATCCTTTCTGGATAGCGCCTTTCCTGAGTGTCTTGTTCTTGGTGCGGAGGCGATTCTGGCCCCCTGTCGTCGGTTAGTTCATCAGTTTCCGCTGCTACTGTTTCTGGGGTAGATGCTACCGGTATGTCGGGTTCATCACCAGGTACGCGAGACATGGGGTTGTCTCGTTCCTGTGATGCTAGGATCTGGTCAACATGGTGTCTCACAATGTTCTCCCCGACATCCACTGTGTACGTTAGTGGCCCCTGCCGTGTGCACATCGTTCCGGGTTGCCATTTCTCTGTTCGGTAGTCGCGGGCCAAGACTGATTGTCCTACATTGAAGCTCCTTGTCGGCTTCTCATTGATGTGCTGGAATTGCTTATTCTCAACATTTCTTCGCGCATTTGGTCTGAGCAAATCCAGACGAGATCTCAACCTTCGGTTAAAGAACATCATGGCCGGGGTCTGGTTGGTAACTGCATGTGTCGCATTTCTGTAGGCCAATCGGAAATTGTCCACCTTATGCTGTAGTGGAATGTCATCATCGCACATGGCCCTTACTGCCTTTTTAAAGGTTTGTACGAACCTCTCAGCCAATCCATTTGTGGCTGGATAATACGGGGCGGATGTGTAATGCCTTACCCCATTCCTTCTCAAATTTCCGAAACTCTTCGGACACAAACGGTGGTCCGTTAGCAGAGCAAATCTGCTCTGGCAAGCCGTTCCTGGCAAATATGGTCCGTAGGACTGCAATCGTTTTCTCCGTAGTGGTGGAGGACATTTTGATCACCTCAGGCCATTTCGAGTGCGCATCCACTGCTATTAAGAACATTGAGTCCATGAATGGACCAGCAAAATCAATGTGCACCAGTTGCCATGGAGAGGAGGGCCACTCCCATGGGTGTAGAGGGGCATGTGGTGGTGCATTTTGGACCTTCTGGCATCCTGAGCAGCTCTTTGTTAGATCCTCGATTTGTTGATCGATCCCCGGCCACCACACATAAGCCCTAGCAAGGCTTTTCATTTTCACCCCTCCCAGATGGCCTTCGTGAAGCTCATTGAGCACTCTCTCCCTTAACTTGGGTGGAGTTACCACTCGGGATCCACACATCACTGTCCCCTGGCATACTGACAGCTGTTCTCTTCTGGATGAGAATGCTGGCAACAGTGAGTCGCCATGTGTTGGCCATCCCTTCACCGTCAAATCATATACCCGAGACAGTGTCGGATCATTTCGGGTCTCCTCTATATCCGCGTTAGTTACTGGCAAGCATTCAATTATCGACGAATAAAATATTTTGACAGGGTCCACTGCTGGTGCTTCCTCCGCAGTAGGCAGTGGCAGGCGTGATAGCCCATCAGCGTTTCCATGCTGTTTCGTGCCCTTATACTCTATTTCATATTGGTTCGCCCCTAGAAAAAGGGACCATCTTTGTAGCCGTTGTGCAGTCATCACCGGAACGCCCTTCTTTGGATTAAAGATGGAGACAAGTGGTTGGTGGTCAGTCAGCAAGGTGAACTTCTGCCCATGCAGATAGTGGTTGAACTTTTTTACTCCCCATACTAGGCTGAGGGCCTCCCTGTCAATCTGGGCGTAGTTGCGCTCGGCTGAGGTTAGTGACCGAGACGCAAAGGCTACTGGCCTCTCCAACCCGTCTGGGAATTTGCGCGACAGCACTGCTCCAATACCATAGGGTGATGCATCACACGCCAACCGAATTGGTAGTGCTGGGTTGAAATGGGCCAACACCTCTTTTGATGTGATCAATTCTTTGCACTTCTGGAAAGCTCGTTTATATTCGTCATTCCACTTCCATGGTACCCCCGTTTGCAGTAGGGTGTTCAGTGGGTGTAATACTGTAGACAAATTTGGTAAGAACTTATGGTAGTAGTTCACCAGCCTGAGGAATGACCTCAGTTGTGACACATTTTCCGGTGCTGGAGCCTTGACTACTGCCTCAATCTTTTCAGGGGACTTATGTAACCCCTCTTCATCAATAACGTGGCCACAATACGAGATCTGCTTCTGGAAAAACTCGCACTTGTGGCGATTAGCTCGTAGCCCATATTCCTTCAATCTGGTGAGCACCTTCTCCAGGTTGGCAAGGTGATCACTGTCATTTTCGCCCGTGACCAGGATGTCGTCCAAATAACACTGGGTCCCTGGAATCCCTTGCAGGACTTGATCCATTGCCCTTTGCCAAATAGCTGGAGCCGATGCTACTCCGAACACCAGCCGGTTGTATTGGTAGAGACCTTTGTGAGTGTTGATCGTGAGGTATTGTTTCGAGGCTTCTTCTACCTCCATTTGCAGGTACGCCTGGGCCAGATCAATCTTAGTGAAGCGATTTCCTCGAGATAGCGAGGTGAAAATATCTTCAATCCGCGGAAGCGGATATTGTACCGTGTGAAGGACTGGGCTCACTGTCACCTTAAAGTCCCCACAGATGCGAACCTTCTTTGGTTCCCCAGGTGTATTACTCAATGACCTCTTCATTACAGGAACGATGGGTGTAGCCCACTCGCTCCAGTCCACTTTGGACAGTACTCCTGAACGTTCCAAAACTTCCAGCTCTGCTTCGATGGCTGGGCGGATCGCATAAGGCACCGGTCTGGCCTTAAAAAAAACTTTGGGCTTGCATTTTCCTCTATTTTAATCATCGCTGTTATGCCTTTTAGTGTTCTGAGTCCCTCCAGGAACACTTCTTGTGCGTTAGTTAACATTTTTGACAGTCGTCCAGGTGTGACGTCGTCATCCTTTTTGGCCTCAACCTTCAGTGCCTGTATGGAATGCCAATCTAATTGTATCTTCCGGATCCATTCACGTCCTAGTAGTGGTGGTCCTCCATCTGGCAATACATATAGGTCCATTTTTGGTATTTCCTGGCCGTTGTATATCACGTTCACCCTTATTTTTCCTTTGGGTTAGACTTTTTGCCCCGTGTACGTCTTCAAGACAATCTCTGTAGCTTTCAAGGGTATATGTGAGAATAGCCGCTTGTAGTCCCTTCGGTTTATGACTGTTAGGGCTGATCCTGTGTCCAATTCCATTTTCACTTGGACTCCGTCTATCTTGAGCGTGACCCAGATAGTCTGGTGATCCTCCATTTTGATTACATTATGTAGTTTCAGACAACCCAGCTCCTTGCTTCCGGAGTCTGTATCACTTTTCTGTTCGTCTGAACTACTCTCCATCACCTTATGTACCTTTTTGGACTTCTCCTGTGGAGATTTCTTGCTGCTGGTTTTCTTCCCTGACCTGCAGACTCTTGCTATGTGTCCTGCTTTTCCACACTGTCTGCACACTTGGTCCTTGAACCAACAATCCTTCTGGTCGTGTGTTGTTCTGCCGCAGCGATAAAACTTCCCTGCTCCATATGACATTTCATTGGTGCCATATTCTTGCAGTCTCCGTTGTATCTCTGCAGCGCCCTGTGCGGCTGCTTCGTGTGATACTGCCATGCTGAAAGCCTTGTTCAGCGTAAGATCCTTTTCTGATAGAAGCCGTTTCTGGGTTCCTTCACTTTGAAGCCCACACACAAACTTGTCCCTTAACGTATCTGCAAGTCCCATTCCAAACTGGCAGTGTTTCGATAGCTTGCGCAGTTCTGTTAAATACTCAGCATTACTTTCGTCTTTATGCTGGTTCCTTTTGTGGAACTTAAATCTTCCTGCTATCAGCAGCGGTGTGGGGTTTAAGTGGTCCTGTAGGATTTCCACTATGCTTTCGAAATCCTTATCACTGGCTTCTCTGGGGTTACTTGGTTTCGCAGTAAGCCATACGTTTTTGCACCCATGGAATTCAACAAAACCAGTGCTTTCCTGGCATCTGGCACTTCATTCGCCTTGCAGTACACCTCAGTGCGTTCCACATATGTCGCCCAATCTTCGACTTCATTGTCGAACGCTGTGACACTGCCACTCTTCGGCATCCCTGGGTGTGGTTAGACTGGCTAAAATGGCGTCTCCCGCGCTCTCCCTTCTTCTCCGCTGGCTCAAAATGGCGTCTCCCGTGCTTTCCTTTCTTCCCACGCTCGCCCTTCTTCTCCGCTGCGGCTTCAAAAATGGCGTCTCCCGCGCTCTCCCTTCTCCGCTGGCTCAAAATGGCGTCTCCCGCGCTTTCCTTTCTTCCCGCGCTCGCCCTTCTTCTCCGCTGCGGCTTCAAAAATGGCGTCTCCCGCGCTCTCCCTTCTTCTCCGCGGCTCAAATGGCGTCTCCCGCGCTTCCTTTCTTTCCCCGCGGATGCTGCTCCGCTCTTGAGCCCTGGCTGTGCTCTGTACGTTCTCCTGTGCGCCTCTCTCGTTGCCGCCGCTCGGTCCTGAACCCCGGCTGTGCTTTACCCTCTCTCTCTTTGTTTTCCGTTGACGCCGCTCGGTCTTCAACCCCTGGCTGCGCCCTGTGCGCTTTACCCTCTCTCCTACCCCGTCGACGCTGCTCGGCCTTTTCTGTGCCATCGGTCGGCTCCAGCCGCCGCTGTCCGGGAAGGGTCTGCGCTGTACCTGTTGCCAGCCTGTTGCTGGATCGTCGTGGCTGGAGAACCAAGCCCAGCTCTCAACAGCCTCCCCTGCGATGTTCACTCTCTGCCGGATGACTGGGCAGTTGCTCGTGGTTGACGATCGTGCTTCTGGCCTCGACTTTCTTCCACTGTCCTCCAGGAGCGAATCCCTGGGAGGAAATGCAGAGTTGCAGGTAGATTCGAATCGACCTCGTCGCCACTGTTGAATCCGTGAATCTTAAGGTATGGTGTTCTTCAATAAATAGACGGAGACTGCAGATCAACAATCAACGGGTGTTTACTGGATGAGGGTAGTCTAAAAACTAACAGTACAGATGCCTGCTCAAGGCTTATATACAGGTGTGGTCACTGCCGGTACTACAGTATACAGGAGCTGTAAAAGTAGTTCTGTCTTAAAGGTACATACACTACACCATAGGTCTGGCACTTCAAGGTGAACCATTTTAGCAATAAAACAGCAACTCTTTGGCCTAAAAATTCAGTTGATTTGCACCTCCCGTTAGCGCCCTAAGAGGGCGCTAATGGGGCACAAAGCAACTAGCGCCTGGGCGCGGCAACGCCTCCCACGAAATTCAGCAAGAGGTTAGCGGCGGCAGTAACCATTAGCGTCATTAGATCTTCGGTAGCGCCCTGACTTACCGCCAGATGCTATGTCCGACAGGGTCAGGGGGGCCTACCTGCGGCCGGGGCGGCGCAAATTAAAGGGGAGGTACCGGGAGGTCATTGTTGTTGCTGGCCACTTGCCATCCCAGCCCCCGCTGCAGGGTGCTGGCTGCGCTCTGTGAGCCCGGCACTTATTTTGAGTGCTGGTCTCTTTTGTCGGCACTCCGATCCCTGGTGGCCCAGCTGGGCCCCGGGTCGAGCTGCGCTAGGCCCCTCCCCTTTAATAAGGGGAGGAACGCGCTGCGGCATGTAGGGCCATGATATTCACTCGCAGCGCCCCAAGAGGGAGGCGGGGTGCTTCCAGTAGCGCCCCGCCTCCCTCTTGCGGTGCTACCGGTGAATTTCGGGCGTGGGGGCGCTAATTTTTTCGACGCGCTAAAAGAAGTTAGCGCCCTAAGGGGGACGCGACCCAATTTTTCCCCCATTAATATCTTACTGTGTGAAAAATGAAATTATTCTGAATACAAAACTTTGGAAACCAAATGCAGATTTTCCCAAGCAATGTATTTGAAAGAATAGGGCATTTATGAATAGGTAATATCGAAAAGTACAGATAAAAGAAAAACTGCATCGGCTGAAAGTCTAAAATAAGAACAAAATGGTGGAAGTATGCAACAGGTCCATGAGTATCTGAAAAGAGAGAAAAAGTAGTTAACATTTTGGATTAAGACCCCCACCCCCCCCCCCCCAGTTCTGACAACACACAAAATGGCAATGTTTTTTTTCTCTAGATGCTGACAACTGTGTATTTTCTGTTTTGTAAAGATGAATGCTGTTGGGCAGGAATTCCTGTACAATGGGCAGGAATTCCTGTACAATAACCCCAACAGCATTCATCTTTACAAAACAGAAAATACACAGTTGTCAGCCCTTTAAAGCCAAGGTGAACATTTTTATGAGGGCAGAGCTTATCCCAGTGCTGCTGCAATGAGGTATAGTCAAACATGCTGGAGATTTAGGAGCTGCTCTTGACTCCCAGAAGTTTTAGGTTATCGCCCTCCATTCTTTGTTTTGAGACAAAATGCATCAGTAAACTGGGTATGTTATCCCTCAACTAGCATCACCAAAATAAATTCAGTAGTAATTTTTCATTTGCTGATTTGTGGGACCTTGCTGTGCAAAAAATGGCCACCATGTTTTTTCTCAAACAGTGACAATACTCAAAAAAAAAAACAAAAAAAAAGTTTATTGGTTGTGAAACACTTTGGGATACCTTGAGGACATGAAATGCATTATATACATTCAAGGTCGTCTTAAAAATTGAGTGATCAGCACTGAGGGTGGATTGGAAGGTATGTCTCTAACTGAACTGCGTATGTATCAATGCATTATTAGACCTTAATCGATGTGCATATCTTTCTATAATCTCAATGATAATGCCACTGTTGCGACTTCTTAAAATGTTTACCACAAGACTGAACACCCTTCTGTGCAAGGGCCTCGTGTTGGAGAATTTATCAGGATAGGCTTTTTTCAGCAATTTTAATGATTGTTAAAGCTGTATTGGCACACTTCATATTGTCATGCCTAGAGTACTTCTTAACTTCTCAAAATAGTTCTCACAATCTACTATCCCAGTTCCATCTATTCTTGAGAATCAAAATAGTCACTTCAAAGGAAACGTTGAACCTTCTTGACGGCAACATAGCTGTCGCCCTCCAGAAATCTCTAAAATAATGGGTCATTATTATTAGAGAGATCCATCAGGTCTATTTATTTGACTGGTAGATTTAAAAAGCCAGTTACAGTAAATAACTTGAAAGGGCGGACTATTGGATCTTGCTTCCACTGGAAGCAAATCTTCTGGACACTTGAGTGCCAAGTGATCTCCTGTGTTTTCATTCCCCTTACACTTACACTTCTTGGTAACACAATACAGACAAGTATTTTTGGCAAGGGGAATATTTGCCAAAACAGGACATAATACAGAAGTGTCCTTATCGTTCCAAAACACGGTGTTAGCACTCTAGGAATGCCTGTCACCGTGTTTGCTCAAGTGAGAGTTTATTTTTAATTGGGTATTTAAAGAATTACACAAGCAAATAGAGCCAGTAGAATAGAGTCGGTCTACATTTACAGCTTGCTTTCTCCCAAACATTTTGTATTGTTTATCCCCCCCCTCCCTCCTTTTTCTTTTTAGTTATCAATAAAGCATTTTCTTATTAATAGCTGCTCTTGTTGTTGTCGATGAGCTGGTTGCGCAGGCAGGCTTGGGCCCCGTTGCTAGGGGCAGCCGCCTTGCGGCCTTTTATGGAGACGCCGAGCCTGGGCCCCTCCTGCGCGGCGCGGCCGGCCGTTCCGAAGCCGCCCTCGCCCTGGCCGAGCGGAAATCTGAGGGGAAGCTGCTCCATTTTGGGCTGGTCGCGTCAAAGAGCCGCCGCAGCCGCCTCCTCTTCCTCCTCCGCCTGCCGCCCCTCTTCCTCGCAGTCGTCGGGCTCCTCGGGTAGAGACACGATGTCCGAGCCCATCCCCATCAGAGCCAAGAAACTCCGGCCCAAACTCCAGGGCAGGAGCAGTCTGCAAAATGCCGAGCCCACAGGTAAGTCCCTGAGGACAATATTTAAAAATACATGTGTGGGGGGGAAAAAATTAAGTTTAAGGCAGCAATGGCCGTCATTTTCTTCATCTAACACTACATTGCTTTTTCCTGAATTTCCACAATATTTATTTACTTTTAGGTCTTTCCTTTTTAAAAAGTACCATTTTTTTCCTGCATACTTTTTTTTATATAGCCTAAGGATAGTGGAAACCCGTTTGACACCTGTTTTGTGGCCAGATCTCTCAATTCATTGGGGATGGTGACTGTTCATTATACATAACTGTGAACAAAATGCAGAAATTAGTCTACAATTAAGCATGTTCTCTCCTGTTTAAAAAAAAATGTACATTGTGTTATTGTTAGCTTTTTGCATTTATGATAAGGTGGTGCAGGGGTGGTCAATAATTTTGGTTTTAGGTTTTTAATGTACTTGTTTGTGTTAACTTGCATTTAAATGATAGGGATGGTCAGTAAATTTGGTTGTCAATTTTAACCCTGTAGTTGAACATCAAACCTGTTCTTTGTTTCTGTTAGTACTGTAATGTGTTTTCGTTGGGGATGGGCCGGATTGGCTTAAACAGTGTCATCTCTACACCGCATTTTGTGAGTGGAATTTGAAATTCAATATGAATATTGTAAAATAATTCATCAGCAGTAAACAGACTAAAGGTGCCAATCTGAATTAACTCCACAATACCCTAATTTTGATGCCGTTCTGATTCCGCTCTTGTCAGACCATCTAATAAAGACGGTTATACATAGATACAAATAGATTGTTAAATCTTCTGATGTAGTAGAGCTCAAGTAATACAGTATTCAGCAAAAGGAAAAAATGAATTATTTTAATGAGGAATATGGAAATGCAAAACTTGGATTTTCAAAATTGTGGCAAAGAGAGTTGTACGAATATGATCTCCATCAATGGATTGAAGTAAAACAAAAGCAAAATACTGTGGACGCTGGAAATCTGAAATAAAAACAGAAAATGCTGGAACACTGAACAGGTCAGGCAGAGAGAGAAACACAGTTAACGTTTCAGGTCGTTCTATATTATTTTGCCTAGTGCATTCCTGGTTGTCAGTTCATATTTATTTAAACAACAACTTTTATTTCTATAGCGCCTTTAATGTAGTAAAACATTTCAAGGTACTTCAACAATAGCGTATTCAAAACAGATTAGACACCGTGCCATATTAGGACAGATAACCAAAAAGCTTGGTCAAAGAGGTATGTTTTAAAGTGCATCCTGAAAGGGGTGGGGTGGGGGGGGCGGGGGTTGGTGGTTGTGGGGAGAGGTTTAGGGAGGGAATTCCAGAGCTTAGGGCCAAGGCAGCTGAAGGCACTGTCGCCAATAGTGGGGTGATTAAAAGCGGGGATGCGCAAGAGGCTGGAATTGGAGGAGTGCAGAGATCTCGGCGGGTTATGGGGCTGGAGGAGGGTTAGAGATTTAAAGCATGTTTAAATTCATGTTTATCATTATATCAGTGATCTAGGCCTGCCAATATTTTTTTTGATTATTGAGATTTGAAGCTCGCGTGGAATTTTGAATGGGCCACGCTGCGCAAAAGAATTTACAGGGAACATTGCCGAGGCCCTGTCAAAGAAGAGCAGGGGAGTTATCCCCAGTGTTCAGGCCAATATTTATCCCTGTCAAAGAAGAGCAGGGGAGTTATCCCCAGTGTTCAGGCCAATATTTATCCCTCAATCAACATCACTAAAACAGATTATCTGGTCATTATCACATTGCTGTTTGTGGGAGCTTGCTCTGCACAAATTGGCTGCCACGTTTCTGATGTAAGCCCCCAAAGTGTGGACCAAGTGATATACATGGTCGACAACACCAGCTTGTTGTAAGAAAGACAGACCCAATAATTGAAGTAAAAACGGTTTATTCAGGCCTGGGGAGCTATGGCTCTTGCGTCCCAACACAAGGCTCCAACTCCACCGAATCTCTTGAGATTCACACAGTTATACACATTTTCCAAGACCTCCTACTCCAGAGGTCCAATCGATTTAAAAAATCTATACATTAATCACTAACTAGGTGTGTCTAACTTATACAAGGTAGCCTATAACATAAGTTTCACTTTTCACTGCAGGGGCCTGTGGCCCCTCTGATTTCTTGGAAATGAGTCATCAGGACATGTGATTTCTGAGAAGCGAGACCCTCTCTCTCTTGACCACTACTAAGTTTCGTTTTTCCAGAAAAGGGTTATGTCAGTGTCTCTTTTTGTAAGTTTCATCTCTCTAAACTGGTATGGTCATTTCTGCAATTAAACATACGAGTAATTAGTACATGCCATCTTTACACATCTTGCTGCCGCAATTGCGTTCTACTAAATGTGCCCTGTTACGCTCATTTTTTAATCTTACTTCAGTTTCCTACATTACAACAGTGACTACGCTTTTAAAAAGTACTTAATTGGCTGTAAAGTGCTTTGGGACGTCCTGGGGTTGTGAAAGGTGCTATATAAATGCAAGTCTTTCCCCCCCCCCCCCAAGTAGTCATTCCTCACGTGAGCCCAGGCTTTTCATCTATTTAGCCTTCATCGCTGGGCCCAGGTCTTCCCACACGCACATACTTTCCAACAAAGGTCACTGCATAGTGATCAGGTAAGGAACCCTAATACAAAAGCAAAATACTGCAGATGCTGGAAATCTGAAATAAAAACAGAAGATGCTGGAAATACTCAGCAGGTCAGGCAGCATCTGTAGAGAGAGAAACTGCGTTATCGTTTCAGGTTGATGACGCTTCGTCAGAACTGGAAAATGTTCCAGTTCTGACGACGGGTCATCAACCTGAAACGTTAACACAGTTTCTCTCTCTACAGATACTGCCTGACCTGCTGAGTATTTCCAGCATTTTCTGTTTTTATTTTAGGTAAGGAACCCTGGTTGAATACTTCACTCTTAACCCAGATATAGAGGGCGATCTCAGTCCTCTCAACTCTACCCTGGCTAAGATCTATTAACTCTGCATAGATTTAGGATTGAACCTGAAACCTTTCCAGTCTGAATGATTGATTATGCATCATACCACTCAGTACGTTTACCCACTGAGTAATAAGGGCTTAGTGGTGAACTATTTCTGCTGAAATAAAATTGAATTGTGTCTGGACGAAAAGAAAAGCTACTCAAAACCAGATTTCCAGGTATTGCGAGCAATTATACCAGTGTTAAATCATGTTGTGAAAAGCCATAAACCATCTTGTATGCCAGCTGATTTCAATATGGCATAGCAGAATCCAGCAGGCTGCTTATAAATGGATTTGCTAATATCATTTGTAGTACTGTAGGGAGGGGGTGGGGGGAAGAAAGCATGGCTTGGTTACAATTTGCACACATCAACATTGGCAAGAATTTGCGCACCAGAATGGTACTTTGAATATCCCTGTATCTTTGTGCAATACTTAAAATATTCTTGCAAATAAATTGAGCTAGATTGAGTCATGATGGATTCTATCCCAGAAATTGCTGGACATTGTTCATTTTCACATGTTGCTTTTATATAGACAGTCTGTCTGGGGGGAAACAACTTGCAACTATAGGAAGCTTTAATGGAAAATGAGGTGCAAAATACTACTTTTGTGTGAACAAAAGCTATAGTTGGCAGATAAACGAAGATACCTTTTTGCAACAAATGTTATCTCAAATAGGCAGCATCAGTAATATATTGGCACATTCATTGCAACTTGTAGCTGCATGTGATGAGAAGAATTTGTTACAGAGCATTCTAGAAACCGCTCTACCACAATACAAAGTGACTGGCAAAACAAAAGTATGATGAATGGTCGGTTCTCTATGTACTTGACCATGTGAGCAGTGGTCCCCCTTTACACGAGGGCAAATCTGAAAGAGAGGACTGATTTGCAATGCCCCTGCCTGCCAGACTCTACAGAGCAACATTGTGTTGGAGATGAAGATGGGTTGAGGCTCAACCTCTTGCTGTTGTTTTCTCTTCCTTTCTCGCCCTCACCTCCACCCGCCCCCCCCCCCCCCCCGCCCAGAGCCGAGCACACAAAACACCCGCCCATCTTCCTGATGAAAGACATTAGTATAAAAACAGATTTAAAATGTTAAACATTTATTTACTGGACAGAAATATTTTTACAGTTGTGCATCTGCAGTCACTGAAAGCAAATGAATTTGTGATTATTTTGTGAAGATTTACGTCGTGTGTACAAGTCATCGGCTCAACTAGTCTATGCCAGTGTTTATGCTCCACATGGGTTTCCTCCCTCCCTACTTCATCTCGCCCATCAGTACATCCTTCTATTACTTTCTCCCTCATGTGCTTATCTAGCTTCCTCTTAAATGCATCTATGCTACTTGCCTCAAGTCGTGCATTCCACATTCTTGCTACTCTTTGGGTAAAGATGCTTCTTCTCCTGAATTCCCTTTTGAATTTGTGAGTGACTATCTTCTATTTATGACCTCTAGTTTTGGACTCCCCTACAAGTGGAAACATTTTCTCTATGCCTACCCTATCAAACCCTTCCATTATCTCCATGAATATCCCCCTCCTCAATGATGGTGGAGCCCAACACGTGAGTACAAAAGACAAGGCTGAAGCGTTTGAAACCAACTTCAGCCACGAGTGCCGAGTGGATGATCCATATCGGCCGACTCCCGAGGTCCCCACCATCACAGAAGCCAGTCTTCAGCCAATTCGATTCACTCCACGTGATATCAAGAAACGGCTGAGCGCACTGGATACAGCAAAGGCTGCGGGCCCCGACAACATCCCGGCTGTCATGCTGAAGACTTGTGCTCCAGAACTAGCCGCGCCTCGAGCCAAGCTGTTCCAGTACAGCTACAACACTGGCATCTATCCGACGATGTGGAAAACTGCCCAGGTATGTCCTGTCCATAAAAAGCAGGACAAATCCAACCCGCCCAATTACCGTCCCATCAGTCTACTCTCAATCATCAGCAAAGTGATGGAAGGTGTCATCGACACTGCTATAAAGCGGCACTTACTCACCAATAACCTGCTCACTGATGCCCAGTTTGGGTTCCGCCAAGACCACTCGGTTCCTGACCTCATTACAGCCTTGGTCCAAACATGGACAAAGGAGCTGAATTCCAGAGGTGAGGTGAGAGTGACTGCCCTTGACATCAAGGCAGCATTTGACAGAGTGTGGCATCAAGGAGCCCTAGTAAAATTGAAGTCAATGGGAATCGGGGGAAAACTCTCCACTGGCTGGAGTCATACCTAGCACAAAGGAAGATGGTTGTGGTGGGTGAAGGTCAATCATCACAGCTCCAGGATATCACTGCAGGAGTTCCTCAGGGCAGTGTCCTAGGCCCAACCACCTTCAGCTGCTTCATCAATGACCTTCCCTCCATCATAAGGTCAGACGTGAGGAGGTTCACTGATGACTGCACAGTGTTCAGAGCCATTCGCAACTCCTCAGATAATGAAGCCGGTCCATGCCCGCATGCAACAAGACCTGAACGACGTTCAGGCTTGGGCTGATAAGTGGCAGGTAACATTCGTGCCACAGAAGTGCCAGGCAATGACTATCTCCAACAAGCAAGAGTCTAACCACCTCCCCATGACATTCAATGGCATTACCATCACCGAATCCCTCACTATCAACATCCTGGGAGGGTCACCATTGACCAGAAACTTAACTGGACCAGCCACATAAATACTGTGGCAACAAGAGCAGGTCAGAGGCTAGGTATTCTGCGGCGAGTGTCCCACCTCCTGACTCCCCAAAGCCTTTCCACCATCTACAAGGCACAAGTAAGCAGTGTGATGGAATACTCTCCACTTGCCTGGATGAGTGCAGCTCCAACAACACTCAAGAAGCTCGACACCATTCAGGACAAAGCAGCCCGCTTGATTGGCACCCCATCCACCACCTTAAACATTCAGTCGCCCCACTACCGGCATACCATGGCTGTAGTGTGTACCATCTACTAGATGCACTACAGCAACTCGCCAAGGCTTCTTCGACAGCACCTCCCAAACCCGCGACCTCTTCCACCTAGAAGGACAAGGGCAGCAGGCGCATGGGAACACCACCACCTGCAAGTTCCCCTCCAAGTCACACACCATCCTGACTTAGAAGTATATCGGCTGATCCTTCATCGTCTCTGGGTCAAAATCCTAGAACTCCCTCCCTAACAGCACTGTGGGAGCACCTTCACCACACGGACTGCAGCGGTTCAAGAAGGCGGCTCACCACCACCTTCTCGAGGGCAATTAGGGATGGGCAATAAATGCCGGCCTTGCCTGTGTCGCCCACATCCCATAAAAACGAAAGAAAAAAAAAAGACCTCTGTCAACTCGCCCCTCGGCCTTGTCTTTTCTGGAGAAAAGAGCTCCAGCCTGTTCAGCCTTTCCTGATGAGGAGATCCTCTCCGTTCTAGTATCATTCTTATGAATCTTTTTTGCACCTTCTCCAATGCCTCTATATATCCTCGTACGATAGCAAAGTACTGCAGATGCTGGAAATCCGAAATAACAACAGAAAATGCTGGAAAAACTCAGCAGGCCAGGCTACATCCGTGGAGAGAAATTAGTGTTGACGTTTCGGGTCGAAATCCTTTTTCAAAACTGGAAAGGAAATAAAATAGATCGAAGGCAGGGCTGCGATAGAACAAAAGAAGTAAAAGAGACATTAAGAGGTATTCAAAACCAGACGATCTATATATCCTTTTTGGATAATATGAAGACCAGAACCGTGCAACCGATCCGGTACCGCCTGTTGTGCGCCACCGCCCGAGACTGATTTCTAGGCCGAGATGTTTGGAGGGGTGACCAGAAGTTTTGTCCAGTGTGTGTTTAAGGAGGGTACTCAAGGAGGAGAGGGAGGCGGAGATGCGAAGAAGTTGAGGGAGGGAATTGCCGACCTTGATGGCTAAAGGAACAGCCGCCAATGGTGGGGCGAAGGGAGTGTTGGATTGGAGGGGTGGTGGGGGTTGTTCGTGTCCCATAAAATGGAACCCCTCCTTCCCACACGCATTCGCCTTCCTGATCTGCGCCTCCTTGTCCCAATTAGCACTCGCCTTCCTGATCTGTCTCTCCCTATCCCAATTAGCACTCGCCTTCCTGATCTGTCGCTCCCTGTCCCAATTAGCACTCGCCTTCCTGATCTGTCGCTCCCTGTCCCAATTAGCACTCGCCTTCCTGATCTGTCGCTCCCTGTCCCAATTAGCACTCGCCTTCCTGATCTGCCTCTCCCTGTCCCAATTAGCACTCGCCTTCCTGATCTGTCGCTCCCTGTCCCAATTAGCACTCGCCTTCCTGATCTGCCTCTCCCTGTCCCAATTAGCACTCGCCTTCCTGATCTGTCGCTCCCTGTCCCAATTAGCGCTCGCCTTCCTGATCTGTCGCTCCCTGTCCCAATTAGCACTCGCCTTCCTGATCTGTCGCTCCCTGTCCCAATTAGCACTTGCCTTCCTGATCTGCCTCTCCCTGTCCCAGTTAGCACTCGGTAAAACCAAAGAGTGGAAAAATGCTTATTTTTTTAATAAAAAATCTATTTTAGAAAGGGTATAGAAGCACTGGAGACAATGCAATAAAGATTTACAAGGCTGATTCCAGAACTGAGGGTACAATTATCAGGAAAGACCGAACAGACTGTGTCTCTTCTCTCAGTCTTTTCCTAGAGAAGTGACCTGATAGAGGTGTTTAGAACTTGGGGCTATAAATCTAGGATAATCACTAAAAATCCAATAAGGAATTCAGGAGAAAGTTCTTCATTTAGAGTGATGAGAATGTGGAACTCACTACCACATGGAGTAGCTGAGGCGAATAACATGGATGCAGAAGATTCTTTTATGCGATCACAATCATTCACTGGCAGCTTTTGCTCAGGAGATGTTGGCTGAGCTGTGCTGTGTCGGATGTACTGTATTTTGTAGTTATTACCCTAGGCTTTCCAATTGCACCGCCGGCATTTAACCATTTGTTTTAATATCGCACTGTCGGCATTACAATCAACATTCGACCCAAGGGCAGGGGATGCCCAAGGATTCCTTGTGGGGCCCACTAGGAAACAAAAAGGATTAAAGAAACCTACCTGCCTGGGCTCACAATTGCAGTCAGGGCCCGAAGACGTCACCAGGACTCCGTCTGTGTATTTAAACAAGAACCCCACCGATGTTGGGAGGGTGTCCTTGGCGCCTGCAATTTAAAATTGAAGCTGGCATGTTTGGGTTGGACGATGCCCCCTGTTGGATTTCTGTGCTACTGCTGGCACGAGCTCACCGCAGGCAGGCGCCCCCTGTTGGAAAAGGGAGAACTGAAAAGTGCGACCCACCCGCACCCCAATATTAAGGTGATTGGCAAAAGAATCCGAGGCGACATGCGGATTTTTTTTTTTTTTACACAGCGAGTTTTTATGATCTAGATGGCACTGTCTGAAAAGTTGGTGAAAGCAGATTCAATAGTGACAGTCATAAGAAAATTGGATAAATCTTTGAAGGGTAAATGATTACAGGGTTATGGGGAAAGAGCAGGGGAGTGGGACTAATTGGCTAGCCCTACCAACGAGCCAGCACAGGCACGATGGGCCAAATGGCCTCTTTCTGTGCTGTATGATTCTATGTATTTGCGGGGAAGCTAGGCAAGTACTTGAGGGAGAAAGGAATAGAAGAATATGTTGATAAGGTGAGTGGGAGGAGGCTCGCTGGCATAGACCGCGCTGTAAAAATGTTGGAACAAAAAAAACTATTAATACATCTATAATGGTTGGCTAATTGTCTGGAGTATTATCGTTCTGCCACATTTAACAGCGCTTTCAAACTGTGTTGTAAATGATTATAGTAGCTTGCAGGAGATTACAGTTTGGCTTTGATCTGCAATAAATATTGGAGTTAACTTTTTTTTGCAAAGTTTATTTTATGCCATAATAAAACTGTTTGCACTAATGTTTCATGGCCTTGAGGTTAGTTAATGATTCTAATTCAATTCCTAAATGATTAATTTTACTGTGCCCTTTGTATCCAGTTTTGTAATCCAAGAAATTCTTAGAATGGTAGTATTGATTTGACTGGTCACCCAACATGTGCTGTTGGGTTTTTTACTGAGGGTTTACACAGACTTTTCCACACCGTGAACAGCCGCTCCCTCTAGACTGGAACGGTTGAGGGGAGGCCAGTTGCTGACTAGAGGAATGTGGGAAGATATGAGGGTTCCATTTGAGATCAACGGAGATGGTGAGGTCAAGCTTTATGTAGCCTGTGGCTGCAGTTATTACCGACAGTGATTTTGTTATCTCTGGCACAGTATTCCTTTCTGGCTCCCACTTCCTCATTCCACAGGGATTTATTGAACATAAGGGTCTCTGCCCAGTGCTCACCCACAGTGTATTACCCAAGGAACAACCTGGTGCCTCATAGAATCATAGAAATTTATGGCACAGAAGGAGGCCATTCGGCCCATCGTAACCAAAGATACGTTCCACCTGTGCTTAAGTGAAAGCATTGGTAACATTAATCAGTCCCATTTAGTGTATTTTATGCTCCACAAAGTAAATAAGTATGCCTCAATATTCTTTTACTAATGTTGAGAATTCTCAGTTTCAAACTACATAAGAAGTGTGTGATGACCGATTACTCTAACAGATTTTTTTTTAAAGTAAGTGCTTTGGTACAGGATTAAAGAACCTCTGCCACAAGGTAACCTCTACATGTCTCTTTCCAACGTAGCCTATGCCAATATTTATCGTATTGTGAGTTTAAAAATAGGAATCTCGAGACAAAAAAAAACTCTAGCTAGTACCAAAAAATCTCCTGCTTATCGGACAAATATCAACTGATAATCACAGTCCATTTTGAATGTGCAATTGTTGACTTGATTTCGCTAATAAACATATATATAAAATCCTGATTGGTGCATCTTTGTTTAATTTTGTTTCCTTTTTAGGACTAGCTTGATGGAGCAGCCTTGGTGTCTGTAACTGCTGTGAGATTCTTGAAACTGCATCAGTGCTCAGTAGCATTAATATAGAGGAATTATTGCCCCTTGTAGCAATGTACTGAAGATACTGTTAATCCTTGAAATACAATATGTGGATTTCTATTGTATTCAAATGGTCCAGTATTAATAGATTAAATGGATATTATAAACACATGACATTGAACAGCTGCTACTGATCACATTTTCTGATCACCCCGCTCGTTCTTCCAAGCCCTATTTTCATTCTCTACCTCTTTTGATTTTTTCCCCCTCCCAGCTTTTTATTCTTCAAATTCCTGTTGCTATTTAAAGATTTAAAAAAAAAAACTTATTCATTTAAGTTTTAGTTGAGCTTCCCCCGTGCTGCTCCTTCTAGCTGATTTAGAGTGGCCGTACTCAAGCTCTTTGGATGGTAGATAGCACATGTTGGTTGGGTGGCGTTGTTCTGTACTAAGCAGAGAGAAATTTATTTTAAAATGACCAGGAAGAAGGTTTTACTTGTTTCCCTTTTTAGGACTAAATACAATACAGCAAACCCTAGTGGATACCGAAACAGTGCTATGTTAATATTTTTAATCTCTTTTTTTCCCTCCTTCCTGGCTGGCCTCCCACATTCTACCCTTCATAAACTTGAGGTCATCCAAAACTCTGCTGCCCCGTGTCCTAACTCGCATCAAGACCCATCACCCTTGTGCCCATTGACCTACATTGGCTCCCGGCTAAGGAACTCCTGTATATTAATGCTACTGAGCATTGATGCAGTTTTGAGAAATCGCATAGCAGTTAGACACTAAGGCTGCTCCATCAAACTAGTCCTAAAAAGGACATTTTAAAATTCTCATCCTTGTTTTCAAATCCCTCCATAGCCTTGCCCCTCCCTATCTCTGTAATCTCCTCCAGCCCCACAACCCTCCGAGATACCTGCGCTCCTCTAATTCTGGCCTCTTCAGCATCCCTGATTTGAATCGCTCCACTATTGGTGGCTGTGCCTTCAGCTGCCTTGGCCCTAAACTCTGGAATTCCTTTCCTAAAACTCTTTACCTCTCTTTCCTCTTTTTAAGTCGCTCTTTAAAACCTCTCTTTCCTCTTTTTAAGTCGCTCTTTAAAACCTATCTCTTTGACCAAGCTTTTGACCACAATACAGCAAACCCTGATGGATACTGAATCAGTGCTATGTTAATATTTTTAATCTCTTCCTTCCTGGCTGGCCTCCCACATTCTACCCTTCATAAACTTGAGGTCATCCAAAACTCTTGCTACTCGTGTCCTAACTCGCATCAAGTCCCATTCACCAATCATCTTTTGGTCATCTGCCCCAATATCGCCTCATGTGGCTCGGTGTCAAACTTTGTTTTGTGACACTCCTGTGAAGCGTGTGGGACGTTTTACTATGTTAAAGGTGCTATATAAATGCAAGGTGTTGGTGTTGTTTCTTTTTCATACTCGTCCTCCTCCTCTTCCCCCCCTTGCCACGTGCTGGAGGATCATTTCATGGTCACCAGATTCCCTCTTAGCCCTTAAGTGCCTGTTCTTCACATGAGCATAGGCAGTGTTGGAAGGCTATCTACCTTGGAGGCATCACATTGAAGCCTGATCCTATTCTGCCCGAATATATACACACATGTACGTTCTAGTAGGGTTCATGGAACAGGAGCATCTTGGCTGTACTTAGGCAAATTATGGAATCCGCACAAACTGGAGGTTCACTCCGAGACCTTCCTTGTCTGTATGCCCCTGTTTCTCACTAGACAGTGCATTTACACACGGGACATGTTAAAAACCAAGACAGTCGACTCCTCAATTCAAAGTTGCTTAATTTAATTTATCTGTCAATTCAAACTGAAATTGTGCAAAACAAAATCCTGCACTGTGTATAAATTAATTAATTTGTACTAGGATAATTTTAATTGTTTTTGAGCGAAAAGCAATATTACATTAACGTGAGTGGACTGTACACTTAATGTTGCATATTTCTCATTAGACATTTCAGGGACCTAATCCTATCTGTTGCAGGCAGGATAATTCAGTTCCTCTTGGCGAGTTCCAAAGCAGTAATCAAGTCAAAGCGTTCAGATGGTATTTTGCACAGTTGGTGCAAACCACCAGGAATTTATAAATGTTATTTAATCCAGAGCTCTTATTGCTATCTTAAATTATTTTTCTGTAACGTGAAATAGTGAATCCGCTGCATTTGTTTTCTTATCGTATAAAACAGTTCTTTTAATGTGGGGTTCTCCTATGGCATTTTCAATATTGTAATAACCCAGGACAAAGGGTAAAAAGATTTAACAATATAGGATCCAAAGATATGGTTGAATGAAATATCAGCAACGGAATAATTTTTAATAGGTTGCACAAGAAAAAAATGTTTGACAAAGATATTCTTCTTCAGGTGAATAGGGATCTTGTGTGTATATATATATATGTATATATTTTGGTGGTAGAATGCTACATAGCAGAGATCAAGGTGTTAACTTTTGCTTTCTTAAAGGCTCTTTGTAGCCACAAATTCCTTTTTTACAGAAAACATTATAGTACTGTATGATGGGCATGATGTTTCTGTGCAACCTGACACATTTCATGTACTTGGAAGAAGGCAATCCAGCTGACTTTGCACACTTTTTTTCTTTCTTTAGTCCTGCTGACTATCTAAGGGTGGGAGGAAGAATCATAAAATTATACAGCCATTCAGCCCATCATGACTGTACCGGCTCTTTGAAAGAGCTGTCCCCATAGCGCTGCAAATGTTTCCTTTACAATTATATATCCAAGGCCCTTTGGAGACTCGATGCAGGTAACCAGATCTTTGCGAGAAAAGAATGTGTATATTTTGTGAAACTTTCTTTTACACAACACTTGCAGAAGAATAACACTTGAGGTTGTTGCTACATTTAAGCTTGTGTTGAGCACCACATACTTTTGGTTATCAGGTTAATTTATTAGGCTTGTCTGGTTTGGCAGAGTCGGAGAGTCCTGCCTTTTTATAGATCGTGATCTCAAAAGGGTTGGGTCGTTGCCATAGAAACATAGAAGATGGGAGCAAGAGTTGGCCATTCGGCCCCTCGAGCCTGTTCTGCCATTCAATGCGATCATGGCTGATCATCCAAATTCAGTACCTGGTCCCTGCTTTCTCCCCATACCCCTTGATCCCTTTAGCCTTAAGAAATATATCCAACACCTTCTTGAATATATTTAATGTATTGGCCTCTACTGCCTTCTGTGGTAGAGAATTCCACAGGTTCACCACTCTCTCTGGGTGAAGAAACTCCTCCTCATCTCAGTCCTAAATGGCTTACCCCTTATCTTTAATGTGGAGATGCTGGTGTTGGACTGGGGTGGACAAATGTGAGAAGTCACACAACACCAGGTTATAGTCCAACAGCTTTATTTGAAATCACAAGCTTTCGGAGCGCTGCTCCTTCGTCAGGTGCAGTGAAGAGATGCATATAGACACAGCATATATAGTCACAGAACACTGCCAGATGATTACAGGTAATCTTTCTAACTGCCCTTTATCACACCTCGGCTGGATGACTGACCTGTTTGGACACCATTCACACCTTTGATTGCTGTGATTATCTCTCTGCCGAGGTGTGATAAAGGTCAGTTAGAAAGATTACCTGTAATCATCTGGCAGTGTTCTGTGACTATATATGCTGTATCTATATGCATCTCTTCACCTCACCTGACGAAGGAGCAGCGCTCCAAAAGCTTGTGATTTCAAATAAAGCTGTTGGACTATAACCTGGTGTTTTGTGACTTCTCGCCCTTATCTTTAGACTGTGACCCCTGGTTCTGGACTCCCCCGCCATTGGGAACATCCTTCCTGCATCTAGTCTGTCTAGTCCTGTTAGAATTTTATACGTTTCAATGCGATCCCCTCTCATTCTTCTAAACTCTAGCGAATATAAGCCTAATTGACCCAATCTCTCTTCATACGTCATTCCTGTCATCCCAGGTATTAGTCTGGTGAATCTTCGCTGCACTCTGTCCATGGCAAGAACATTCTTCCTCAGATAAGGCGACCAAAACTGCACACAATACTCAAGGTGTGGTTTCACCAAGGCCCTGTACAACTGCAGCAAGACATCCTTGCTCCTGTACTCGAATCCTCTCACTATGAAGGCCAACATATCATTTGCCTTCTTAACCGCCTGCTGCACCTGCATGCTTACCTTCAGCGACTGGTGCACAAGGACACCCAGGTCTTGTTGCACTTCCCCTTTTCCCAATCTATTGCCGTTCAGATAATCTGTCTTCCTGTTTTTGCTACCGAAGTGGATAACCTCGCATTTATCCACATTGGGCAGATGCATGGCAAATGCAGTATAATCACCCAACCTGTCCAAATCATACTGGAGTTTCTCTGCATCCTCCTCACAGCACACACGCCCACCCAGCTTTGTGTCGTCTGCAAACTTGGAGATATTACATCTATATAGATAGTGAATAGCTGGGGTCCTAGCACCGATCCCTGCTGTACCCCACCAGTCGCTGCCTGCCACTCGGAAAAAGACCCGTTTATTCCAACTCTTTGCTTCCTGTCTGCCAACCAGTTCTCTATCCAAGACAGTACCTTACCCCCAATCCCATGTGCTTTAACTTTGCACGCTAATCTCTTATGCGGGACCTTATCGAAAGCCTTCTGAAAGTCCAAATACACCACATCCACTGGCCCTAAGTGATTTTGTATGTTGCTTGGATGCATGTTATCTGCCTACAGATAGTAAAGCACTAGTACTTTGCCTTCTGGACATAAAATGAGCCAATATAAGTTATATGCTTTGCCTCTTTGCTTAGTAAGCATAGAACTAGGTTAGATATCGAGAGGATTTTCTTTTCAGTGGGTCCTTGGCCTTTGGAATAAGTTGCCAGCTCGTGTGGTGGCTGCAGATTTGCTGCAAATCTGCGAAAGAAAGCTGTAGGAATTCCTAGAAGAGGCTGATCTCTGTGTACAAAAGGTAAGTGGGATGTTGGGCGACTTCTCTTGTTTGTGTTATATCTCAGAACTCATTCTTGATCACCTTCCGGGATCAAAGAGGCTTTTTTTTAATGTCTCGTCCAAGATATTAAATGACTGCTGATGGGTGGGGAACATTTGGAGGTCGGGTTGCCCAGTTGCAACACGACTGATGGACCAGCTGGTCTATTTCTGTCGTTTTTTTGTATGCCGTAGTTGTAGCTTGACGGTTACATGCTTTTAGTATCTACGCTGTCTGTTTGGAGAATTAATCTCTTTCTCGAAGTCTCTTTGTTCAGTATTACTGAGAGCATCCTAAAGTTGATAAACTACAATAAAGCGGGCTGCTCCCTGAGGCTTCAATGGGTAAATTTATTGCCTGACGTGGCACTGAGCAATAGCGGCCAGGGAGGAGCGAGGTTTGATTGCTAGTCTGGGATTAGCTTTCTGTTCCCAGTCGGAGCTGTGGTCGGAGCGTCACGAGTGAGATTGGAATCGCTGAGTTAAGAAGGGGGAAATGAAGCAAGGGTTCCTGTTCGATCGTTGATCGGTAACCCCGATGCTGATAGGATCCAGCTCGGCTGTGGTAGTGTCTGCAGCCAGATAGGCCAGCAATGCTCGCTGAGCCCACTCGTGACAGATGGCCACTTGAGCAAGGTATTGTAGGGGCGGTGGCACCCATAGAACATTATCTCCGTATAAGTCACTGCTTGCTGAAGAGAGGAAGAATTGGAGAGGAGTGCAGGAGAAAATGAAACAAAAGCATTCTGCAAATAAAGGAGTGCAGGTCGTAATAGCGACTCGCATTTTGCCAATTAGTCACAAGAAGCGTAAATGATAACCGTTTGTGCAAATCTAAAGCAGTTGATAAACCATTGCAGCCTAATTAGGCCAAGTGATTTGTGGCAGTATAACGTATTGTAACAAATCCCACAAATTTTTACACTTGTCCTATGCCGTGTGGTTTGCTGTCAGAGGCAGTGAAAATGCTGGCTTCTGAGCAGTAACTCATTTGCCTTAACCGTAATAGTTGCCATGAAGCTGTTAAAAGTTTGATATTTAGTTGGCAATAAACAATCCATTTGTTTCCAACTATGGTAGCCTAATCGTTTTGGTACTGGACTAGCAATCCAGATCCAGAGGCTGAGGGTTCAAATCCCACTGTGGAAAGTTGTGAAATTGAATTCAATAAATCTGGTCATTTGAGGGATGGCAACCGAAAGTGACCATGAAAGCGGCCGGTTCAGTGATGTCCTTCGGGGAAGGGAACTTGCTATCCCTAACTGGTCTGGCCTATAAATAATAAAAAAAATACTGCCGTGTTAGTGTTCCCCACATCCCAAGAACAATTAAAAAAAAAAAAGAAGTGGTTTTGTGATGAATAAGATACGGGGGTTTGAAGCTTGGCTCCAGAATTGGATTATTTCTAAGCTATGCTCACAGGTTTGCACTGACCATCCTACTTTATTTAATTGATTCTGGATTATTATAATGCACTTATTAAAGACCTCTGATCCTGTTTTTATAAATTCTTTCCCAGGCTAGTGGGCCCCACTAAAATGAAGTTCTGTACCTGTGCCGTAGAACATCGGAACAGGAGTAGGCCATTTAGCTCCTTGAGCCTGTTCCGCCAGGCTCCGAAGGAAGCATAGAAGATAGGAGCAGGAGTAGGCCATTCGGCCCTTCGAGCCTGCTCCGCCATTCAATGAGATCATGGCTGATCATCCAAATTCAGTACCCTGTCCCCGCCTTCTCCCCATATCCCTTGATCCCTTTAGCCTTAAGAAATATATCCAACTCTTTTTTTGAATATATTTAATGAACTGGCCTCCACCGCCCTCTGTGGCAGAGAATTCCACAGGTTCACCACTCTCTGGGTGAAGAAATTCCCCCTCATTTCAGTCCTAAATGGCTTACCCCTTATCCTTAGACTATGACCCCTGGTTCTGGACTCCCCGGCCATCATAAACATCCTTCCTGCATCTAGTCTGTCCAGGCCTGACAGAATTTTATAGGTTTCAATGAGATCCCCTCTTAATCTTCTAAACTCCAGTGAGTATAAGCCCAATCGACACAATCTCTCCTCATACGTCATTCCTGCCATCCCAGGTATCAGCCTGGTGAATCTTCGCTGCACTCCTTCCATGGCAAGAACGCCCTTCCTCAGGTAAGGCGACCAAAACTGCACACAATACTCAAGGTGCGGTCTCACCAAGGCCCTGTACAACTGTAGCAAGACATCCTTGTTCCTGTACTTGAACCCTCTTGCTACGAAGGCCAACACACCATTTGCCGCCTTAACCGCCTGCTGCACCTGCATGCTTACCTTCAGCGACTGGTGCACAAGAACACCCAGGTCTCTTTGCACTTCCCCTTCTCCCAATCTATTGCCATTCAAATAATAATCTGCCTTCCTGTTTTTGCCACCAAAGTGGATAACCTCACATTTATCCACATTATTAGGCAGAAACATGGCAAATGCACTATCACCCAACCTGTCCAAATCGTACTGGAGTTTCACGACCTCCTCCTCACAGCTTACCCTCCCTCACAGCTTACCCTCCCACCCAGCTTTGTGTCGTCTGCAAATTTGGAGATATTACATCCAATTCCCTCGTCCAGATCATTAATATATATTGTGAACAGCTGGGGTCCTACGACCGATCCTTGTGGTACCCCACTAGTCACTGCCTGCCACTCGGAAAACGACCCGTTTATTCCAACTCTTTGCTTTCTGTCCGCCAACCAGTTCTCTATCCGTCAATACCTTGCCCCCAATCCCATGTGCCTTAATTTTGCACGCTAATCTCTTATGTGAAGCGGGGTAGTCATTTTTTGTTAAAGACTGGAATCTGAACTGTGCTCGTCTGGATTAAGAGGCTAACACGCTAGCACTGTACTTGCCAAAGCTGCCTATGAGCATGGAACTTGAAATAAGCGAGTAAAATACAAGGTGACTTTTAATGTCCTTTTTAATATGTCATTCTGTTGTTCAGGGCTCTTGCATAGTAGCGCTAAAAGATACTCCCTTGCGAGATGGGAGTTTTAAAATCTTGGCCACACTGAAATGCCAAACTGTCAGAAGACCAATAAAATACACACAAGAACATAAGAAATAGGAGCAGGAGTAGGTCATTCGGCCCTTCGAGCCTGCGCCGCCATTCAATGAGATCATGGCTGATCTTCTGCCTCAACTCCATTCACCGGCTCTATCGCCATATCCCTTGATGCCCTTACTAGTCAGAAATCTATCGACTTCTGTTTTGAATATACCCAATGACTGAGCCGCCACAGCCCTCTGGGGTAGAGAATTCCAAAGATTCACCACCCTCTGTGTGAAGAAATTTCTTCTCATCTTAGTCCTGAATGGCCTACCCTTTATCCTGAGGCTGTGGCCCCTGGTTCTAGACTCCCCAGCCAAGGGAAACATTCTCCCAGCATCCATCCTATCAAGCCTTGTAATAATTTTGTATGCTTCAATGAGATCCCCTCTCCTTCTGAATTCAAGAGAATACAGGCCTAGTTTACTCAATCTCTTCCCGCCATCCCAGGAATCAATCTTGTGAACCTTCGATGCACTCCCTCTATGGCAAGTATATCCTTCCTTAGGTAAGGAGACCAAAATTGTACACAGTACTCCAGGTGTGGTCTCACCAAGGCCCTATATAGTTGGAGTAAGACTTCTTTACTCCTGTACTCAAATCCTCTTGTAATGAAGGCCAGCATACCATTTGCCTTCCTAATGGCTTGCTGCACCTGCACATTCACTTTCAGTGACTCATGTACAAGAACACCCAGGTCCCTTTTGAGCATCTACATTCCCCAATCTTTCACCATTTAGGAAATACTCTGCCTTTCTGTTTTTTCTACTTCACATTTATCCACATTATATTCCATCTGCCATGTTCTCGCCCACTCACTGAGCCTGTCGAGATCCCCTTGAAGCCTCTTCACATCCTCTTCGCAACTGACACTGACACCTAGCTTTGTGTCATTAGCAAATTTGGAAATGTTACATTTTGTCCCCTCATCCAAATCATTGATATAGATTGTGAATAGCTGGGGCCCAAGCGCCGATCCTTGCGGTACCCCACTAGTCACAGCCTGCCATCCTGAAAAAACCCGTTTATCCCTACTCTTTGTTTTCTGTCTGTTAACCAATTCTTAATCCATGCTAGTATATTACCCCCAATTCCATGTGCCCTAATTTTGTTCACCAACCTCTTGTGTGGGACCTTATCGAAGGCCTTCTGAAATTCTACATCTACCGGTTCCCCTTTGTCTACTCCACTAGTTACATCCTCAAAGAACTCCAATAGGTTTGTCAAACAGGATTTCCCTTTCATAAATCCATGTTGACTCTGCCCAATCTTACTATTAGTTTCTAAGTGCCCAGTTAATGCATCCTTTATAATAGATTCCAGCATTTTCCCAACTACTGATGTGAAGCTAACAGGTCTGTAGTTCCCCGTTTTCTCTCTCCCTCCTTTTTTAAATAGCGGGGTTACGTTTGCTATCCTCCAATCTGCAGGAACCGTTCCAGAATCTATAGAATTTTGGAAGATGACAACCAATGTGTCCACTATCCGAATGGCCACCTCTTTCAAAACCCTAGGATGTAGGTCATCCGGTTTTTGAGATTTATCGACTTTTAGTCCCATTAATTTTGCTAGTACTGGTTTTTTTTTACTAATAATTTCTTTAAGTTCCTCATTTTCGCCACACCCTTGGTTTTCTCATTTCTGAGAGTTTTTTGTATCTTCCTCCGTGAAGACAGAAACAAAGTATTTGTTTAATTTCTCTGCCAATTCCTCATTCCCCATTATAAATTCTCCCATCTCTGACTGTAGAGGACCTACATTTGCCTTCACTGGTCTTTTCCCTTTCACATACCTATAGAAGCTTTTACAATCCGTTTTTATATTTTTTGCTAGTTTGTGCTCATATTCCATTTTCCCTTTATCAATTTCTTGGTTCCCCTTTGCTGATTTCTAAAAAGATCCCAATCCTCAGGCTGACTGCTTTTTTCTGGCAACATTATAAGCTTCCTCCTTTGACTTAATACTAGCTTTAATTTCTTTTGTTAGCCATGGTTGGATCACTTTTCCTTTTGGGTTTTTATGCCCTAGAGGAATATATGTTTGTTGCAAATTATACATTATTTCCTTGAATGTTAACCATTGTATGTCCACCTTCACACCTTTTTAGTGTAGTCTCCCAATCTACCATGGCCAACTTGTCCCTCATACCCTTGTAGTTTCTCTGTTTAGATTGAAGACCTTAGTTTCAGATTGGACTACATCACTCTCAAACTTAATATAAAATTCAATCATATTATGGTCACTTGTCCCTAAAGGCCCCTTTACCACAAGATTATTGATTAGCCTGTTCTCATTACACAGTACCAGATCCAGAATAGCCTGTTCCCTGGTTGGTTCCTCCACATACTGATCCAGGAAACCATCTCGCATGCATTCCAAGAATTTGTCCTCCACACCATTAGTGGTAATTTGATTTGCCCAGTCATTATGTAGATTAAAGTCCCCCATGATTACCGTATTGCCCTTGTTACATGCACTGATACTGTGCCCTACATTACCATTATTGTTTGGTGACCTATACACAACTCCCACCAATGTTTTCCGCCCTTTGCTGTTTCTTAGCTCCACCCAAACCGATTCCAGATCTACATCACGATCTGCCAAGCCAATATCTTTTATCTCTACCATATCGATCTCATCCCTTATTAACAGTGCTACGCTACCTCCTTTTCCTTTTTGTCTGTCCTTCCTAAATGTTGAGTACCCTGGAACATTCAGTTCCCAGCTTTGGTTACCCTGCAACCATGTCTCTGTAATGGCAATTACATCATACCCATTTACTTCTATTAGTGCCATTAATTCATCCACCTTGTTGCGAATGCTACATGCATTTAGATAAAGTGCCTTCAACTTTGCCTGTTTAATATTTTTCTGCACTTGGACCCTCTTTACTGTTGGCCTTTGTTTCTGCTCCCTACTACTTTTCTAACTTGCACTTCCAGCTTTGTTTCTTTCTGTTCTGGGCCCACACGTTTGCTTAATGAAGACTGAAAATGTTTCGGTTGTTGTAGATTTCCTCTTTCCTTCACTGGGAATATGTTCACTCTGATACAATACTTGTGTTGCCACTAGAAGTCACTGCTGCTCTTCAGTAGAAGGGCTGTTGGCGACTTACTGTGATGGTTGAATGTGTCCCTTGTTATGGATTTTGGCTTTTGCAATGTAAACTCCATCTGAGCTTAATTTTCAGCAGTTCATTCACATCCATGCAGTAGTTTCCCCCTCTCTTTTCCCCCCCACTTTAACTTGCAAATGCGGGAAAGGTGGGATATTTCACTCATGATAAAGTTGTTCGCTTTTATTCCCGCAGTGCAAGAGACCCAGTACAATTTTTAACAAGCTTTTCCTCAGAGTACTTGGGATGTTTATTTAAACACAAAATTCGGATAATACACCCTGGTCCGTCAACATTTCAGGTTGAGACCTTTTTGGTCTCTCTTGAAACATTAGCCTCTCTCTTTTCTTACTGATGGACCTGTAGTTCTAGCATTTTCTGATTTCACTTCAGATTTCCTGCAGTGGTTTTTTCCTTTTTTAATCACTACAGGGATGTTTATATATTTTTCCACATGATATTCCAACATTTCAAGGTTTATTGCTTTTGATCCTTATTGTAGTTGTTATGGCTGCAAGTAAGGCATTAATGTGTGAAATGTGTTAATTTCCTGCTTGCCGTAACAATCCGTTCCCACTCCCATGAAGACACTTCAGTAGGATAACATTCAATAATCTGGCAAGAAGCAGTCAAATGTGTGTTTGTGAATTGTTTCACCTTTGGCCTTCATAGTAGTTTGGCATTCTTGCTGTGTTCTCTAGGATTGTAAATGACATGTCAGACATGGCTCAGTGGTTGCACTCTCTCCTCCTGTGTCAGAAAGATTGTGGGTTCACGTCCCACTCCAGGAACTTGAGCACAGGCCGACACTCCCAGTGCAGTACTGTGGGAGTGCTGCACTGCTGGAGGTGCTGTCTTTCGGATGAAACATTAAACCGAGGCCCCATCTGCGCTCCCAGGTGGACGAGAAAGATTCCATGGCACTATTGAAAAAGAGCAGGGGAGTTCTCCCTGGTGGCAGATGAAATTTAAAGCAGAAAAATGTGAAGTGATACATTTTGGTTGGAAGAACGAGGAGAGGCAATATAAACTAAAGGATATGAAGAGAGAGACCTGGGGGTATATGTGCACAAATCGTTGAAGGTGGCAGGACAGGTTGAGAAAGCGTTTTTTTTTAAAAAGCATATGGCATCCTGGGCTTTATAAACAGAGGCATAGAGTATAAAAGCAAGGAAGTTATGATGAATCTTTATAAAACACTGGTTTGGCCTCAACTGGAGTATTGTGTCCAATTCTGGGCACCGCACTTTAGGAAGGATGTGTGCGGAAAAGATTTACGAGAATGGTTCTAAGGATGAGGGACTTCAGTTACGTAAATAGACTGGAGAAGCTGGGATTGTTCTCCTTCGATGAGAGGAGATTTGATAGAGGTGTTCAAAATCATGATGGGTCTAGACAGAGTAGATGGTGAGAAACTGTTCCCATTGGTGGAAGGATCGAGAACCAGAGGACACAGATTCAAGGTGATTGGTAAAAGAACCAAAGGTGACATGAGGAAAAACTTTTTTACGCAGCGAGTGGTTAGGATCTGGAATGCACTGCCTGAAAGGGTGGTGGAGGCAGACTCAATTGTGACTTTCAAAGGGGAATTGGATAAGTACCTGAAGGAAAAAAATTTGCAGGGCTACGGGGAAAGGGCGGGGAAGTGGGACTAGCTGAGATGCTCTTGCAGAGAGCTGGCACAGGCTCGACGGGGCGAATGGCCTCCTTCTGTGCTGTAACCATTCTATGGTGTCCTGGCCAATATTTATCCCTCAATTAACATCACTAAAATAGATTATCTGGTCATTATCACATTGCTGTTTGTCGGAGCTTGCTGTGCGCAAATTGGCTGCGGTGTTCGTGTTTCCTACATTACAAGAGTGACTACACTCCAAAAGTACTTATTTGGCTGTAAAGCGCACTGGGACGTTCTGAGGTCATGCAAGGCGCTATATAAATGCAAGCTTTTCTTTGTAAATGTTCTCGTTTCCCTGTTATCATTGTGATGATCTTGTGTTTTCTCACACACAGCATCATTACTTGCCCATGAAGCACCTCAGTGTCAGTACTAATAATTTTCTAGAAGGACAGCTGTTCAGGTTCTCCATCATGTGTAATAAAATGGTTTGATTTATGGTTTCTGCCTGTAAAACTTTCGTTTAATGATTCATCTATAAATTGATTCAACCATTGAGAAATGATGGTGAATTCCTCTTTCTGCAAAGGAGTGTAAGTGAATGAGATGCTGAAAATTGTTTCAAATGTATTAATTAGATTGAAATGGCCTTCAACATAAACATTCAAGAATTTAAAACTCCTTACACGAGTTAAAGCAGCATTATATTGATACTCAGAACAACACTCTGAGTAAGTGAGAGTAACGATTGAAGGGCACAGTATGGCATTCTGTTGATTTTGAAAGAATTTCATTGGGACGTGATAATTTGCAGGTTTGTCAAAGGTAAAGATAAATTGCAAATGCTGCAAAATTGAAATAAAAACAGAAAATGGTGGAAAAAACACAGCAGGTCTGTCGGCATCTGAAAAGGGAAAAGCTAGCATGCGGACTCTTTTTTTCTAGGATTTTCAACGCTTGTTCAGCTTAAAGACTTCATTACTGACCACGATTGAGAAAGGGCAGAGTTATTTTTGCAATAGCTGTGAATTTCATCTTCATATGCTATTCTGCTTGGCACAATGGCTTAATGGTATCCACCTGGTGAATACAAAAGCACAACAGCTTTTTTTAAGATTCAGCACAGTCTGAACATGACAGTTAGTGCAGTCTCCTGGAGAAGACTTAACCCATTCACTGAAGACTGCTCCCTGAACACACCTTCAGTCTGTTCTTGTGAAGTTTTTTCTCCTCTCTCCACATTGCTTTGGTTGATCAACTGATTTATTTTGTTAACGTTGCTAAAAAGTTTATTCACAAAATATTATGAGATTTTATTTAGAGGGCACTATTATCAAAACAGTTTTTTTGGGGGGGTGGAGTAAATTGAGCTGTGTCATTTTTAACATTAATGTGACTGCTTTAATGCAATTTTTATCACTGTTGTGTTCACAAAAATATGGTGGTCCTTTTTTATATTAAAAAAAAGTGCTGGTTACTATAGTCCTGTGTTCTGATTAAGCCAAAGTATTGCTGGTTAAGGATGAATCTAATGGATAATAATTGTAAAAAATATTGACTCAGGTCCTGGTGATAGCCTTAAAAAGTTGTTTTGAAATGGTAACTAGCTGATCTCCTGTTGTGTTGCGCACAGGTAGTTTGTGTCACGTATTGGGATATGGAATTTTTTTTTCCTTTTGGAAATGATTTCGGAATGAGTTATATTTAAGCGTGTGTTTTCAAAACAAAGCAATTTTGCACAGGTTCAAAAATTCACAGGCTGGAGCCACTGAGATAAAGGATTTAGTTGTTAATAGGCCAGGTGTTCAGGATATGTGTTAAAGCTAGAGAAGCCAATTTGTGGAAATTTGCAGCTTACGGTCCACCTCAAACTGAGAGTGTGAGAGAATCAATCAATCAATCAATCAATCAATCCAAGCTTATTAAACTAGAATGGCCCCTGTTTATTTTGAGCCTAGCAGAAGATAGTTTTGTTTAGATCCACACCCCAAGAGGGAAGGAGAGATAGCTAGTTTTATTGATTGGCCTACTGGTGAATCACTGATTGTTTGTTTGGGACAAGAATCAAAGCAACAGCTCTAGCACTTGGTGGGAACACAGAACGAAAAGCAGAAACAAAATATGGTAGAAATTAGTTACGACCCATTTGCGGGGACGTAACCAACAGTGCGTAGACAGCACTTGCCCGGTCGAGGAAGCACGCTAAATTGCGCCTCTGGCGTCACTTAAATACGCTGAACGAGCTGCCGATGCCTGTAGTGCCTCCAGAGGCTGCTCGCCTATTTCCAAGGGATCTCGGGGATATGGGCATCTCTGGCAAGGCCAGCATTTATTACCTATCCCTAGTTGCCCTTGAGAAGGTGGTGA